>NC_140973.1:3980587-4165587 GCF_056783735.1 Eptatretus burgeri | reverse complement strand
CCCCACCCCCACCCCACCCCCACCCCACCCCCACCTCCACCCCGAATCTCATTGAAGGCTCTTTAACTCATTCTTATCTTAAAGTCAGAAACGTCATTCATGAACATTCATGAGATAGGTGTAGGATTGTATTGTATAAGAAAGTGTGTTCTGTCGGCGGCACGAACGGTGTATAAACTCACCGCACGGGCACGAGACTGCCTCCTGATGGGCTCGTGTACCGCTTCATATAACATTGTCATTAATTTTATTTAATCTGGGTCTCGGTCTGGGTCTGGGTCTGGGTCTGGGTCTGGGTCTCAGTCTGGGTCTGGGTCTGGGTCTCAGTCTGGGTCTGGGTCTGGGTCTGGGTCTGGGTTTCGGTCTGGGTCTGGGTCTGGGTCTCAGTCTGGGTCTGGGTCTGGGTCTGGGTCTGGGTCTGGGTCTGGGTCTGGGTCTGGGTCTGGGTCTGGGTCTGGGTCTGGGTCTGGGTCTGGGTCTGGTTCTGGGTTTCGGTCTGGGTCTGGGTCTGGGTCTCAGTCTGGGTCTGGTTCTGGGTCTGGGTTTCGGTCTGGGTCTGGGTCTGGGTCTCGGTCTGGGTTCATACGGACACGGACCCTCGTCTCCACCCCAACACCCCCGACCGTTGTCCCCCGAATGCACGTCCCTTCATCGAGTTGTCAAAATTCCCAATTCGTGGCCGCGACAAACGAATAAGGAACGAATGATTCTTTCAGGGCTCGAAGGGGTTTGTGCGTCAATCGGTGCTTGTTCGTGCAGCTCGAGGTCGCGTGCGCTGCGTCCCACGGCGGGAGTGCGGCAGGTGCGCGAGGCGAGAGGGGAGAGGAGTCGGCCGGGTGGGCGAGGAGGAGGGAACTAAGAGGGGAGGAGGAGGGGCACGGCGAGCGCGCTCCGGGGATCGTTTCGTGTCCTCGAGGCTGCGGCGAGCGCGGGACGCACGTGGACGGAGTGTGCACGAGGACGAACGCACGGTCGGTCGGCTCTCGGTTTGTGTGTGCTCCCGTGCGTGCGTGCGTCCGCAAACTGTCCCCGTCCCCGAACCTGTCTCGCTTTTCTCCGCTCGTCGCTTCCGCCCGTCGCCACCACGGCAACTTCAGCCGCGAAGCGCGTCTCCTGGGAACCCCAGCGGTGCAAGACCTTTCCTCCCTCCTTTCGCTGTGGTCGTGGGCGCTCTTGGCGTCCGGTCACCATGCTCCTGGGTGAGTGTGCACGTTCACTCACCGACGACAACATGCCGGTCGGTACCACTCACTCACTTAGTGCGCGAGGTCTCTATTTTCACAACGGGACACCTGCGTGACGTGTGGGGACACCTCGGTCTCCTTTCGGGGTTTAAACCGCTTTCCTCTTCGGCTCAACCACACGGGTCCCAATTAGCATCCAGGTCGTGCGCGTGGTTACCTGCGTGTCAATGCGCACCTGTACTGTACACTAGTTATCTGGTTTCCGATAGTCCAAGTGTAAGTAGTAGGAATGTGCCCGGCTGTGTGCCCCCCATGATACCGGGCTGTGTGCCCCCCATGATACCCTGCTGTATGCCACCCATGATACCCGGCTGTGTGCCCCCCTCATGATACCCGGCTGTGTGCCCCCCATGATACCGGGCTGTGTGCCCCCCATGATACCCTGCTGTATGCCACCCATGATACCCGGCTGTGTGCCCCCCTCATGATACCCGGCTGTGTGCCCCCCATGATACCGGGCTGTGTGCCCCCCATGATACCCTTCTGTGTGCCCCCCATGATACCCGGCTGTGTGCCCCCCATGATACCCGGCTGTGTTCCCCCATGATACCCGGCTGTGTGCCCCCCATGATACCCGGCTGTGTGCCCCCTCATGATACCCGGCTGTGTTCCCCCCATGATACCCGGCTGTGTGCTCCCCCCATGATACCCGGCTGTGTGCCCCCCCACCATGATACCCTACGTCGGTGTGTCTGTACCGAATCACCTGGTGTCGGAGAGCGGTCCACGTGTTCATTATGTGTGAGGACGCGACGTGCTCGGTCCGAGCGAAGTGCTGCAGTTAAAACGGAAATCAACGCAGCAAGTGTCACGTCGTGTCGCTCGCTATCGGTCTCTGGATGTTCGAACGATCGATCGGGTGGTTGAATTGTGTGGAAGGGAATATGCGGGTGGTGGTGGTTGATGTGTGGGGAGGATTGTGGTTGATAGGAGGGGGGTGGGTGGTGGTGATTAGAGGGGTGGGGGGGTAGTAGTCGCTGGGAGGGGAGTTGGGACTGGTGGTGGTTGATGGGAGAGGAGTTGGAGAGTGGTGGTGGTGGTTGATGGGAAGAGATGTTGGGGAGGGGGTGTTAGGGTGGTGGGGGTGCTGGTGGTTCATGGGAGGGTGTAGTAGCTGATGGGAGAGGAGTTGAGGTGGTGGTGGTTGATGGGAGGGAGTTGGAGAGTGGTGGTGGTTGATGGGAGGGGAGTTGGGGTGATGGTGGTTGATGGGAGGGGAGTTGGAGAGTGGTGGTGGTTGATGGGAGGGGAGTTGGGGTGGTGGTGGTTGATGCCAGGGGAGTTGGAGAGTGGTGGTGGTTGATGGGAGGGGAGTTGGGGTGGTGGTTTCCTTATTTAGTTTTTTTCACTCTACCATGGTTTACATTGGATTATGATCTACAGATGTAACTAATAAACAATTTATCAACGTACCGCTTCGGTCCTTCCGAGGTGGTCTATAGTGATCGGGGGGGGGGGGTGTTTAAACCGGGGCCCATACAGATCGTGTGAGGTCTCTTGTCCCGACGGGAGGGCTCCAATGACACGTTTGAGGTCATTAGCGGTTCACACTGTTGGACATGAAGGAGATCATGCCGGGGGGAGGAGGGGGGGGGTAATTGTCTCCCTCACTCCCTCGACAATCCTTTGTTGTGCTGCCGAGTGCCGTTAAAGCCGTGCGGTCAGGCTTGCTTTCCCCCCGCTGAGGGTCGTGTGTGTGTGTGTGTGTGTGTGTGTGTGTTTGTGTGTGTGTGTGTGTGTGTGTGTGTGTGTGTGTGTTTGTGTGTGTGTGTGTGTGTGTGTGTGTGTGTGTGTGTGTGTGTGTGTTTCTGATTTGGTCTCAGTCATTTGTCCGTCTGTCCGTTTCAATGTTCATATTTGTCAAATTGTCTGCTAGATTGTTCTCCTGTCGACTATTATCGTAGACATACCTATACATACCTATATGTTGTGTATCGACAATGTTGAAGCGAACGCCTCCCCCGTGTACATGCTGCTGTCGGTCTGTTTTCCATTCTGATCATTGTCCATCTTTGTCTACCTCGAGGTGCACACCATCCCGAAGATCCTCCAATCACGTGCAGATGGCTTCACCTCCTTTCCACCATAATTCCCACTCTCATCACTCTGGCTCTCCCCAACAACCCTGTCCTCATCACCCTCCTTTCTCTTGCTTGCTCATCCGGCTTCGCTTGTCCTCTCCCCCACAATTCCCCCCTTTTAACACATCCGCACAATGCGCTGACATTGGAATCAAACTTGCATGCCTCTCCAGCCAGCAAGCATAGTTTCGTGCCCCCCCTGGTTTGGGTACAGTTTCATACTCCCCCCTCACCGCCCCCCCCCCGGGACGTGCACAGTTCCATCCATATATCACCCTCGTGTACCGCTTCAATGGGCAGCATGTTGACTCGGACTTGTGAGATGGAAACACGATGGCGCTGAAGAGCTGCTCTCAGCAAGCAGTCTGCTCTCTCCCACCGAGATGAACCAGCTCGGTACAGCATCCTTAATTACGTCATCCGATGCAGTGTCTTTGGATTGAGGATTCTCCCTCCCCTCTTCCCCACCACAACTTTACCTCCTCGAAAGGATCATCGATTGGAATTCCGATAGCATCATGCCCCCCCCCCCCCAGTACGTTCTCGCATGGCAAACTCGATCTCGGGTTCATGTCCCCTCCACGCACGTGCAATAAGAACCCTTTGAGCGACCAGTCGAAGACGTTAAAACGGCATTTCCATGTGGACCCATTGACCGTGTTAAATGGAGTGTTTAAATGCTCGGCAATTCTGTACATCGGACATTGGACGTGCTTGACGAGTTGTGCGGGTCACCCGGGCGTGTCCCCTCTTTCAGGACCAGGCGCGGGTTTCCACGACTCCGCACTTTTTCATGTTTTGGGGAATGAAACTTGCTGGGTGGGTTCAGGCTCTCACTCGCCAGCCGAGGTACACACCTGGATTTTCAGCCAGGTGATTAGCAACGAGTGTCAAATGTTATGGGACATTTTCGCATCAACCAAGGGACGGCTGGACATTATCTTGGATGAATCGTGGTGTTCAAACTATGATCCTGATCCTCGTGTCCACTGCCGTCCCTGGGGCATTTCCACATTCACACTGCTGAAGCTCTTGTTGTGCTTTACCTGATAATTAGGACAGCTCCTTGAAGTAGGTTTCGACTTCAATGTCGTGAAGGTCGTGCCTCGTTTTTGCCGCCGGATTGGCCTTGAAATGTCCTGCATGACCAGGAGCCCACACGGTTAGAATCTGCATGAATCCCAAAGCCGAATTGGGTCATAACTCAGAAGTGCATTAGACAGAAGAGGTGGACTTAGTGAGAAACGGGTCGAAAGCTTTACAAAAAAATGTAACTGGAACGGCACTCGGTGGAGCGCACACCCCGCCAGGCTGAACAGTTTACGTTTTCTATCCCACTGATGAGCCCTATTTGAATCCACACCTGAACCAAAATCGAATTGCCTTGTTCTTGTCACCTTACAAACTCGTCCACATATTTTTGAGATGTATGTTATGTATCGTTTTTTGTCCCATCTCTCGATGGTGAAGAATCACTTTATAATTTTTTTTTTTTTTAATTCTCCTATCTGGATCCGGACCGTCACCAAAATCGAACCAATTTGTCCGTGCCACACACCCAAGCTGTACACCAAGTTTCAGCCGAATCAGTCCATAACTTTTTGAGATATCCTGTTCACAGACAGATAGATAGGGGTGAAAACATAACCTCCATCCACCTTTGGTGGCGGAGGTAAAAAGGTACCATTCACGTACCACAAAAATGTTCCATACGGCACCAAGATGATTACCATGGAAAACCATTCAGAGGTATCATTCTTCTTATAATTATTTTTTTCCTTCCATAGAGTATTCCATTTACTGCTGACCTGCCATACCATATATATATATATATATATATATATATATATATATATATATATATATATATATATATATATATATATATATATATGTATACATGAATACCATGCTCGAACCATGAATTACCAAAGGATACCATTCATCACATTCTTCTAAGTGATGGGGGTGGGGTGAATGGTTGGATCTTGGGATGAGGTTAGACGAGTCAGAACTAGTTTAGTAGGGTCGGATTGTACTGAAAGTCTGTTTCGGCACTCGAGATCCATTGGTGTAAATAATGTGTTAAAATGGTATTCGTGTTATGGAGTGGGGAACACATCAGTAGGTTGGTTGTACAAGTGAGTCGGATTTTAATTGGTTAGCATTTGATTGGTGTGAATAAACTAAACAATGTATTGTGTTTCAACGACTGACAATACGCAACGTGGCTCTTCTGACGTACATTTCCGATATCATCTTTTTCCTGCTGTTATTAGTAATTTATTCTTTTTTCGTTTGTTTGTGATATATATATATATATATATATATATATATATATATATATATATATATATATATATATATATATGCACACACACACACACACACACACACACACACACACACACACACACACACACACACACACACACACACACACACACACACACCGGTGAGGCATGCTTGCAGACTGCAAGCAGAAGCTAGGGTGTATCCTACGTTCACACAAAATAAATATGTTTTAGATTTTTGATCAAGTAGATTGTTTTGCATTCTGCAAGCAGCTAAATAAATCAAGAATGAGTGATCAGATTGAGCTTTTTATTTAACATTTTAGATATTTTGTAAACCATTTAGTATATTTTTTTGTGGAAAGGTCAAAAGTTTAAAATAAAAATAAATAAACAAAACCATTGTTTGCATTCTTTGGGTTGCTAGGCAATGCGAAGAGGCAGAATTTCTGATTATAAGTCAAAGAGAACCTTTAAGGGATGGAACTTGTCATCCGAAATTAAAAACAAGCAGTGATTGTAATGTTCCCGTAACTGTTCCCTTGTACTTCGGGAGCTCAACCGATTCAGGTTATCATCATGCAAAGTTAGCGTGCTTCTTGTCATTTTTGATACATTGATGGAATTTCGATTAGTAACGATTGTGCAATTGGCTGCTCGAGAGATGGTGATTCTAGCATTGAGTGTTCTGGTTTGGGTTCAATTTCCACTGCAGGCAAGCCATTCTCCTTTGGTCACGTGACCCTCCGTGAATGGGAGTGAGGATCCACCGGCCGACTTCCATTTATGGATATTTAGCAAGAGATATTTTTTCCTTGAATTGTAGTTTTGAGTTGCATGAAAATGTAACAAATTTTAACTCTAGCCCAAGGAGAAAGTACTAAACATTTATATCAGTGAGTGGTGAGAAAGATGTATACCACCAGACAAAGTACACTTTTTATTGCAAAATCAAATATAAAACGATCACCATTCGATTATCCACCCATATAGGTGAAATTCTGATGTAAGAAATCGTTGTGAATCATATTCAGGCTTAAATAATCCATTTGCGCTCCACACGGTAAATAATATTAAAGAAAAGATTCCATTATCCCAGGCTCCTTCCCAGCCACGGTTATGCAAGTTCATTCTCGTCACCAATTATTTATTTATTCCATCTGTACCTCGTAAATCATAAAGTTACATTTACCTTTGTCGGGCCAACGCAGATGGCGTGTAAACACACTTAGCAATATCAAATAGCAAATGTGCTGAGAATGAAAATCTGGTGTAACATGACGTAGACTGGCAGGATTGTTTTGAGTTGGCCCACTCACCTTTCAGCTGTGTGTTCTGGGTTTGATTCCCAACCCAACTATGAACTGTCATCCTGGTGATTCACAGACAGGGGGTGCATTAATCGTTATGCTGTCCTTCTGATAGGTCGTTAAGCTGTGGTCTCTTCTGCCGGCACTGATTGCTGGAAGATTTTCAATATATATCGCATAGTGTCTTATAAAAACTGCACATTGGCCAAATTTCAAATTCCTACACTGACAATTACTGCCGAGAAGGTTATAGCAAACACCCTGTGTATTCACTTGCTTTGAAAATGCTTCTGCAGCACCATTGCACTGGAGAGGGTTCACACCTGTCACCATCAGAACACACTGTATTCAGCTGTTGGGATGGCGTATATGAAAGTTTTGTAATTTATTTCGGGATATTTGTGCCGTGTGTGTGTGTGTGTGTGTGTGTGTGTGTGTGTGTGTTAATTATATGTACTGTATACAGTGGCCTGCAAAAGCATTCAGCCCCCCCCATCCCTCTTCCAAAGTTTTCACATTTTGATGCTACCTGAGCTTATTTTAAGATGCTTTCAAATCAAACTTAATAAATATATTGAGTCTTCACAAACTACTCCAAAGTGATAAAGCTAAAAAAATATATACATATAATGTGAATAAGTTGGATTAACAGAGAAAAGCAGATGAATCTCAGTTACATCAGTATTCAAACCCTTTGCCGAATTAACACAAAATCACATTAACTTAAAAATGAAGCTCCCCTACTTATCTAAGGACTTTTAAAGTGAAATTCATTTGGCTAACCAACAAGGCAAACATGTAGATCAAGAAGCTTTCCAAAGAAGTCAGACATGAAGTGGTGGAGAAGTACCGTTCAGGAGAGGGTTAAAGAAGATTTTAAAGTCACTCATTATCCCGATAAGTACGGTGAAATCCATCATTAAGAAGTGAAGACGTATTATACCACCCAGTCTCGACCAAGATCAGGTCGCCCATCCAAACCCAGCATCCGGGCAAGCAGGAAACTGGTTTGGGATGTCACTGTAAATCCAACAATGACTTTGAAGGATCTGCAAGGTTCTATGTCTGAGATGGGGGTCAGTGTTCATCAATCAAAAATATCCCGTTCCCTTCTCAAAGCTGGTCTCTATGGACAGGTGGCAATAAAGAAGCCATTATTGAAAAAGACATCTAAAAGCTCATATGGAGTTTGCAAAAAAGCATCTCAATGACACTGCAGGGATGTGGAGAAATGTTCTGTGGTCAGACAAGACAGAAATTGAACTTTTTGGTGTAAATTTAAAGCGTTCTTACTGGAGCAAGCCGAACACTGCACAACACCGAGTCAACACCATCCCTACTGTCAAAGATGATGGTGACAGCATCATGTTATGGGGTTGATTTTTATCAACAGGGACTGTCAAACTTGTCAGGAAAGAAGGGACAACAGACGGTGCAAGGTGCAGGAGAAACTTTGATGAAAACCTGCTTGAGTCAGCCATGAATCTGAAACTGGGTAGGAGATTCACATTTCAGGACGACTATGATCCGAAATACAAAACTAAAGCCAGACTGGAGTGGATAAATATGAAGAAAATAAATGTTCTCGAATGGCCCAGTCAAAGTCCTGACTTGAACCCAATTGAACATTTATGGCGAGACTTGAAGATTGCAGTCCATTGACAATCCCCGTCAAACTTGGCAGATCTCGAGAAATTTTCACATGAAGAATGGGCAAAGATTTCACCATTTCACTGTGAAAATCTGGTAGAGATCGACCCACAAATACTCACAGCAGTCATTGCTGCAAAAGGTGCCTCCATGAAGTAGTGACCGAAGGGGTTGAATACGTTTACAACCAGTGAATTCTGATTTGAACATGTTATTACAGGTATTCCGAACACGTCATGAAAACCACCTCACTGCCACAATATTAAAAACACCTCACCGCCACATTATTAAAAACATCTCACCTTCACATTATTACAAACACCTCACCGCCACATTATTAAAAACATCTCACCTTCACATTATGAAAAACACCTCTGCCACATTATTAAAAACACCTCACTGCCACATTATTAAAAACATCTCACCTCCGCATTATGAAAAACACCTCACTACCACATTATTACAAACACTTCACTGCCACATTGTTAAAAACACCTCACTACCACATTATTACAAACACTTCACTGCCACATTATTAAAAACATCTCACCTTCACATTATTAAAAACACCTCACCACCACATTATTAAAAACACCTCACTGCCACATTATTAAAAATACCTCACCACCACATTATTAAAAACATCTCACCTCCACATTATTAAAAACACTTCACTGCCACATTATTAAAAACATGTCACCTCCACATTATTAAAAACACTTCACTGCCACATTATTAAAAACACCTCACTGCCACATTATTAAAAACACCTCACCGTCACATTATTAAAAACATCTCACCTTCACATTATTAAAAACATCTCACGTCCACATTATTAAAAACACCACAATGACACATTATTAAAAACACATCAGAGCCACATTATTAAAAACACCTCACTTCCACATTATTAAAAACACCTCACTGCCACATTATTAAAAACACCTCACCGCTACATTATTAAAAACATCTCACCTTCATATTATGAAAAATATCTCACCTCCACATGATTAAAAACGCCACACTGACACATTATAAAAAACACATCACAGCCACATTATTAAAAACTTCTCACTGACACAATATTATAAACACCACACTGACACATTATTAAAAACAGATCACGGCCACATTATTAAAAACATCTCACCTTCACATTATTAAAACATCTCACTTCCACATTATTAAAAACACCTCACTTCCACATGATTAAAAATACCTCACTTCCACATTATTAAAAATACCTCACCTCCACATTATTAAAATCTCCTCACTGCCACATTATTAAAAACACATCACTTCCACAATATTAAAAATACCTCACTGCCACATTATTAAAAATACCTCCCTTCCACATTATTAAAAATTCCTCACCTTCACATTATTAAAAACTCCTCATTGCCACATTATTAAAAACACCACACTGCCACATTATTAAAAACACCACACTGCCACATTATTAAAAACACCTCACGACCACATTATTACAAACACTTCACTGCCACATTATTAAAAACATCTCACCTTCACATTATTAAAAACACCTCACCACCACATTATTAAAAACACCTCACTGCCACATTATTAAAAATACCTCACCGCCACATTATTAAAAACATCTCACCTCCACATTATTAAAAACACTTCACTGCCACATTATTAAAAACATGTCACCTCCACATTATTAAAAACACCTCACTGCCACATTATTAAAAACACCTCACCACCACATTATTAAAACATCTCACCTTCACATTATTAAAAACATCTCACCTCCACATTATTAAAAACACCACACTGACACATTATTAAAAACACATCACAGCCACATTATTAAAAACACCTCACTTCTACATTATTAAAAACACCTCACTGCCACATTATTAAAAACATCTCACCTTCACATTATTAAAAACATCTCACCTCCACAGGATTAAAAACACCACACTGACACATTATTAAAAACACATCACAGCCACATTATTAAAAACTCCTCACTGACACAATATTATTAACACCACACTGACACATTATTAAAAACACATCACGGCCACATTATTAAAACATCTCACTTCCACATTATTAAAAATACCTCACTTCCACATTATTAAAAATACCTCACCTCCACATTATTAAAAACACCTCACTGCCACATTATTAAAAACACATCACTTCCACAATATTAAAAATACCTCACTGCCACATTATTAAAAATACCTCCCTTCCACATTATTAAAAATACCTCACCTCCACATTATTAAAAAGTCCTCACTGCCACATTATTAAAAACATCACTTCCACATTATTAAAAACACCACACTGACACATTATTAAAAACACCACACTGACACATTATTAAAAACACATCACGGCCACATTATTAAAAACATCTCACCTCCACATTATGAAAAACACCTCTGCCACATTATTAGAAACACCTCACTGCCACATTATTGAAAACATCACTTCCACATTTTTAAAAACACCTCACGTTCACATTATTAAAAACACCTCACCGCCACATTATTGAAAACATCTCACCTCCACAGTATGAAAAACACCTCTGCCACATTATTAAAAACACCTCACTGCGACATTATTAAAAACACCACACTGCCACATTATTAAAAACATCTCACCTCCACATTATTAAAAACACCACACTGACACATTATTAAAAACACCTCACTGCCACATTATTAAAAACACCTCACTGACTCGTCATTAAAAGCACATCACTGACACAATATTAAAAACACATCACTGACACAGTATTAAAAACACATCAAGGCCACAATATTAAAAACACATCAAGGCCACAATATTAAAAACACCTCACTGCCACATTATTAAAAATACATCACTGCCGCATTATTAAAAACACCTCACCACCACATTATTAAAAACACATCACGGCCACATTATTAAAAACACATCACCACCACAATATTAAAACACATCACTTCCACATTATTAAAAACACCTCACAAGCAATTATTAAAATACATCACGACCACATTATTAAAAACACCTCAGTTCCACATTATTAAAAACACCTCACAACCACATTATTGAAAACACATCACGACCACAATATTAAAAACACCTCACCACTACATTATTAAAAACACCTCACCACCACATTATTGAAAACACATCACGACCACAATATTAAAAACACCTCACCACTACATTATTAAAAACACATCACTACCACAATATTAAAAACACATCACTGCCACATTATTAAAAACACCTCACTGCCACATTATTAAAAACACCTCACTCCCACATTATTAAAAATACATCAATACCGCATTGTTAAAAACACATCACTGCCGCATTATTAAAAACACATCACTGCCACATTATTAAATACACATCACTGCCTTTTTATTAAAAATGCCACACTACCACATTATTAAAAACACATCACTGCCACATTATTAAAAACACCTCACTGATACATTATTAAAAACACCTCACTGACACGTCATTAAAAGCACATCACTGACACAATATTAAAAACACATCACTGACACAGTATTAAAAACACATCAAGGCCACAATATTAAAAACACATCAAGGCCACAATATTAAAAACACCTCACTGCCACATTATTAAAAATACATCACTGCCGCATTATTAAAAACACCTCACCACCACATTATTAAAAACACATCACGGCCACATTATTAAAAACACATCACCCCCACAATATTAAAACACATCACTTCCACATTATTAAAAACACCTCACAACCAATTATTAAAATACATCACGACCACATTATTAAAAACACCTCACTTCCACATTATTAAAAACACCTCACCACCACATTATTGAAAACACATCACGACCACAATATTAAAAACACCTCACCACTACATTATTAAAAACACCTCACCACCACATTATTGAAAACACATCACGACCACAATATTAAAAACACCTCACCACTACATTATTAAAAACACATCACTACCACAATATTAAAAACACATCACTGACACAGTATTAAAAACACATCAAGGCCACAATATTAAAAACACCTCACTGCCACATTATTAAAAATACATCACTGCCGCATTATTAAAAACACCTCACCACCACATTATTAAAAACACATCACGGCCACATTATGAAAAACACCTCACTTCCACATTATTAAACACACATCATTGCCACATTATGAAAAACACCTCACTTCCACATTATTAAACACACATCATTGCAACATTATTAAAAACACATCACTTCCACATTATTAAAAATACCTTTCTGCCACAATATTAAAAACACCTCACTTCCACATCATTAAATACACATCACTGTCACATTATGAAACACAACTCCACATTTCCACCTCATTAAAAATACCCCACTGCCGCATTATTAAAAACACATCACTTCCACAATATTAAAAACACCTTACTGCCACATGTATAAAAACACCACACTGCCACATCATTAAAAACACCTCACCTCCACATTATTATATGCCTGGTGTTGGCTTAATAGTTAGGGTGGCGGCTTTGGATCCGAGGGTCCTGAATTCAAATCCCGCTCAGCTGTTGAATAAATACCAGGTGGTGTTAACTCGGCCTCCCATCCTTCCGAGGTCGGCAAAATGAGTGCCAGCTTGCTGGTATACCATGTCGGAATGTCGACCCGTCCAGGATTGTGCCAAATAGCCAAGGAGACTGCTTAAGCAGCACCATAGCTCTGCACAGAGTATGGTCCCAATCTCCGCCTCCTCCTCCACGTGATTAAAATCACCTCACTGTGACGTAATTTCCATGTTATGAAAAACACCTCACCTCCACGTTATTAAAAACACCTCATTGTGATGTATGCACCATGTTATTAAAAACATGTCACTGTGACGTAACTGCCATGTTATTAAATACACGTCACCTCCACATAATTCAAAATGACTCCCGCTGTGCAATTTCTCCAAGTAGAATTCAAAAACAAAAAATTCAAAAAATCTAATAAATAAATAATTTTTCAATAAATTTCAAAAACAACCATACCGTTATGACATGCACACGGGAGAGGTACATGCAGCCTGGAAGTTTGGTGCGATTTCACAAGAGTTTGAGGGAGTAGTTCAGTTACTACACAGGACAGGCACTGCACAGAACTATATGCATATTATCAAAAACACACCATCACGTAACCACCACGTTGTTAAAAACACCTCACCACCACGTAACCGCTGTGTTATTAAAGATACCTCAGCTCCACATAATTCAAAACAACTGCCACTGCAATTCAAAATACCTCGCCACACGTCGCTCCAGAGACAGGCCTGTTTTATCTGAGGATAAGTTCTGTACATGAGTTGCTGTGTTGTCATGGGTTACACAAAGCAGAATTCAAACATTTATTTTGCAAATTGTAATATTCATGAAAATACATTTTTAGAAGCAACTGAAGTTGAAGATTGAAGTTTGAAAAAAATTTTTTTTTTAAAAAAAAAATCACCCTGATAACTTACACACAGGAGAGGTAGATGCAGCCCTGAAGTTTGGTATTTTTTCGCAAAAGTTTGAGGGAGCAGTTCTGCCTTCAGTGACAACACAGAAATACATTTACATATGTGTATATATATATATATATATATATATATATATATATATATATATATATATATATATATATATATATATATATATATATATATATATATATATATATATATATATATATATATAGCCTGGTGTTGGGGCAGTGGTTAGGGCAGCGGCTTGGGATACAAAAGATCCTGAGTTCAAGCCCCGTTGGGCCACTGAATTAATACACCAGGAGGTTGATTCAGCCTGTCATCCTTCTGAGGTCGGCGAAGTGAGTACCAGTGTTCTGGGCCGGTGTATACCCCGGTTAGAATAGGTGTACCATATCCTTGTGTCGTAAGAGGCGACCAGGGTTGCGTCAGGAAGGGCATCCGGCGTAAAACCTGTGCCAACTCACTATGCGGATCATAACGGATGATCTGCTGTGGCGACCTCTAATGGGAGCAGCCGAAAGAAGAAGAAGAAGAAGATATATATATATATATATATATATATATATATATATATATATATATATATATATATATATATATATATATATATATATATATATATACACACACACACACATACACTCAGTGCCTTCGGAAAGTATACACACCCCTTCGACTTTTGTCACATTTTGTTGTGTTAGTTAGATTTTTAAGGATTAGATTTTAATTTTTTCTGTCACTGATCTAAACACAATATCGCATAATGACAAATGAAAACATGTTTTAGAAATTTTTCAAATTAAAAATGAAAAGTTCAAATGTCTTATGTCAAAAAGTATTCAACTCCCTGAGTCAATACTTTGTAGAAGCACCTTTGGCAGCGATTTCAGCTTCGAGTCTTCTTGGGTATGTCTGTATCGGCTTTGCACATATGGATTTGGAGATTTTCTCCCATTCTTCCCTCGCAGATTTGCTCAAGCTCTTTCAAGTTGGATGGGGAGTTTTGGGGAACAGGAACAGACAAACAGCCTTCCCTTGCCCTCCCCTCATGCCGCCTTCCCTTGCCCTCCTCTCACGCTGCCTTCCCTTGCTCTCCCCTCATGCTGCCTTCCCTTGCCCTCCCCTCATGCTGCCTTCCCATTCTCTCCCCTCATACTGCCTTCCCTTTCCATCCCCTCATGCTGCCTTACCTTGCCCTCCCCTTGCGCTGCCTTCCCTTACCCTCCTATCATGATGCCTTCCCTTGCCCTCTCCTCATTCTGCCTTCCCTTGCCCTCCACTCATGCTGCCTTCCCTTGCCCTCTCCTCTCACTGCCTTCCCTTGCCCTCCCCTTGTGTTGCCTTCCCTTGGCCTCCCCTCACACTGCCTTCCCTTGCCCTCCCCTCATGTTGCCTTCCTTTGCCCTCCCCTCATGCTGCCTTCCATTGCCCTCCCCTCATGCTGCCTTTCCTTCCCCCACCCTTCCTTACTGCCCTCCTTGCTCCCCCCTCCTTCCTCACTTCCCCATCACTTATCGCTCACCTCTCCTGCCTCGGTTTCCCCTCCTCCTTGCTTCCCCTCTCTCCTTGCTCCCCTCCCCCCTCACTCCCTCCTCTCCTTCATCTGCTTCCTCTCGCCTTCCCCTCCTCCTTACTCTCCAGCCCCATTTAATATCCCTCTCAGTGAAGCGACGGGTTATTTTTCCTAGTGCATTATATATATATCACACATACATCAGTCCAAACCCTGTCACTGACTTGTGTGTTTTTGTTCTCTTCACAAGTGTCTCTTTTGGTCACATGCCTGTGCAATCAGTGAGAGGAGGAGATTACAACATTTTTGTGAAGATTACAAAATAGCCTTTGATAGTGTCCCACATTCATGGATTATAAAATGCATGCAAGTATACAAAATTTACCCCCAGATAGTCACACTGATTGAAAAAGCAATGACGCTCTGGAACACAACGCTGATACTACCTTATGTGGAAGGAAAGATTGAAATCCCAGGAGTAAAGATACGACGTGGCATCTTACAAGGTGACAGTCTTTCCCCCCTCCCCCGTCCTGTTTTGTCTGGCGCTGGGCCTATTGAGTAACCTCATCAATGAACAAGGACACGGATACAATCTGACATGCAACAGAAAAATGACCAAAGAAACAAGAAGGGTAACACACCTACTGTACATGGATGATCGAAAACTACTCGCCACAAATGATAAGAAATTGGCAGATCAACTGAAACAAGTAGAGCAGTACTCAGAGGACATCCAAATGGAATTTGGTCTTGACAAATGTGCCAAGTGCACAATTGTACAAGGAAAAACAAAAAGAACAGACATCTCAATCGATGAAAGTACAATAATACAGGAATTAGAAAACGAAGCATCCCACAGATACCTTGGAATGGAAGAAGGCCCCCAGGTATAACACAAAAAAGTGTAAAATAATCAGCAAAGCATACCAATGCAGAATAAGACTAATTCTGAAGTCATCCTTCTCCCCAAGAAACAAAACCAAAGCTGTAAACCAACTTGCGGTGCTGGTATTTCAATATAGCTGTGCAATTATTAACTGGCCACAATTGGAGATCACCTATTGAGACATCAAAACAAGGAAACTTCGAAACCATTCACAAGATATTCTACAAAAACCGATGCATACCGAGGTTGTACTGATTGAGACGAGGAGGTGGTGGTTTTATGGAGCTTAACCAAGTGCACAGAACATCGTGTGTAGAACGAGCAGAGTTTGTGAAAAGCTCAACAGACTACCGGATGAGATTTGTACACAAGCAAGAAAACAACAAACTAGAAAAGGTATCCTTAATTGGCTTAATCCATTTAGCAACAAACTCCCAAAAACAGGCACAAATGATGGATACTAAACAGGGAAACAAAACAGAAACAAACACAGCTGCAATGAATGCAAAGAAAAAAAAGGAAAGCCACAAAAATAAATATCAGCAGATATATTCTGACATCTTCGATATTATTTCCGAGTTTGTGGTTTTGTGTCGCACTATCTTCGACTTTGTTCTGCGCTCGAGTAACGTGATATTCAGCTTACATTATCTCAAAGACCATATGAGATGCATGGTACAAAAAAAGTAAATAAAATGGTTCTGAAACAGTGAAATCGTGTTCCACTTACTGCATTAAAGTAAAATTACTACTGATACTCTGCATCAGTTCCTTTCTCAAACACACCCACCCCAACATGTCGCACAGAGTGCGGGTTATGCTAGTCTATCTATAATTCCAGCAATGTGTGTGTGTGTGTGTGTGTGTGTGTGTGTGTGTGTGTGTGTGTGTGTGTGTGTGTGTGTGTGTGTGTGTGTGTGTGTGTGTGTGTGTGTGTGTGTGTGTGTCTGTGACCGCTGTTTCTCGACAACCACTGGTCCGATCTAATTGAAACTTGCGGGATATATTGCTGGGGCCCTGAGGATGTGCCTTTTCAAGGTTTGATATTAATTGGACAAGTGCTTCCCAAGTTATGGCCATTTATTTACCAACCAATGACAAGACACGTTGCTGCGTGGGCGTGGCCGATGGGGGAAGGGAACCTCAGTTGCGTTCCCCATGACGGGTTACAACGTACGGACTTCCGGAAAGTGATGACTTCGTGTATTCTAATAATTTCTCGATTTCTTATGCGCATTTATAGATAAACACAATGCCCCAAGTTATGATCGTTTTCATATTAGACGGTGCATAAATTTCGGTAACATCAGAGTGAGCTGGTATGCTCCGAAGCAGGAAGTAATTTTTTTTTTTTGCACGAAGGTTTTTTTCTTCTCTCTTCTCTTCTCTTCTCTTTGTGTTTTTCCTTGCGACGACATTGCGAAAAGGCAAAATCCGTTGGCGCTAATTGAATAATTGGCCATTAAAACTAATAATTTATCAAAGCGTTGGCAAATCCAGCAGCCTCCGCATTCTTGCCCTGGACGAGGAAACAAAGAAGAAGCGCCGTTTCCTCAGCAATGTTATTTATAAAGAGGTGCTAATGATATAAAGGTGTGTACATGGAGACAATTTTTTTTATTATTTATTTATTGAAGAAAAATTGTTCCGAAAATAATTTATCAAAAAAAGTGCACAACTTTTTTTTGTTTCCAATTGTCAAAACGGTGTGGCCTTTGGAAGTGTTAAGGAATTCAGCTCTACTCAACACGCTTGCCAACGAAATACATCTCAATTTGGTGGTAAAAACGATTCACAACGACGGGTTTCCTTACTCATTGTTCTGCAGTCTGCATTCAACCCCTTCATTTGTCATCCCATTGACCTCATTTCATCCATCTATAATTCCAGCAATGTGTGTGTGTGTGTGTGTGTGTGTGTGTGTGTGTGTGTGTGTCGTCTATAATTCCAGCAATGTGTGTGTGTGTGTGTGTGTGTGTGTGTGTCGTTTACGAGAGCGAAGGAACGGCCTGTGTAGTTGTTGTTTCTGGCACGCAGTGTGAAAGTTTTTTTTTGCACGTACGGCCACGCGCGTACAGGCACGCACCTACGGGCATGCACTAATATGGAAGAATGACAAAAGGGCAGGAGGATTTAAAAAGAGCTTGACAGAACAGGGATTGACAAGGAAGGCTCATTGGAATGGCTAAGAAGAGGTCAAATTACTTGGGATGGAGAATGAGTCATCATCAATGCCCAAGACCAAGAACATTACACTAATGGCTTTAAGAAAATGATGGGATTGAAGCAGTCAGACAAATGCAGGTTTTGTGGGGAAGAAACAGAACAGTACCAGTCACCTCCTCTTGGGATGTAAAAAAAATTGTCAGAACAACTGCAAATGCAAAGACATGACAGCATCTGCAGAGTAATCCACTGGCACATCTGCAAACATTTCAACATCCCGGTCCCCAGAACAATCATGGAAACACAAACCAAATCCGATCCTTGAAAATGAGCAAAAATGCTCATGTATAACAAGGTCAGGTCAGGTATAGTGCATGTGCCAGAGCAGTGCGTCGCTGCATCCACTTTCCAACGGTAATCCAAGGGCCTCCATCTGGCCATCTCTCAGGCAGATGCCTGGCCAATTCCCATCTCCTTGACATGCCAATCAACCAGCTGCAACAATGAGGCACGTGGTCAGCCCATTGGCCCCCTCCACTCACGAAGATCCCTCGCTGAGAGAATCTGGTGAGCAAGATCAGTGTCAAGAAAATGAGCCACATGTCCACGCAGTCACAGCTGATGCTCATGGACTGAGCACGTAACAAATATCATTTGAGTCTCTCTCAGCAACTGCTCGTTGGACAGGAAGTCTGACCAGCGATAGCCAAGGATGCTCCGAAGAGACCTGGTACCAAAGGAATTAAGTCACTGTCTCAGATGCCTTGTCATAGTCCAGTCCAAGTCTCACATTCATCGAGCAAGAATGGAAGCACCAAGGACTTGAAGACTCGTACACTCATCCTCCTGCACAGGTACTGGCAGCGTCACACACCATGATCCAGTGAATCCATGACTCCCGAGGCACGACCCAGATGTCTCACAGCCAGCAAAGATATGAATATCACTGCCAAGGTAAGTGAATCTCTCCGTGACCTCAACATCCTCACCACAAACAGGTACAGAGAAGATGGCAGCATCCAAGATGCCATTGAAAGCCTGGATCTTAATTTTGACCCAGAAAACCCTTCATTCCAGTGGCTCTGACTCTTCAATCAGCATCTCGAGGGGCCACAAAAGGATATCCAGAGTCTTCGCAAAGATGACTCCATCATCTGCAAAATCAAGGTCAGAGATCTTGACATTCCCCAATGATGCATCACAGCTTGAGCTCTCCGACATCCCCCTCAGAATCCAGTCCATACAAGTGCTGAAAAGTGTGGGGGCCAGAAAATGCCCCTGACAAACTCCAGCAACAACTGGGAATAAGTTGGAGATGGTGTCACCACATCTCACAGCACTCTCAGTACCAGAGTATAGTTGAGGCATCAGATTGATCAGTTTTGGTGACACCCCACGAAGACCAACAATCCTCCAGAGGGCATCCTGATTCACTGAATCGAGCACTTTGCAGAGATCAACATAGGCTGAAAGCAGCCCCTACCGAAACTCTCGTCTGCATTCGGTGAGGACCCGAAGAGCAAGAATGCGGTCAATCATTGACCTCTTTGGTATGATGCCTGACTACTCTTGACACGGGTGCTCAAGCAGATGTTGGCAAACCCTATCAATAATTATCTGAGCAAAGACTTTACCCGGCACTGAGAGCAGCCGCACCCATCGGTAGTTGTTGCAGTCTTGGAGATCACCCTTCCCTTTACAGAGAGGGCCAACAAGGCCCCTCTTCCAGTCATTTGGGATGATGCCTGTGTTCCAGACAGAGCACAAAACTGCATGCAACGACACGAGTACAGCATTTCCTCCAGCCTTGAGAAGTTCAGCATGGATACCACAGATCCCAGGACCTTCCCCCATTTCAACCTGTTCACTGCAGCCTGCGTTTCAACCCCTCAGCAACCCTTGTCCACCCTCAGCGCACGTACAGTTTTATGCCTCAACGCCCTGAACAGCTCATCTCTGCCAATATGCCTGGCCCTGCGATCAATGGTTTTCAGTGTCCCTTGAGAGACAAAATTCTTCTTCGCCCTGCGGTGAGGTCCAAGACATCCACCGGCAACATCGAGGATGGTGGGCTTGATGGCACTCCACAACTCTTCAGGATCCCCAAAAGCACCCAGGCCCCCCAAATCTCCCCTCCGCTTTTCACAAACTCCTCAGTAACCCCCTCATCCTTGAGCTTGCCAACAACCAGCCTACGCTGGGATGGTACCACTCTCCTGGATTTACGGTGCAACTTAGGAGTTGCGACAACAAGCCTGTGGTCATTGTTGAGGAACTGAGCACTCCGGTAGACCCTGCGGTTGTGGATCATCCTCCAGCGGTCATCAACGAGCACATGGTCAATTTCCTTTGCCACACCACCAGTGTTGGAAGTCCAGCGATGAGCCTGTGGGTGTTGAAACCATGAAGCAGCCACCCTAAGTCCATGACTTCTTGCAAAGTCAAAGAACTTAGAACTCTTCTAGTTCACAGTTCCAGACCCATGGGGCCCAACATATGTCTCATAACCATCTCTATCAATTCCAGGCGATGCATTGAAATCCCCCAAGACTGGAAGAGTGTCTCGCTCGGGGCGCTGATCAATCTTAGACTCGTGCTTTGCATAGAATGCGTCCTTCACAGTGAGATCACGCGCCTCAGTCGGAGCATAAACAGAGACCAGGGAAATGACCCCCCAGGAGTGACGGAACCTTATTTTTATGATACGCTCATTGACCGGTGTTACCTCAGTTATCATTGGAGTCAACTGGACACAGCAACAGCAACCCCTTGGGCATTGTAACCATCAGAGCGACCACACCAATAGTAGGTGTAACCACCCACCATGATCTCGCCGCAATCCGGTCTCTGAACCTCAGAGAGTGCTGCAATACTGATGTTCAAATACTTGAGCTCAGATGATAACAGTGAAAGGTGATCATCCTCTCTTAGGGATCGGACATTCCAGGCACCCACCCGAAGGGACCACCTCAGATTAACCCATCAGACCGCCGTCTAGTGGATGACACCTCGGCACCAGCCTGACACACACTACTGCAATCTAACCCAGGAAGGTTACTCCGTGGTTTTCCTCCTGTCATCAAAGAGTGGGGGTCCCGAAGACTTTACCCCAATCCCATCATATGGTGAGCTGCCCTGCGGAAGGCACCTGCATCGGAGGTACTCCCACGGAGCGGGTTTTCTTATTTAAGACAAGATGATCCCATCAAGTGTGCACATTGCAAACAAAGCAGTGCGTCCAGACGTGGTGCGGAAACACAAAAAGGAAAAGTCAGCATTGTTGATCGAGATTTCAGTTTCCAACGACTTTGGAGTAAATGACACAGAAATCAGGAAAATGACCAAATACCAGGAGATTAAAAATGAGGTCAAGAGGATGGGGAAATTGAAGAAAGCTGAAATTATACCAATGAGAGTCGGAGCGACAGGAACGATGAAGAAAACCCTTACTGAGGTTCAGTTGTCAGAGGTTCAGTGAAGCTTTTGAAAAGAGCCCTTGAAACGAGGCTTTGAGAACGATGTTTCCCAGTTTTGTTCATGAATCATGATCCGTTACTAAAAAGGAAGTGGAGATTTTCAGTTCTGGGAGAACTTCCTCCCACCTCCTGAAACCTGCAAATGGAGATAACAACCATTGAGAGAAACTGTTCAATCATGAGCAAGCTATACTTGAGATTGATTGAGCAAAACTCAAGATATTGGTGTTTTTTTTTTTTTTCTTGTTGTGCTTTATGAAGAAGAAGAAGGAGGAGAACAACAGCACAAGGAGAAGATTATGGGCAGGTCACGCCGGTGTGAATCACTGGGTAATTGTGCTGTGCTGTGAGAGGTTCTGTTGACATTAATTTACTGCCTGAGAAGACAGGGATTCTAATTTGCTTGCATCATGGTAGCAGCACATTGTTCTGGCATGTTTAATTACTATATCTTCCTTTTTCTTCACAATCACATGTTGAAAGGCCATGATGTAGCTTCTGCATTGCATGTACCACGGGGTTGGTTTACATGACCCATGTTTTGTCTTCATTTGTGTATTGTTCATCCGCTTTAATCCTCGTTACTTGTCACTCTAAAGTCGCTCCAAATTGGTTATGTTCCTCTTGAAGTACCAGATCATCTATTCCTTCATGCTTTTCAGGGGACTGATCAGGTCTGGCAGGATAGTCTTGAGGCTCTGAGCTGTATATTCTTTGTTTGAATCTCGTCCCAGCTATAAACCGTCATCCTGGTGTTTCGCAGGCATGGTGAAGCATCATTGTGCGCACAGTCCCTCAGATGGACGTTAAACTGGGCGTCCAGTCTGCAAGCATTAGTTGGTGCCGCCAAAGATCCCACGGTGTCCTTCGCAAAGAGAAGGCCAGCTATTGCCGGCACCTTGAATTAATGACCATTATAATGAAATGGGTTTATGGTCCCTGGTTGAGTAATGAATGGGCACAATGGCTTCCTCCTGCCTTGAACTTTGTTGTATTTTTATATTTCCATTTTGGTCAGAAGAAGGGGATTATCCTGCAAGAACGTTTCTGCTTTGCTTTACACAGCTGTGGAATTGCATTGCTTCGGCGGGCCCATCACATCAAAGCTAAAAATAACCCGACAAAGGTAATCAAAAAACAATAACATTTGATATTTTACAGCGTTGGAGCAATCTTGGCTGATGAAGTTTGCCAAATGCTAATTGATTTTTGTATCTCCTAGAATTTAAGGAGAATTTTTTTATACACTTAATATATATCCATCCATTGGGACCATACCCTGTGCAGAGCGTTGGTGCTGCCGAAGCAGTCTCCTTGGCTAGTGGGCACAATCCTGGACGGGTCGCCACTCCGACACAGGATACCAGCAAGCTGGAACTCACTTTGCCAATCTCGGAAGGATGACAAGCGGAGTCAACCGCACCTGGTATCAATTCAACAGCCGAGCAGGATTTGAACTCAGGATCCTAGTATCCCAAGCCCGCCACCCTAACCATTAAGTCAACACCAGGCATACACTTAATACACAGTTGGATAATCCTTCATGTCTCAAGCAGTCCATGTTTTTCTCATTTATTTCCAGTCCACATTTGAATACGTGCACATGCAATGCACGCGGACGAGGAAGGGGACAGTGCCCTTTTTCTAGGTTGTACCGGTACTTTACGAACAGCAGATGAGTGCGAAATTAATGACAAACAAACTTGCTTTGTACGTTGCAATATTACACATCGGAAATCTATGACCACCAGGACGTCGAAGAAAAGGCTCATTTTTCTCCCCAAACTGCTGGTTCATTCAACTGTTGCCGAACCGATGGTCTTCCACACCGGAGGTGGTGCTTCGAGTTCCATCTCGACGCACCACACTTGGAGGCGTTGTGATGGCGATGTGCCCATTGTGCGAGGAAAATTTCAGTTGTGGGAAAAAGCTACTCAGTACATTCATGGCACATCCAACATCACCTGTCAAAAGCATGTGAAGTCACTTGCTCAGATGCCTCGGTTGCCGGTCCTTCGAGCGAGCGCATAATGCTGCGGCAAGCTTTTACTTAATATCGCTTGGCCTGGTAGGCCGTGCCACATTTAGTCTTCTAAATAATTATCCAGTGTGGAGTCGAGTGGCAAGTGAGCACAGCGCGCGAGGTTGCACCAGTTCGTAGTTAATCACTTTTTTGATATAACGTAAGGGATTGCCACGTTGCTGGAGGCGGAATGACCAAGTTGAATTCTCTTCTACTCCGTACAACTGCAGAAAAGAAAAAAAGAAAAAAAAAAAAAACAGGTAAATAAGATAACAGCTGAATCAGTCATGCGACAGCCAAATCCCTCCTGATTGTAAGATAACCGGCCGCTCGCAAAAGGGTAAATTAAATTTATTTTTCATTCGATAATAAAGCCATCGCAGTGTACCGTGCGACGTGGGGTTCTGCTTCACGGTGTTGACTCAGACAGGACGGAGAGATCCGTGGCTTAGCTGTTAATTCCTCATCAAAGAACGACGGCTTTTCTCGGTGCTCCTGCAAAGTGTTCTTGCAACATGGACGGGAATAGATGAGAAAAATATCATATCCCAGCTGATGTAGCGGCGACGCCAGCACTCGAGGTGACCTTGGCACACGGAGCCGCCAATCCATAACGACGGGCGCCGAGAATGACTACAAGCACCACACAAAGGCGACATGTGCATTTACCAGTCTCATGGCATTCTCTGCCATAATTGCTCATTAGTTGTTTTCTTTTTTTTTTTCATCACATCGGGTCATCGTCCAAATTACTTTTTGTGTTGAAGTTCACGTTGATCTTTAGAACCACTTAACTGAGCTCGTCTTACCTATATATACTTTGAGTGACCTTTTCTCGGGTGCCCACCCAAACAAGGCTGAAGAAAGTGGAGAGGGCTCGGAGAGGGGGTGTCTTGTATCCGGAGGTTTTTTTTTTTTAAAGTTTATTTTCCCTTTTCTGTGAGGTTGTCATTTTGTTCAGCTTTTAAAATTCTCGAAGTTAATTTGAGCACCTGTTGCATTCTGGAGCAACTTGATGACATGAAAGTAATGCTATGGACACTGCAGGCGTTTGCTGCCGTCATATGTACCCATACACTGACTGTCTGCCAATCAAAGTACCGTAGAGATGTCAGGTCAGGTTGGGTATGGGAGCATGCGCCGGAGCAGCACGTCGCTGCGTCCGCATACAGATGAACCAGCATTCAATTCCTTTTTCAACAATACACATTCGCTAAAGGACCTCAAGGAACCAATACATGGACCAAAACATGGATCAGAGACCAGATGAACTCAACGCTTCCAGGATGTGAAAGGTGGGTTTTTTTCTCCAGGATATACATTGTCTCAAGCAATCAGAGCAATCATGATATATTATAGCCACGTGAGCAGATCACGAGGGCTTTCAACCGGCCATGGCCGCCAGCCGGGTTTGACGCTTCAAACCAGGGTTATCGGCCTTATGTCCCCACACCTCATCAGGGGGAACAAAGCCAACGAGGGGTACTTGCTCGCACGGTGTGCCAGTCAGATGTATTACTGAATGGCTGGTTGTGATGCACCTGATGTTACCTTGCTGAGTGTTCACCGCTTTTACCCAATTATGCTCCTTAAGGGCACCAATCGTGAAAATACAACCACTCGTACGGCAATAATGGAGGCCAGGCAGGAGTACCAGTTCATGGATTGTTATTACCTCCACCACCGAAGGTGAAGGAGGTTATGTTTTTACCCCTTTCTGTCTATTTGTTTGTCTGTTTTTTTTGTCTGTGTACAGGATATCTTAAAAACTTGTGAACGGATCGGGATGAAATTTTGTGGACAGGTTGGGGGTGTGACAATGACGAACTGATTAGATTTTGGTGAAGATCGGGATACGAGAATTTTTTAAAGTGATTTTTCACCATTGAGAGATCGGGCCAAAAACGATATAGTACTGAAGAGCATGATATTTCAGAAATGTGTTGGACCCGATATGTTCCAGTGGATCTGGCATTACGTGGCGGAGGAATGTGCTCTACCGAGTACCCTTGTAGTTACAATAGAAACCATAGCGAATGGTCAATGAGCAATGCACAATAAACAATATTCCTCCAAATTACCCACAACGTGATCCCAAGCAACGCATATTTCTTCACGATTCTTATCTTCGGGCCTGTTCACTAAATCAACAAGGACACAGTATACGGAATACAAAACAATGTCGAGAGGTCGCTTTCAAATCGGAGGCAAGCTGCGCAGAAGTCCCGGAGCAGAGTTCGTCGCAACGGTCGCTCCCACACGTCAACATCTGTCTCCAAACTGTGCAGATGTCCGAGATCAGAGTTTGACGAAACTCACTCTCAGTTAGCAGTGGCAAACTGTCTCTTTCTGTGAGAAGCGGTAAACTCTTGTCTCTCTGCTTGAGCAGTCAACAACTGAACTCGAAATAGCTCCCTCTTCTTTAGCATAATTGTCAGTCTCTCAACATTTTCGTCTCTCTCTCTCCAAAGGAGCGGTTAACAGAAAACCGCACATTACATCAACTGATAAGCCCTGTGCCATGCTGTATGAGCTCCCATAATGCTGGCTTCCTCAAGGGAGATTCGTCTCACCTGCACACCCTCGTGGCTTGAGCTGAAAGGCTCCTGTAGGACATTTGACCAAAGGAAGAGAACATTAAAAATACACAACCAGAGGTTTGAAAAGGGGAGGACAACAGTAGGATAGAGAAAGCGGACATCTATGTGCATCTACGCAATACATATCCATTGCGTGGAGGACGTCCCACTTACCTCAACAAATACGAAGAAATAACTATTGTTCAACTAAACAGTTTTATGAACCCAAAATATTATTCCCACAACAACAACAAAAAAACTATATATATATATATATTTATATATATATATGTACAGTATGTCAATACGTGCATGCGTATGTTTATAAATGATTGTGTGTATCTGCTGTCATTGTAATCTGGTCTGTGTGTGTGTGTGTGTGTGTGTGTGTGTGTGTGTGTGTGTGTGTGTGTGTGTGTGTGTGTGTGTGTGTCAGTGTGTGGCAATGCTTTGTTTTTGATGTTTATGCTCGACGGGATCATTAGGTCGTGTATGTGCGGTACTGCCATTTTTTCAGTCCATGTGTTTGGTTAATGTTCCAAGGAATTTTCTGGAAATGGGATATCAAAGTTTTTGATGATATTCCAGCAGTTAACTTTACAAACTCTATTGTCATTGTGTGGACAGCTGTTCTGACATGAGTTTTTATCCCCCGCCGCGTGGTGGAAGGGGGATATTGTTGTCACCCGGGTCGTCCGTCCGTCCGGCTGGCTGGGCGTCAACATTTATAGCTGTGAGTGTGATAACTCATAAACTGTTCGCCATATCGATTTGAAGTTTGGGTCACACGTGTACCACCTGAAAAGGAAGAACCCTATTGATTTTGGGTGTGGCCGAATCCAAGATGGCCGACTGGGGCAGCCATCTTGAAAAAAATGTTTCAATGGCGGGGGATTCACCATCTCTGATGGGTATATTTTTTTAATTTGTGTTCAGTCATTAAGCATAATCTTTCACTCTCTTTGCTGACACCATCTTCACCCCTCACCAGTGGTTTTTTTCCTTCTCTCCCCCAGCCTTTTCTCTCACTCTGTCCCCTCCTTGCTTCTCCCCCCCCTCATAAAATTCAGCACCCTCCTCCCACACCTCTGTCGCTCTCTCTGCCTGTGTCCATCTGTCTCTGTCTGTTTCTCTCTCTCTCGCACCCCTCCCTCCCGCAGTGTATAGCAGCGTTTCGTAATGTGTCACTCTCCCCACCTCCACCCCTCTTCCTCGCTCTTATCCCCTTCCTAGTTTCCCCTTCTTCACCCACTCCTCACTTCCCCCCTCTCCCTCTCTCCCCCTCTCTTTCTCCACCCCCTCCCCTTTACACCCCCATCACCAAAGCGACGGGTTGTATTTGGTGCTATATAATATATAAAACTCTTTCTCACCACTGATTCACTGACTTACTGTTTGACTCACTGACTGATTTTTTTCAGACCGGTACCTTCCGGGTGACGTAGAAAGCTGAAATTTTGTGCCGATGGACACCGAACCGGTACACTGGGAAAATCACAGAATCGTCGGACAACATCTATAAATCAAAATATAAATAAATTTTAAAAAAATTATTAAAAAAAATGTGGGTGAGTGACTTGAGAATGGTGAAGCACGGTAAATTTATGTGCCGATTGGCTGTTAAACTAGAGAAAAACCCCATATAATGACAGCTAAATGTTGGGAAAGGCTTAAGAATATAGGAAATTGGGTTTGGGGGTTGGGGGGGGGAGTGGAGAGACTGGGCCTTGATACAATTTATTTGATTTATAAATTATCTCCCTATAACTTAATTTTTAAACACCGGTGGAAGCCGATATTACTAGTGATAGCAAAATCCACCATAAACATCAAATAAGTGGGAGAATTAACCCATCCATAAGAACCGGTTCTTTGCTATCAGCCATTATTGAGAGGAAAGGCTCATCCAACCAAAAATGTACCAATATCTACCACCCTGCAAATTTGGTGAGAAACAGGCGAGAGCAGACCGAGACTCAGAAAAATAACTTGGCCTGAGACTACGTCTGCTCTTGATTGTGTAGGGTGGTGAGAGAAGTCATCGTAGTCCCCCACCCCCCTCCCCACCTCACAGGGAGGGGGGGATTTTTTTAATGCCTCCAGTGTCAAAGTCGCCAGTGGCATTGTTTTTCGGGTTGTCTGCACATATGTCCGTGCAAATTTTCTCTCTTTTCTCTGCAACCGCTTATCTGATTGAAACAAAATTTTCACCATAGATGCGACTACACATGCAGAATTTTTCAATGATAATTATGACATCATAGGTCACAAGGGTTGGCAGCCATGCTGGAAAAATGGAAAACTTTGGACCTCCCTCTCCGAAACCGCACCATAGAAAAAATTGAAACTTGGCACCTGGCAACTACTCTAAATAGTGAATAACAGTAATTTAACAATGATGTCATTGGTGAAGTGGTATCTCGGTCAAAATTCGACATGTAGAACGCTGCATTCGAACCGTATGAAAATTTGTGAAGTTCATCTTGGGATAGAGTGGTTGACAGAAATTTTTTTTTGACATCATCAGTCATGTGGTTTGGCAGCCATATTGTTTTTTTTTTGTTTTTTTTAAACGAAAACATCTTCTCCAGAACCGCTTTAAAGATCGAAGTGAAACTGCACATAAATGATCACCAAGCCATGTTGAATAAAGTTTTATAACTATGATGTCATCGGTCACATGATTAAGCAGCCAGCTTGGATTTACCCTAAAACCTTCAAAAATCTTCTTCTCCGGAACGGTGAGACAGATTAAGGGGAAACTTCACACACCTCAGATCGGCAAGCAGCAGCCTCTTCACTCTCTGCAGATCTGGATAAAATCACAAGCTTTTCCAACACATGGAACATGTCTTTCAACCCTGACAAATCTCACACTCTCACTATATCTCTCCGAAAGGACCGTCTGGAAACCATCCCCATCTACTGTACTTTCTCAACAATCTTCTTGAAGAAGTACTTTCATTCAAGCTTCTGGGTCTCACTATCTGCCATGAACTTTTCTGGGAAAGTCACATTTCCAAGCTGGCCTCCAAAGCCAGTCGCCGACTGGGAATCTCAACAAAGAATCCTAACCCCAACACTAACTAACCTGATGGAGTACTGCTCTCCTCTCTGGACTGGTGCTCCCACCCCTCACCTTTCTCAGCTTCACGCTGTGGAAACCAAGGCATTTAGGATTATTATCTCCCGCGATGAGGCTGAGTCTTTGGGTCTCTCACTCTCCTACCGTAGGCAGGTCGGTGGTCTTTCTTCTACCGTCTCCTCTCTGGCCTCACCCCGCCCCCCTGCTCTGTCTATCCCCCCCTCCATATTTTTGCAGGGCACTCAAGGTCAGCCAGCAACCCCCTTCTTGTAATACTACCAAAATCAAGAATCACCACTCTCACTTTTTCATTTCTCTTTTTTTCCCGCCTTTGGAACAAACTCCCACACTCTCTTCAATCCCACTCTTCCCTCCAGGTCTTCAAAACAGCTGTTCACCACCACCTCTTATCTTCCCCCATCCAAGACCACAATCTTTTCTACCCCCCTTTCAATCCACCCCAAACCCAGCTCCTTCAAATTCCCTGCTTTCCTTTCTGAAAGTCCCTGTATTGTCCATCTTGTTTATCCTGTGTACCCCACCCCATCCCTTTCCTTTCTGAAAGTCCCTGTAATGTCTATCTTGTTTATCCTGTGTACCCCACCCCATCCCTTTCCTTTCTGAAAGTCCCTGTAATGTCTATCTTGTTTATCCTGTGTACCCCACCCCATCCCTTTCCTTTCTGAAAGTCCCTGTAATGTCCATCTTGTTTATCCTGTGTACCCCACCCCATCCCTTTCCTTTCTGAAAGTCCCTGTCGTCTCCATCTTGTTTATCCTGTGTGCCCCGCCCCATCCCTTTCCTTTCTTTTTCACAGATCTCCTCATGTCTCTGTTCCAAACTGTTTTTTTCCTTCCCTCTCCCGCCTCTCTTGTCTCCTGCTCCCCTTGTTGTACACTCTGTGTGTTAGCTCTCATATGAGCCTCGACAGTGTGTACAAAAACAAACAAACCGATTCACCATGCCTTGGTGAAACTCGTGTGATAAAGAATAATTGATGTCATGTGGTTTGGCAGCCATATTGGATAGAAAAATGAACCTTGTCCGATCAAAGCGAAACTTCACACACGTGATCGTCCACCAAATCATGGGCAGAGTTCAAATTTTCGATGTCATAGGTCACATGGTTTGGCAGCCATGTTACTTTGAAAACCAAAAATTAAAAAAAACCCTTTTCTCCAAAACTGCTGAACGGATCGATGTGAATGGATCGATTTCCCCATGGGGAAACAAGTGTGATCTTTTTTTGGTGATGTCATATGTGGCTTCATTATGACATCATAATTGCTTATGTCAAACGCTTTATCCAATCAGTATGAAATTTTGAGGATCATCTCTGGCTAAATTGTAATTGGCAAAAAAATTAATGATGCCATCGGTCACGTGGTTCGGCAGCCATGTTGTTTTTAACATAAAACCTTCAAAATATTTTTCTTTGTAATGGCTGAGCATCCATCCCATGCATTGGGACCATACTTTGTGTAGAGCATTGGTGCTGCCTAAGCAGTCTCCTTGGCTATTGGGCACAATCCTGGATGGGTCGCTACTCCGACACAGGATACCAGCAAGCTGGCACTCATTTTGCCGACCTCGGAAGGATGACAGGCCAAGTCAACCCCACCTGGTATTAATTCGACAGCTAAGCGGGACTTGAACTCAGGATCCTAGGATCCAAAACCCACCACCCTCACCATGAAGCCAATACCAGGCATAATAATATTGTTGGATGAATAGCTTTTTCCTTTTTTCAACTGTTGCACACACTCACACACTCATCCTTTTCATTTTACCTGTTTGATGCAATGGTGAAATGATGTTATAGAGGAAAAAAAATGCTTGTTTGAACTTTGGTAAATACTCATTTGATTCCTCGGATTAATCTCTTCTCCACAAAGGTGAAATGGCTGAAACATGAAGAGATCTAATTGTTGTTGTCACTGAGAAGTATCACTGTAAATGTACGTTGTACACTCAACATGGAGTCGGACTCACAGTACAAAGATCAGGATTCTGTGGATGATTTAAGACGATGCAAAGCACTGGTTTTGTTTTTTTTTCTCATTTCTGCTGCCATCATTGAAACAAATGTTCTCATCAGGCACTGTCATCGATGTAATGCAATCGTGCAGAGCTAATTCAGAACATCACTCGCAGAACATCGGTCCTGTACTTGGTGCTGTTGTGATGGGCGGTGTAAGGCCCAATGCTATTTTCAACCCTATCATAATCTGAAACTTGCCAGAGCATATTAAATATTGGAAGTGAAATTGATGTGAATAGATCTGTTGTTAATATGATGGCTTGAAGAAGACAAGCTGCAGTTTTGAAACTTTACGCATTAACTCATTATACTTCGCCATAGTTTTCCATCACTTCGCCATCGATATGTGCCAGTGGTGGCCACAAAAAGCACAGGCTCACACCTTCGAGGCAGATTGTTTCACATGTAAGCTTCTTCTCTCACTGTGGTGCGACCAGGAACCATGTGCCGCATCTGCCGTTGTCGCATATGGATCCTGACTACCAGTATGGTTGGGATCCACGTCTATCGTACACCGTCCTGTCTATGGTCCACGCAAGCAGCCTGAGACAGCTGTGACAATGACACATTTAAAAAGTGTCACCGTCTCCAGATTTGTGCAGGCTTATTGTGCAATGTGTAATTGTGCAGGCACTTACACATCGTCAGAGTGAATGAAGCCAGAGGAGATCATGCTTTCTAAAAACCAGATTGTGAGCGAGGCCAAAATTTCTCAACTTCTTCACTCGATTTCCTCTTCTTTGTCTCCCTTACACACCCCACCATTAATTGTTGAATCAATTCCTACTCTTCGATTTACCTCACTGGCACCGCACCTTCCTCTTGCTTGTGGTTCTCTTTTGGTGTCACAAAGGTACATGTAACTCAATGAAAGTACTTCCACAAATTATATTTTATGTGTTGACTTTAAAGACTTTTGGCAGTCATTTAACTCTTAAAATCTGTCCTTTGCTCAAGTCACATTTTTCAATCAATGACGTCATAATCACAGACTGGCAGGAAAGCTTGAAGGTTTGCGCACTCGCCTCCAAGCCGTCTAGCCTGGGTTTGAATCTCGACCCGGCTATGAAAGATCACCCTGTCATTTCGTGCAGAAAGGGAGATCCATCACAAGGTGTGCCGTCCCTCGGATGGCCGTTAGCATGGTTGTCCCATTTGCTAGCATTAGCTCGTGGATGTTGAATATCCCACGACGGTTTTAGTGAGGAGTAGACGAGCTATCGCCGAATACACCTTCAGTCAAGCATCCTACAACAGAGGTGAGATCCATCCGAGATTGTTTTCCGCTTTGAAACACTTCTCGACTCGTCGTGAACCTCTCCAAGCTCTGTCGACACAACAGCCCTTCATTTTGCCCCCCCCCCATAATTTAAATGGAGTTAACTTTTGTAAGATCACCAGCTCTTGCTGTTTTACCTTTTTCCAAAAATAGAAAGAGCAAACCAATTGGAATGTGAAATTGTTTTGGAAAAACAATCTTTCAGGCTGTACACAAGTCAGTGTAATAAAGGTAGACGATGTATCCACTTTAGGTCGCTTCTTATTCTTCAACATTACGAATGCAACCTTCACGTCAACATAACGTCACAAGAGCCAAACACAATATCAACATTATACATCCTGAAATAAAATTGATTTTTCTTCCCAAATTTACAGAGGCACCCATTGATTGATGCGGCTTTGCAATTTCGGAGGCGACGTCGACTGTTTCTCCCTGAGATGGGCCTTTTGAGAAGGAATTGCATTCCGTCTGAAGTTATTATCACCTGAGCAAACTGCACACCAGTGTGTGCGGTTACATTTAATTAAATCGCTACCCCCCCCCCCCAAAAAAAAAAATTATCACCAAACTTGTGAAATTCAATTAATAGGACAGCTTGCATTTCTCACAGTCGAAAGTAATTTCTGGAATAAGTATTAAATGTTCTAAAATACCAAAGTGAGTTACGCGTTCGACAAAATTGTGTAATTAACTGTAACGAAACAATAACGGATATATATATATATATATATATATATATATATATATATATATATATATATATATATATATATATATATATATCAATGAATCCATTTCTCATTAGCTGGATGTTTGTGTGTAGGGCCTTTGTGGGAATCACTTTCACGATGCAATTTGAGCAGATCCTTGATGGAAGTTTTTTTTTTTTTTTTGCCAGGCTTGCTCACGGTGGTATTAGGAAGCTGGTTTTGTCCATTCCTGACAATTATTCGAGAAGTTAATTCGAGTCCAAATGTTATCAGAGGCAACAAACAAGCAGGATAGATTGCCAGTTAACACTGAACAGCGACAGTCCCTTATTATGGTCACAACTATCAGGCTGTTTGAGTAAAATAAATAAATAAAAAGATATCATATGTTGGGCCGGCAGGAGGGCCTAGAGGTATGCACATGCACCTCTCAGCTATTTAGCCTGGGTTTGAATCCCGACTGAGCTATAAACCGCCAATCTGGTGTTTCGCAGGCACCGCGGTTCATCAATGTGTGCATCGTCTATCGTATGGACGTTAAACGGGCGTCCCGTCTTCCAGTATTGGATGTGTAGACGTTAAAGATCACATGGTGTCGTTCACAAAGAACAGACGAGCTATCTCCGGCACCATGAACAAATTAGAAGTTCCTGCTTTAACCTACAGGGGGCACTGCACAGCGGCACAACCGCACTCCCAGCAATGATGCAACCTGCAGCCATAGGCTGCGTACTAAATTAGTCATATGCTCGGAGGCTCCACAAAGCTTATCGATCTGTCAGTGGAGGTCACCAAACACAATTGTTCATAATGGCATCTGCTTTCGCTTGGAACATTTTTTTTTTTTTAAGCTGGTACGTCATGGATGCTGAGTGATGAGTTTCCCGTTACTTGATTCCATGATGCAGGTCTTTGAGCTGCCATGGCATCCTCATGTCATACATTCTTTTCTCGGCACAAGACAATCTTCCGTTTATATGATACCACCAGCGGTACCCAGCGTTCCCAGTGCTGTTGTAATCCTGTTGGCATTTTGAAGATCCTTTCCTTTCTAGTTTTAATCTAGATCCTTTTTGAAGATCCTTTCTCGTTCATAAGTTCTAATCCTTTCCCATAGCTACAAAGGCTCAGGCCTCGGCAAGAGCAAGAGCAATTAAAAAAATATATAATAAACGAACTTCTTTTTTTCAAAAATGTTCAGTTTGTTAATTTTATTTATTTATTTATTTTTCGCTTAAAACACTCCAAGATGCTCACTGATGAACCTCTGAAAGTTTGAGGAAGATCTGTTTGACCATGTGAGAAAAATGGTGACACACACACACACACACACACACACACACACACACACACACACACACACACACACACACACACACACACACACAGACAGATAAACAGACAGAGATCTCTCATCGTATAGATGATAGTTTGACTATTCAGTACCCAAACAGATTATTGGTTCACAAGTCAGTAAGTGACCACTATATTCGTTATGGGTATCTGTCTGTCTGTCTGTCTGTCCCGAGCATAGCTCTGTGGGTTTTGATCCGATCCTGATAAAATTTGGGTGGGATGTTTATATCATGATCTAGTTGTGTTTTCCTGAGAATGGGCGTGGTGCGCCCATTATGGGCGGAGCCACGCCAAAAAACATGTGTTTTTAGTGGGTAGCCGGTTTCAAGTTACATCTTCTCCGAGGGGGTTTGTCGAATCTGGCAGGGGTTTCGGTATTTGATTAGCCCAATGGCACCTGCATAGCCACATGGAGCTCGATTTTTCATTTTCGTCCCAAGGTCAAGGTCACAAGGTCACAAACTTCGAAAATTGCGAATTTTGACAAAAAATCATACGACCGCCCAAACTTTGAGAGCGAGGATGACAATATTTTTTATGCATAATCTTGAGGTCATTCCCCACCCAAAAGTCTTGAAACCATTTTGCTCTATCTCGAACACCTTGCCCGTGGCGCCCCCTTCAAGTTTGTTTTTACGCTGATTTCATCAAAGTATGGATAATCAGAGGAGTGCGAAATGCCATATAGCCTATATGACGTTATATTGTTCCTGGAATGTTCCAGAGGAAGTTTTGCACCAAAGGTCATAATCCTTGACCTTTGACCTTTAAAGTTCACAAAGGTCAAATTATCAAAGTTGTGGGAATCGAACCGGGTTTTCGACCTTCTTCGACGAACTAACTCCAATAAGTTATAGCACGTATCCTGTTTCCTTATTTTAATGTCCACAACATTGTTTTGTGACCTTTAAAGGTCATGCAAAGGTCAAATTTTGAAAGTTGTTGAACGAAACCGGGTTTTCGACATTTTGCAGCTAATAACCTGTCACTCGAACCACATCATGTTGATCATTTTTATAACTTGGTCAAAAATTATCACATTGTCTCATCCTTGACTTCTGAAACAATCTACATCGTCAAATACCGCTCGTGAACCATTGTCGTCTTCAGACTTGTAAAGTATCATTCTCGTGCTTCATAGGCAGGGTGTTGGTTGCATCATTGAGTGTGCAATCCGACAGAAGAGATACTAAGCCAGTTGTCCAATTTGATAACATTCACATGCTGAGGGTAAAGGTCCCACACTTGCTTTCAAAAGAAATAGGCCATCGTGTGCTGGTGTACTGCACAAATTCTCAATCCCTGCCTTGATCTACAGGGGGTGCTACATCAAAGGGCATAGCCACACCCAACTGATGATTCAACCAGAAGATAAAATTAATTGGAATGGCACTCGGTGGAGTACACACCTCCACCAGTCTGAACGGTTTACGTTTGGTATCCCACTGATAGCATAGGTCGGATCTGGATCCGGACCTGAACCAATATCGAATCGGCTTGTTCTTGTCACCTAACTAACTCATCTACCAAGTTTTGTTATAGCTTGTCCACAACCTTTTTTGAGATATCATGCTACATATTGTTTTTGGCCATATCTCTCAATTATGAAGAATCACTGAAAAATAAAAAAATAAAATCATCATATCTGGATCTTCACAAAAATCTAATGAATTCTTCCTTTCTTGTCAACCACCCAACCTCTCCTCCAACTTTTGTCTGAATCCGTGCATAACGTTTTGAGATATCCTGCTCACAAACAGACAGACAGACAAACAGACAGACAGACAAACAGACAGACGGGGGTGAAAACATAACCTCCTTCTACCTTCGGTGGTGGAGGTAATTTAATCCCTGGAAAATTTCTATTCAATGGATACTATTTGCCATAGAACTCGGTCATTTCTACACGATGCAAGTGCAAACCCTAAGTGACCTCAGAGTTGGGCTTTGTTATTGACTCGAAGTGCAAACCTGAAGATTATTGACTTGGGTTGGCCTCTTCGTGTTCGCATCTGAATCCCTGGCTCACGATGCAGGGAACCCAAACCCAGGTTCACTTCCCTTTATCCGATGTATTTTTGCTTGTCTACTGATGTCCTTGGAATTCATATAAAAAGTACACTAACGTTTACTTAAGTCCTTGTTCTGTGTGTGATACGTGTACAATCTGTAGCATGAGTCTTGGATCACTGTACAAACTTTGGTGCCGAGAAACTGGAAGAAAAGTCTCGAAAATAGCGATTCCTTTGGTTCAATACATAAATACAGTAAGATCAATCGTAAAGGATGTAATGACAATTATGGCTGGTAACTGTCAGGTTCTTGTCTTCATCTTCTTCTAATACCAGTACTAGTCTTACTACTACCTCGTTGTTGTGCTGTGACAGACAGCTTTCCAGCCTGAGTACAGCACAGAACCACAAGCACCTCTCGGAAAACTGTTTCGAGAAGCTTTGTGTCATGGAATCTGCGGTGCATTGGGAGATCTTCTCGAACAAGTCTTCTTGGCCATTGACATTGAGTGCCAACACATTGACATTTACATCATGACGTTTCACGAATTTATTATTTGCCAGATGGGATGGCCCAATGCACCCTGGGTGCCATGGCAGGCTGGTTTTGCCTTCTAACAGTGATTGTGCTGGTACATTTCCGCCGAGGGTCTCCCATTTTGTTAAACTTTCTTGTCTTGAAAGCGTCTTTTTTTCTTCTTCTTTATTTCCGCTTTGTGCTATTGTGCCGCCATGTTCAGTTGGTAAGATGGCCCGAGTGTGGTTAGAAGCTGCTGCTGCACCCCATTGTGGGACGTGATGATGCGCACCTGCATTGGTTCACCATAATTGTTGTGTTCCTGGATGCAAATTGTTTTCATGGAGATATAGGAACACGAGAAATATCCTTGGATGAGGGGTGTCGAGCTCCGATGATTTAGTGTTGATACAAGTGGGCGGCACACACACACACACACACACACACACACACACACACACACACACACACACACACACACACACACACACACACACACACACACACACACACACACACACGCACACACTAGAAGTTCACACGCCCCCGAAGATCGTTGTTTGAAGGGGTTTCTGCGCATTGGCTCCAAACATTCTCGGGCGGATCACGTCATTTTGGAAGTTCCGCATTCCTGGGGGCACAGTTGTGCCGCTGATGCAGTGCCCCACGCCGGAGCAGGATTTTGGAATTTGGCCATGGTGCGGGCGACAGCTCGCAGTTTTGGGAAGTTGATTGATCAGTTTGGAGCCGAAGACGTACGTTCGTTGCGAGCTTCTGCTCCGAACATTGGTGCGTATTTCGGATTGATTGTTTGAAGGGCAATTTGTATTCAAAGCCGACAGCACGATGATTCATGTTTCACCTCGTGCACTACAGCAAGGTTCAGTGTAAGTCACAGGTTCAGCTGCAAGTTGTATTTCTTGAGCCAATTTATGCTCCATGGTTATAATAAATGAACGACATTAATCTTCATAATAATTGATGTAAACCACGTCAATTTGTCTGAATTTGTTATGACTTGAATGTTTTTTTTATTTTTTTTTTAATACCAGCCAAAGCTTGTGCACTTAATACCGGTATTATCCCAGCAATTTGCACTGCTCATGCTCTTTTGTCTCGCAAAGGAAGCACATTGTTTTTGGAATGTGATCGTCATGGCACAAATATGATGCTTTCAGGAGGAAGGCAAAGGATGCAACGCCGAGCCTTGGGTACCATTTGGTTTTTCAATTCGTGTTACTGAATGCTTTCACTTGTAGACATCACAGTTTAGTGTCTGAGATGGTACGCAGACCTGCCTTGTTTGTTAAGCTAGTCCAAAAAGACATGGAATAAACTTACACAAAGAACTTCAACGCAGGAGGAGGCCATTTTTGGCCATTATGCTGACACCACATCAACACATTATTTTGGAATCAATCCAGTCGAGATAGACACGCCGGACCCTCTCGATGGCAGCTGTCCTTGCGCAGACGTGGTGACCAAAACTGAACACAATGTTCTGGATGAGGTCTCGTGAAATTCCTACACAGTGAGTCCTTCACACTACTTACTTTGATTCGTCATTAATCCCTCCACAAATCCAACCTACAACCCTGCTACCTTTACCTGTAGCTGCCTGACACTGCCATGCTTGCTTACTCCCCGTATCTACTGCCACCCCCAGATCCTTCTCCTGTGTACCGTACTCCAGGACTCGACCTTCCATCATGTAGTCCAAACCACATTATGACTACTTTTATTGCACAACCAGCTGTGGTTGTTTTGTGGAGTGAAGGTTGCTGTTGGATTTTTTTTTTTAATCTTTAAGTGAATCGTTATACATTTTTGCCAACAGCTATTTGTTGCACACTCCCTCGAGGAAATCCACAAATTCAATTTGCAAAGATAATGGGAGAAGTATGGATAGGGGAGGGGGGGTGGGGGTGGGGGAGGTTGGGAGATAAAGTAAAATTAATTTGAGAAAAAGAAATGGGAATGGAAATGTTGAGAGAAACAGGGGACGACGACACTAGGAGGGTTGGAGTTATGTGTTTGGGGGAAAGACAAAGATGGTTGGGAGGGGAAGAAATGAATAGAAGAAGAATGTGTGGCCCTAAATGGAGTTCTTTCATCCCCTCTTCCTGTGCAGGCTGGAGTTCCTCAAGGTAGCGTTCTGGGCCCTGTTCTTTTTCTGGTTTTCATCAATGATCTCTCGGACTCTCTGGAAAATCCTCTATTTCTCTTTGCCGATGACTCCACCCTCTGCCGTACCATCTGTCATCCCTCAGACCGGCAAGCAGCAGCTTCTTCGCTCACTGCAGATCTGGATAAAATCACAAACTGGTCCAACACGTGGAACATGTCTTTCAATCCAGACAAATCTCACACTCTCACTATGTCTCTTCGAAAGGACCGTTTACAAAACCCCCCCATCCACTTTCTCAACAATCCTCTGGAAGAAGTCTTTTCTTTCAAGCTTCTGGGTCTCACTATCTGCCATGACCTTTCCTGGGAAAGTCACATTTCCAACCTTGCCTCAAAAGCCAGTCGCCGACTGGGAATCCTCCGTCGTGCAAAGTCCTTCCTCGGCCCTCTTGAGCTCCTGACCACTTACAAATCTTTTGTCCGTAGCCTGATGGAGTACTGCTCTCCCCTCTGGGCTGGTGCTCCTGCCTCCCACCTTTCTCGACTTCACGCTGTCGAAACCAGGGCTTTTAAGATCATTGGCATCTCCCGCAATGAAGCTGAGTCTTTGGGCCTCTCACTCAATCACCGCAGGTTGGTCGGTGGTCTTTCTGTCTTCTACCGACTCCTCTCCAGCCTTGCCCCCTGCTCTCTCTGTGATTTGTCCCAACCACATTTCCACAGGGCGCTCAAGGTCCGCCAACAACCCCCTTCTGGTAAAACTACCAAAATCACGAATCACTGCTCATCTTCACTCTTTCATTCCTCTTTTTCCCGCCTTTGGAATAAACTTCCTCACTCTATTCTTTCCCATTCTTCCCTCCAGGCTTTCAAAACAGCTGTTCACCACCACCTCTTATCTTCCCCATCCAAATCCTCGATCTTTTCTACCCCCGATAATCCACCCAAGCCCACTTCCTTCAATTCTCCTGCTTTCCTTCCTGAAAGTCCCTTTAATGTCCATCTTCCCCTCGCCATGTTCCCCGTCCCATCCCCATCCCTCCCCCTTCCACAGTTCACCTGTGTCTGTTCCCCAATGTTTTGTCCCTTCCACTCCCGCCCCTCTTGTCTCATGCCTCCTTGCTGTGAGTTGTGTGTTAGCTCTCATACGAGCCTCGACCAAGGTATACAAAAAAAAAAAAAAAAAAAAAAAAAAATGTGTGTGAATGTAAAGGACGTTGGAAGAAGGAGGGTAGGAGGAAGGGGGCGCAGGATTCATACTCTTGTTCTCGTTGCATATGCTTATTATCGATGGTCCTCCGTACGAATGTCATTTCTTACGAGACATTTAACCTCATACATACAAGGCCTACTTGTATAATATCAACATCAACAAATGGACCAATTGCTCACGGTGCCATTTTGAAGATGTCATGCCGCCTCGCACAGACGATGGCAACGAATGAATGGAATAATGGTTCCTTAACTACAGCTGATAAATACTATGTGTGTGGTCGGATCGAGTCTCCAACTTTGAACCGTTTTGACCCGGTGAAAAAAAACAACAACTGCTTGTCGGGACTTGGGTGTTGTGTGCTGAGCGTCCTGTTTCGATAGGTCACCCTCCGGTGACCAAATCAACCAGGGTTTCTCATTGGGCATTAGCTCAGACTTACAAGTTGGAGGCCGGGAAGTGAGAGCCGCAGAGTTTCAGTTGCATTTCAATTCCGGTGATATCAATCGGCTTGATATCACCCGAGAAGGCCTTGCGTCCGGCCTTCTCGGGTGTGCTTCACATACTCACCATTCTCACCATATTGTTTTTCCACTGCAGTGTTTCAGTGTACACACCATCGTCTTTGCTGCATGATCATTGGCCATGGTGCTCATGCGTATGTATAATTCGAAGCAAACTTGCGCAGACAAATGTCTTCGACTCTTGGCTACCTATCCCCCTCTAAGGGCTCTCTGCAGGCCAGAGTGCCGATTAAAGCCTGATTTGCGAGCAGGCGTAGCACGAATTTAGGAAAGGGGATTTATTGGGATGGGACAGGCATAGGCAAGCCAGTCAGGGCTTGTGGCCGTAACAAATGGAAACCAAGACACAGTGTGACGGAGAAGCGGACAGTGGAATGGCCGAACGGGCGTGAGACTAGCCAGCCAGCAGCCTCGAATGAAGCGCCCCTTGGCTCCGGAATGAAATCGTGGGCATTGTGAATTATTGATGATTCAGCTCAGAGGTCTCTTTGCAGATGTGGTGATGAGGGGAAGAGAGCCACGAGCGGGGAATATGAGCTGTGTGCTTTGGGGACTTGTGTTGAATCCTCTTGTTGGATTCACTTGGGAAACATCAGCTTCTCCATGGCAGGCCTCACTTCTCAAGAGTTATTTTGCTGGAAAATTAAGGCAAAGGAATTATTGCATTTTGGCATTTTGGCTAACCTTCCTTGACTTCTGATCGAACAACTTCTGATTATACATGTTCTTCCTTTTTACCTGCATTTTATATTTATCCTGATATACTTTCTACCTTCTTATCTTATCTCCTCATCTTTCTTCTCGCAAAGAACCCGTCCTTACAGATGGGTTAATTCCCCATTAATTGGGGTATTTTATGACTTACTAGCAAATATAACCCTTCGCTTTGCTGATGGTGATATTAAGGGGTGTGGGGGGAGTAAGAATGAGGGAGGAGAAAGGAGGATGGGTGGGGGGGGAGAGAGAGGGAGAGAGAGAGGGAGAGAGAGAGAGAGAGAGAGAGAGGGTGAGGGGGAAGAGAAAGAGGAGGGAGGGGAGGAGAAAGGGAGGGGTGAGTGAGAAGAGAGGAGGGGTGGGGGCTAGGAAGAGTGGAAGAGCGAGGAAGGGGCAGGTCAGGAGAGTGATGCCTCACCAAATGTTGCCATACACTCCGGGAAGGGAGGGGTGGGTGGGATAAGGGAGGGGAGAGATTGGGGTAGGGGATGGGGATGGGGGAGAGAGGAGAGTGAGAAGGTGGAGAGGAGAGGGGGGATTTCAGCAGATGTTATGTCCAGTTTAATAACCATCCCAGAGATGGCACACACACACATTGATGAATAACCCTGCCTGTGAAACACCAGTATGACAGTTTATGGCAGAGTCGGGATTCAAACCCATGCTCGGCAGCTGAGAGCGAGTTTGCATACCTCTCAACTATCCTGCCGTGATGTGGCATTTCATGGCTTTGTAACAACTGAAAACATTTTTTACTCATTGTAATCATCTAATTTATTTTGCTTTCCTAACTCCGGAAATGTCCCCACGTAGAACCGTGCCGCCAGATTGCCATCGAAGCTTGAAGAGTGCTCACCAACTACCTTAACCATTCAAGTACGCACTCCCACAAAACAGTTGAAGAAACTTTTGAAAACGAAATGTTTAATTTTTTTTTTACATTTATCTGTCTTTGCCAAAGTGACGGGTCGTACAATGAAGGGAAATCGTACAAAAAGGGGAAATGCAGTGAAAAATACAATTGTACATTTTCAGCGAGCAACCACCATCCACGGCCAAGCACAGGCAAATGGGCCCTGAACTTTGTTCAAGTCGATCAATATGTTCAGTGATGGTGTGAGTATTGTAAAGAGCTCGCCAAATGGTTTAAACACTCAAGCAAGCACTCCAACAAAATAGTTGATAAGGAACGGCCGGCAGGGCAAACGATTAGTGATCACTGATCAGTTCTATAAACACCATACACCCATTGATGCCCGAAATATCAAGCGAGATCCAAATTGGACAAATTAACAATTTGTTTTTTCGCAGTCGGAAATGCTGCAAAGGTCATTTCCACGGTTTAAATTTTGAAATTTCGCTCAGGTTCGGAGATTCTCGAGGATATTGCAGGTGCGGAAGGAAATAAAGCCATGGCCGCTAGCGTCTCTGGGTGTTTATAAGCATTGCGATGCATTCAGCGATTCGTAGGTATGATGAGCAGGCATGTGTAAAAAAAACAAAAAACAAACAACTTCATCATTAAGAAATCATTGCGGTTCTTCTGCTGATTGGCTGTGTGAGGAGGCTAGGTGCAATGTGATTGGCTCCTGGCAAGATTATCGTATATGCTTATTAAAAGCTGATATTTTGTATCGGCCCCAGGCTTCAAGCTTTCCGGCCTATAGGTCAGGTCAGGTATGGGAGCATGTGCCAGAACAGCACGTCGCTGCGTCCACTTTCTGCTGGTACTCCAGGGGCCTCCGTCTGGCCATCCCCCAGGCAGATGCCAGGCCCATCCCCATCTCCTTGAGATGATGGTCAACCTGTTGCAACCATGAGGAACGTGGTCGACCCACTGGCCTCCTCCACTCATGAGACTCCCTCGCTGAGAGAATCTGGTGAGCAGGATCAGAGTCAGGAAAACGAGCCACATGTCCATGCAGCCGCAACTGACGCTCACGGACTATGCAGATAACAAATCTCATCCGAGTCTCTCTCAGCAACCGCTCGTTGGACACAAAATCCGACCAGCGATAGCCAAGGATTCTCCGAAGAGACCTGGTACCAAAGGAATTAAGTCTCCGTCTCAGATCCTTGGTCAGAGTCCAAGTCTCGCACCCATAGAGCAAGACTGGAAGTACCAAGGACCTGAAGACTCGGACTTTCGTCCTCCCGCACAAGTACCGGCAGCGCCACACCCCATGATCCAGTGAATCCATGACTCCCCAGGCCCGACCCAGACGTCTATTGACCTCTGACTCGCAGCCAGCAGAGACATGAATATCACTGCCAAGGTAAGTGAATCTCTCCACGACCTCAACATCCTCACCACAAACAGACACAGACAGGACAGCAGCATCCAAGATGTCACCGAAAGCCTGGATCTTAGTTTTGACCCAAGAAACCCGTAATCCCAACGGCTCCGACTCCTCATTCAGCACCTCGAGGGCCCCCAAGAGGATGTCTAAAGTCTCCGCAAAGATTACTGCATCATCTGCAAAGTCAAGGTCCGAGATCTTGACATTCCCAAATGACGCACCGCAACTTGATCTCTCCGACATCCTCCCTAGAATCCAGTCCCTACAAGTGATGAAAAGTGTGGGGACAAGTACACATCCCTGACGAACTCCAGTAACAACTGGAAATAAGTCAGAGGTGGTACCACCACACTTCACAGCACTCTCAGTACCAGAGTAGAGTTCAGACATCAGATCGATCAGTTTTGGTGGCACCCCACGAAGACCAAGAATCCTCCAGAGGACATCCCGATTCACTGAATCGAACGCTTTACAGAGATCAACATAGGCTGCAAGCAGCCCCTGCCGAAACTCTCGTCTGCGTTCGGTGAGGACACGAAGTGCAAGGATACGGTCAATCGTTGACCTCTTTGGTGTAAAGTCTGACTGCTCTGGACGCTGGTGCTCAAGCAGATGGTGGCGAACCCTATCGAGAATTATCCGAGCAAAGACCTTGCCCGGCACTGAGAGCAGCGTCACCCCTCGGTAGTTGTTGCAGTCTTGGCGATCACCCTTCCCTTTCCAGAGAGGGACAACAAGGCCCCTCTTCCAGTCAGTTGGGATGATGCCTGTGTTCCAGGCAGAGCACAAAACTGCATGCAACGACACGAGTGCAGCATTTCCACCAGCCTTGAGAAGTTCGGCATGGATGCCACAGATCCCTGGAGCTTTGCCCCGTTTCAACTGGTTCACCGCAGCCCGTGTTTCCACAAGTGTAGGTGGACCACAGTTGATTCGAGGGTCAGCAACAGGGATTGTAACACCCTTGACGTCCAACTCGACAGTTGGGGGATCAGCCTGGTACAACCGCTCAAAGTAACCGGCCCAGCGGGCCTTCACTTCAGACTCCTCTGTCAAGAGCCTACCACTCTCTGCTCGAACTGTAGTGCTCCGAGGGATGGGCTTGGATGAACATAATGCGCGAATTCCCCTGTAAGCGGGACGAGAATCACCTGTCCACAGGTGATGCTCTACCCCCTCACAGATTCCTCGCACATAGGCCTCCTTGTCCACCCTCAGTGCACATACAGTTTTACGCCTCAGCTCCCTGAACAGCTCAGCTCTTCCATTCAGCCTGGCCCTGTGACTCTGGTCAATGGTATCCAGTGTCCCTTGAGAGACAAAATTCTTCTTTGCCCTGCGGTGAGCTCCAAGGCATCCACCGGCAACATCAAGGACGGTGGTCTTGAAGGCGTTCCACAACTCTTCAGGACCCCCCAAAGCACCCAGACCCCCCAAGTGTCCACTCAGCCTGTTCGCAAACTCCTCAGCTACTCTCTCACCCCTGAGCTTGGTAACATCCAGCCTCGGCTGGGATGGTACCATTCTCCAGGATTTAAGGTGCAGCTTTGGAGTTGCTACAACAAGCCGGTGGTCAGTATTGAGGAACTGAGCACTCCGGTAGACCCTGCAGTTCTGGATCATCCTCCAACGACCGTCAATGAGGACATGGTCAATCTCTTTTGCCACACCGCCAGCGTTGGAATACCAAGTCCAGCGATGAGCTTGTGGGCGCTGAAACCATGAACCAGCCACCCTAAGTCCATGACTTCTTGCAAAGTCAAGGAACTTAGTGCTATTCTGGTTCATAGTTCCTGACCCATGGGGACCAACACACACCTCATAACCGTCCCTATCAGTTCCAGTCGATGCATTGAAATCCCCCAAGACTAGAAGTGTATCTCGTCTGGTGCACTGATCAACCACAGACTCGAGTGTGGCGTAGAATGCATCCTTCACGGTGAGATCACTCGCCTCAGTCGGAGCATAAACAGAGACCAGGGAAATGACACCTAAAGAGTGACGAATCCTTAATCTCATAATACGCTCGTTGACCGGTGTTACCTCAATTATCATTGGGGTCAGCTTATTGGACACAGCTACAGCAACTCCTTGGGTATGGTAACCATCAGAGCGACCAGACCAATAGTAGGTGTAACCACCCACCATTATCTCGCCGCAATCCGGTCTCCGAACCTCAGAGAGAGCTGCAATCCCGATGTCCAAACGCTTGAGCTCAGATGATAAGAGAGACAGGTGATCATCCTCTCTTAGGGATAGGATATTCCAGGCACCCACCCGAAGGGACCGCCTCAGGTTAACCCAAGGAGACCGCCGTCTGGTGGACGACACCTCAGCACCACTCCGACACACTCTCCCGCAATCTGACCCAGGGATGTTACCCCGTGGTTTCCCTCCTATCAAAGATTGGGGGTCCCGAAGGCTTTGCCCCAATCCCGTCATCCGGTGAGCTGCCCTGCAAAGGGAAGCTGCACAGGAGGTACTCCCACGGAGTGGGTTTTCAGATTTTTTTGCGTTTTTGCGTTTTGCGGAATGAAGGGTTTTACGGTGGCCGGAGTGCAAATCCTGCCACCAACCTCCTAATAAGAAGTGACCCAACTGCAGGAGGACGTCCGCAGACACAGTTGGGCACTAGATATGGATGGCCGTTGGCTCACAAGGAGCTCCTCTGCCCTTTGACAGGTTTTGTTTTTAATCCTGCTGGGTGTCCATATCCAAACACCCTCCTCACAAGAAAACCTGGTGGGGGAGACGGTTTAGTCGCCGACAACCCGACCATGGAACAGGTTAGTACAGGTTTACATGGTACCTGTAGCAGGTCACAGATCGAACCTGGCCTATAGGATGATTCCTTTATGGCCCAGTGGAATTGAAATCGATCCAAGCAATATAAACATGATGTCCTATATATGCTCATAAGCAGGGCCGGATTTACCATGTGGGGGGCCGTGGGCACAATGTGGGGGGGGGGGCAAATTTGGAGATTAATCAACAACTTAAATTATAACTGCTTTTTCATCAACAACTGAACTTGTACCTATAGATTTGGCAGATCCTGATCAGGAATGATTTGGCATATATGTTCACAAATTACAATTAAATCTGACAATATGACAAGATGGACGGATTGTTATTGATGTGGCTGGTGACTTATCTATGAGCTGATGACTTATCTCTGAGCTCATTCTGAAATCAAATCACAAAAATGCTGTTGCTGCAAGAGTAAGATAGAGATGGACTAATATAAGAAAATAACAAACGACGCACTGTCATTAATCATACTACGAACTTCGACTAAAAATCTTCTAACTTCTAAAAACCCTCTGGGCAAGAGAAATCCGAAATGGTGATTAATAGCCGACTTCCAGCGACCGCAAATATAGGGCAGTGTCATCCACATCAATGAACATACACACGGCGTCTTAATCAATGGACAAGCTTCCTGCGCGACTTCGCGGCAGTGAACTCGGATATGATATTGTCAACCTGCATGGAATTGAGCACATCGGATTCGGTTGAAATGATGGTCAGATTGACCAGTCTCCGCTGCCCCATCGTGGAGCGAAGATGGTTCTTGATAAGCTTGAGTTTCGAAAACGAGGGCTCCCCGGAGCAGTTCGACACCATCAGTGAGAGGTAAATCCGAAGCAGCACTTCCACGTTTGGGAAAGTATCGGTGAGTTTTCGCTCGATAAGAAAACTGTACATCTCGAGTTCAGTACCGCCCGAGTCTGACTCTGACTCCTTCATCATGGCTTGGAACTGAATCATTTCTTCTGTGAGGTCAGGTGATAGATCTTCCCGATACAGCTTGACGAGCTTCGAGCATGACTCTCGAATCTGCTCCACTTCGAGTTGAACAAGAGCACGCAGGAATCCAAATCTGTCGCTCATCTCGCTGTAAGCGTTTGTACACTTTTCCAACTGCGACAGCAGTACGTCGATCACTGCAACGTATCCACTGATGCGCAAGGACTCCTTGGCATCTAGTTATACTTCTGGAGTGTGTCCGTAGTCCAAGGGAGCGAGGCGGACATTACGCTTTCGTCTACGCCATCCGTGAGGGAATTCCTCCGCACCTGACCACTCCACTCAGTCAACAACAAATCTATCAAACTGATCGCGTAATGACTGCACGAAGCTCGCCAGTGACTTGAGGAGCTGCACGGCCGTGTTGAGATCGGTAGCTTGCGACTGAAGGGTTTTACTCGTACGATCAAATGTACCAAGGACAGTAGACCAGAAACCAGCATAGAACCCTATCTCATGCGTGCACATCGTTTGGTGAAGTGTCTCGGCGGTGTTTCTCGTTTCATTATTCAGTTGTTCATTGTTTGCGATTTCATCGAGGACATCCATGATTTCGCTGCAACCGTCTACAAGAGCTCAGGTTGCATCAGAATGAGCTGACCAGCGAGTGTCGCTGAGGCGCTTTGGTACTTGCAGACCTTTGGCTTTCAGGGCGTCAAATAATCTGGCGTAGCGCGACGTGGAAGCTGTAAAAAATACATACACTTGTTCCACGAATTCAAAGAATGCTGCTGCAGATCTACAGCATCCCACGGCCGACTGACCAAATAAGTTCAGTGAGTGCGGCACGCATGGCACAAATATTGCGAGAGGGTTCTCCTGTTGGATCATTCCCTGCATCCCGTTGTATTGGCCACTCATATTAGATGCGTTATCGTAAGATAACTTCAGTGCCAACTCACCCCCCTCACCCCTCACTCTCACTCTCAAAGCAACCATCCCACTCTTCTCCCTCCAAGCCTCCCTCTCACCTCTTTCAAAAATTCCCCCCTCACCTTTCTCCCACCTTTCATCCCCCTCACTCTTCCTTCTCTAAGTTGCCCCGCCTGTCATCCACCAACCTGCCTCCCTCCACTGCCCTCTCACCTCCATCTCTTCACTCCACCTCCTCAAATACTCAACTGCCATCTTCCTTGTCTCTTGTCCCCCCTCTCTCCCAGCACCACAGAGCCTTTTCTCCTCCTCATTCGGCCCCCTCCCTCGCTATTCTGCAATACCCCACACTCCTTCAGCAACCCTCCTTACCTCCCCCCTCGTCCCTCGTCCTACCCTCCCCGCCCCCTCCACCTCCTGCACCCAAAGCCACCTCCCCTACCTCTTCATTAAAAGTGTGGACCTCAAATATCCGGGGCCTTCGCTCAAACCTTTCAGATCTTTCCATGCAGGTTGCCACTGACAAACCAGACATTATCTGCCTAACAGAAACTTTCCTCTCCCAAGACGTGTCTGACTCCCAAGTATCTCTCCCTGGTTACTCCCTCTTACGGTTTGACAGACCTGAGCCTCGTCCTGGTGGAGGTGTTGCTCTCTTCATCAAAGACTCTATTCCTCACTCTCCCTGCACTGCTCTCACTCCCCCACACCCCCAGGAATACCTCTGGCTTCGGCTTCCCCTCCACTCCCACCTCATGTTTATATGTGTACTGTACCGTCCACCGAACAGTGATGACTCCATCTACACCTCACTCTCCGAAAACATGGACCATCTTCTATCTTCTCATCCAAACTCTCTCTTCCTCTTATGTGGCGACTTCAATTGTCATCATGTCAGTTGGCTCGGTGTGGGTACCTCTCTCACCTGCCATGGGACATCAGCAAAAGCTTTCTGTGACTCATTGGGACTGACTCAATCGGTCAACTTCCCGACCCGGATCTCAACCAATGGTACTCCATCTCTTCTGGATCTGATTTTGACAAATTTCCCTGACAATATCTGCTGCTCTTCCTTCGCTCCAATTGGTTCTTCTGACCACGTCCTTGTTAAAGTGGACATCTCTCTGGCTGTTATCAGAGAACCACCTCACCGCCGTCGAGTCTGGCATTTCACTCAAGCCGACTGGCAGGGTCTCCGAGCAGCCATCAAACTTACAGACTGGTCTCCTATCACTACTTTCTCAAACATCAACTCATCCTGGGAATTCTTTCAAAGAAACTTGCTCTCCCTCATGCACAGATTTATCCCCTCTCGTGTTCAGTTGTCTTACCCTTCCTCCCGCCCTTGGTTTACTGAAGCTTGTGGCGAGGCAGTTGTCCTGAAACAACTTGCCTTTGCCTCATGGAAAGCAAACCCAACTGAGGGCAATCTCAGTTCTTTCCACAAAGCTCGGAACAAGTGTGTAGCTACCCTCAGGAGAGCCAGAAAACAACATCTTTCTCATCTCAAGTCTGAACTCTCAAACCTCTCTCCCTCCTCAAAATCCTGGTGGCGTTTCATCAAATCTGTTTCTGGTGTATGTTCCCCCTCCATCCCCTCCCTTACCTCAAATGGCCGCACTGCTGATTCCACACGTGATAAAGCTGAATGTCTAAACTCGGTGTTTGCAGCTAAATCTTGTGTCCCAAACCCATCACTATCTCTACCCACTTTACCCAGTCGCACCCAACTGTCCCTGGACTCTGTATCCTTTTCTCCTGACAAGGTGGAGAGCTTGCTTTCAAACCTCGAGTCAGATTCTGCAACCGGTCCAGACGGCATCAGCCCACGTGTCCTCAAAGCCTGCTCTTCTGCTCTTGCTCACCCTCTCTCTGTTCTATTCACCCTCTCATTTTCCCAAGGTCATCTGCCATCTGCTTGGAAATCTGCTAACATCACTGCCCTGCATAAAAAAGGTGCAAAAACAGATCCCTGTAACTACAGACCAATCAGCCTTCTCCCAATCATCAGCAAGGTGATGGAATCCATCATCGCTTCAGACATGAAATCCTTCCTCTTCTCCAATGGCTTGATTTCCAATCATCAATTTGGTTTCAGACCAGGTCACTCTACCCTAGATATGCTGCTACTGCTCTCCCATCAATGGATGGAGGTCCTCAATGCCAGACAGGAAATCCGAGCCGTATCCCTGGACATATCACGTGCTTTTGACACAGTCTGGCACCCTGCCCTACTCACCAAACTCTCTTCCCATGGTATTCAAGGCCATCTCCACTCATGGCTCGCAGACTTCCTCTCCTGTCGCAGTCAACGTGTGGCCCTAAATGGAGTTCTTTCATCCCCTCTTCCTGTGCAGGCTGGAGTTCCTCAAGGTAGCGTTCTGGGCCCTGTTCTTTTTCTGGTTTTCATCAATGATCTCTCGGACTCTCTGGAAAATCCTCTATTTCTCTTTGCCGATGACTCCACCCTCTGCCGTTCCATCTGTCATCCCTCAGACCGGCAAGCAGCAGCTTCTTCGCTCACTGCAGATCTGGATAAAATCACAAACTGGTCCAACACGTGGAACATGTCTTTCAATCCAGACAAATCTCACACTCTCACTATGTCTCTTCGAAAGGACCGTTTAGAAAACTCCCCATCCACTTTCTCAACAATCCTCTGGAAGAAGTCTTTTCTTTCAAGCTTCTGGGTCTCACTATCTGCCATGACCTTTCCTGGGAAAGTCACATTTCCAACCTTGCCTCAAAAGCCAGTCGCCGACTGGGAATCCTCCGTCGTGCAAAGTCCTTCCTCGGCCCTCTTGAGCTCCTGACCACTTACAAAGCTTTTGTCCGTAGCCTGATGGAGTACTGCTCTCCCCTCTGGGCTGGTGCTCCTGCCTCCCACCTTTCTCGACTTCACGCTGTCGAAACCAGGGCTTTTAAGATCATTGGCATCTCCCGCAATGAAGCTGAGTCTTTGGGCCTCTCACTCAATCACCGCAGGTTGGTCGGTGGTCTTTCTGTCTTCTACCGACTCCTCTCCAGCCTTGCCCCCCTGCTCTCTCTGTGATTTGTCCCAACCACATTTCCACAGGGCGCTCAAGGTCCGCCAACAACCCCCTTCTGGTAAAACTACCAAAATCACGAATCACTGCTCATCTTCACTCTTTCATTCCTCTTTTTTCCCGCCTTTGGAATAAACTTCCTCACTCTATTCTTTCCCATTCTTCCCTCCAGGCTTTCAAAACAGCTGTTCACCACCACCTCTTATCTTCCCCCATCCAAATCCTCGATCTTTTCTACCCCCGATAATCCACCCAAGCCCACTTCCTTCAATTCTCCTGCTTTCCTTCCTGAAAGTCCCTTTAATGTCCATCTTCCCCTCGCCATGTTCCCCGTCCCATCCCCATCCCTCTCCCTTCCACAGTTCACCTGTGTCTGTTCCCCAATGTTTTGTCCCTTCCACTCCCACCCCTCTTGTCTCATGCCTCCTTGCTGTGAGTTGTGTGTTAGCTCTCATACGAGCCTCGACCAAGGTATACAAAAAAAAAAAAAAAAAAAAAAAAAAGATTGTCCTCGGCAGTTAGCGATGTCCAATCCAGTGGCTTTCAAAAAATCCAGTTATGCCGTCGCTTGCTGGAGTCCAGTGTGTCCTGTGTTGCTCAGAAAGGTCATGAAACGCTCCACTGGAGCCTCGTTCTCGATGTATCGTAGAATAACTGTGAGCTGGTCGATGTGGCTTATGTCAGGAGTAGAATCAACTGACACAGAGAAGTATTTTGCCTCTTTCACACGAGCGACGGTGTTATCCAGAACAGATTTTTCGATGATGGAGACTAACTCTACACATGTCATAGATGATAAGTAGTTGGTGTGGCCACTACCTTGGATGGCATATTTCTGAATGTGCTGCACCAAAAATGGATCGTATTCCGCAAGTAATTCCATTCAACCAAGGTAGTTACCATTCGTCCGTGACCCAACAATTTCATCCGATCCACGGGACGCGAGACCACGCTCAGCGAGAAACGATATCACGCTCACACTTCGTTTCAGCACCTCCCTCCAATCGGACGCAATCTCACTCACCTGTTTTACGAGTTCAGTGTCCACACGACCTGCGGATGTTGCTCTGTCTGACAAGCGGATGATATTCACACAATGTACATGCGAACGCTCATGCACCTCGATAGAACGACTGGCATGCTTCCAATAATTGAATCCTTCCCCGCCCAGGGCAGTAGCGCCTCCAGAGAGCTTGCAAGTGATGCAGTGCAGTTTTCCGGTTGATGTGGAGAAGCAAAGCCAGGACCTTTTCACGGACTCTCCGTTTTGTAGTCTATGGTAAAAAAAGATTCTTGGAGCAGCAGCATTTCCTACCTTCAACAGACTGTATGGATGAATCAAAGGGACCAGTAGAATTCTGCAGGGGCTCCAAATCTCGTGATGCCCAGTAGTCAATCATCTCTGACGACGGTCGCTCAGGAGGCCAACATCCAATGCAATTGGCAAAGCCAGGCCCACGATCAGTCAGTATATCTCGCACTTCTTCATCTGATGCATGTTCTTCATCGGTGGAACCTTCCGAGATGTTGGGCAAATCTTGACGCGGGGGTTGCGTTGCCAAATCCGCTTGTTCTGTCTCTGTTGGTGTTCCAGCCTCTGTCATGGACGAATCGCCTGTTTGTGCAGGAGTGAAAAACTCTGAGATTTTCTGGGTCTTGTCGACGACGGCCTTGTGTGTTTCATCTTTTTCCTTGGAACGTTTCCGCTTTTGAGCACCACTGTCATATTTCCGTGAAGCCCTGGATTTGTGCCTGTCATCACCGAAGCCACTCGTGGTTTCTGCAGCTGGTCGGTACCGAGTAACCATGATATTGTCAGAGTGCACGTGGGACGTACCAGAATCATGAACAACAAGTATGTTTCACACACCTGGAACATAGAATGTCACACCGTGTTACTGTGTTGTGCGCGCCAGTAAGCAGGGTACTGACAGCGTTCCCTGCCAGCCACAGTTTCAGTGTGTACAATACTACCCCTGCCGGCCGTGTGCTGTGCTGGCCTGGCCTAGTTTTACCACGTCGACTTTCACCTTTTCGCCTCTCCTCTGGCTGGACCTCTGTATTCCATCTGTGCTTGCTGGGCCCTGGCGGGCAGTGCCGTAGTTAGTTGATCACGCTCAACCAACCAAAACATCGATGATCGATCCAAAAAAAGATCCGAATGCGGGCCACCAACGCCCGAGGCTTGCACCGGGAATTTTTGACCACGATGGATCCGTTCTGTGGACCGTGGAAGAAACGGCTTGAAAGAGCCAAAGCTTGAAAAGGACCCTCACAATGATGGACAATTTTGAAAAGATATCCTTACAAAGAGTTTACAATCTTCATTCATCGACAATAAAACTTTAGAAGCACATTTTCAAGGGATTTTCAAAATGTCATCGAAATTGTGGGGGGGGGGGCCCTAAATGTGTGGGGCCCCGGGGCCATGGCCCCACCGGCCACCCCTAAATCCAGTAGTGCTCATAAGCAATGTCAGTGTTTCGGCTTAATTACATAACCCAAGTTGTTTTTTTTTAGAGGCATCGAGCGATCAAACCAGCCTGTGTGAAGAAACTCTTAACAACAGAAAATTTTGCCACACCGACAGCTTTACGACTTTCTAATACTTTAACCACTCTTCCTTCTACTTTCTCCTCAATCCTCTTCCTCTTCTCTATCCAATCACGCCACCAAAAGGAATGAAAACTGATGAAAAGAGAGAAAGAGCAAGCTCGGCACCATATGCTCGCCAGAAGAGTAAATGCGGCAGAGATGGCAGCTGAACAAGAATGTGAGAGAGCTCGAAAAATAACACACCGGGAAGATGACTACAGATCACGAGAAATTTCTGCTGCTAAAAAACGAATGCAGGCACGTCGACATTCCATTACAACTCAAGAACAGGCCCAAAACACTGTACGTAGACAAATGGCTTTCTTAGATGCTTCCATTCGAGCTCACAAACAGGCTCGACGTAATGCCCAAAGATAATCCCATCAGGCCAATCCAAAAGAGAAGGTCAGAACAAGCCTTTCGATCTCGTAAGCAGGTCAAGAACAAGCCTTGATAGTCAGTGGGAGGTGGGAAGGAAGGATGTTGGTAGTGATGGGACTTGAAATGCCCATTCACATTTCTCGTCACTGGGGACGGGTACTTTTGCTTGTAATTAAATAAGTCCGTTAATTATACTCAAAATGAGTGTTTAAATTAACCCAAACGTTGGCAGGAAGAGAATTGAAGTACTCCCTCCACTGTGAACTCCTGGGACTATGTATTTTTTTTTTTTTATTTTTGCATCCCTCTCCACCTACCTAGCCCACTCACCAACTACAACCACCAGTTTTCAACTAGTTCCATCCAGGACTTCAGGAATGCAAGTAAAACAAAATCATACACAAATAAACACACAGACAAACACAAACAAATACACAAACAGAGAAGCAACCACACAAATAGACTAGAACGGCACCCGGTACGGCACATACCTCCACCAGTTTGAACAGTTTACATTTACAGACCTTTACCAAAATCAAATCGGCTTGTTCTTGTCACTTCACCAACTCATCCACCTCGTTTTGTCATAACTCGTTCAACTTTTTGAAATATCATGTTATACAAGATATCGTTTTTGGCCCTATCTCGAAATGGTGAAGAATCACTTTAAAAACTAAATAATTCTCGTATCCAAATCCAGATTCGGATAACAAATACAAGAATACACACACAAACAAATACAAATACACACACATAAACAGACACACACAAGCAAATACACACACAAACATTCAAACACATACGAACAAACACACAAAATCTAACCAGTTCGTCCTTGTCACACACCCAAACTGCCCACCAAATTTCATCTGGATGCGTCAACAACTTTTCGAGATATCCTGCACACAAACAGACAAGCAAACAAACAAACAAACAAGCCGGTAGGTGGCGATGGGTCGCCGAGCATGGAAACTATAAGATATAGAGCAAAATGGATGTCATATAGCGGATAGGGAATCACATTAAGATTATGCATATCAAATTGCATCCAGTTCCATCTCCTGATGACTACTCGGTATCCATTCGAATGAAAAGTACCGAAAATGCGGTTTGAAATCGGAAATCCCCAAAGTTCGAGGGGGTGCTGTGGGTGAACAAAGATCTAAATCGAAAATCCGGCTCATTTGTTTGTGCACAATGTATTCCAGACGATTAGTGTGAATTTTCATGACCATCCGACCATAACCCTAGGAGGAGTAGCATTTGGCGCGAAGGCGCCTCCAGCTCTCGCATATTATTGATTTTTGCACTAATTGACCTTTGACCCCTGATCTAAGCGAAATCTGGTCAATATGTCCTGAGGCAAAGTTGTAGTACTCATTGAGTACCATGAACCTGTAAAGTTTCATATCGATGCACTCACCTGATCGCTAGGGGGCCTTCAATTTTCGCCAATTTTCACGCATACCCTAATTGTAGGGGGCGCTGCGGGTAAAGTATTCCATACATCACAAAAACCAGAATATATTTGATAGAGCATCACCTGTAGATCATTCGTGCCAAATTTCATAACCCTACGTGAGATAATGGCTTTCGGAATTGATTTTGCGTGAACGGTACCGATTTTGAAGGTTTTTTGGTTGTTGCTCGGGAACCAAAGCGTCCCTAGCAACCATCACAATTTCCAAAGCACGAGGTCATAAGATGTACCTACCACCCGAGTTTGGTCAAAATCCGCCCACGTTTACTACCAATTATGCTGATGACAAACGAACAAACATCCAAACAAACATCCAAACAAATAGACAGAATTACTGACAATAAGGGTCACCTATTTCGGCGACCCAACAAACAAACATACACAAATATACGCACAAACAAACGCACAAACAAACACAAATACACACACAAACAAATGCACACACAAACAAACACAAATACACACACAAACATACAAATGCACACACAAACAAATGCACAAGCAGACACAAATACAAACACATGCACGCACACACACACACACACACACACACACACACACACACACACACACACACACACACACACACACACACACACACACACACACACACACACACACTTCTCAAATTGTGGTGGTATTTTCTTCTCTTATCTGACACCATCTCAAACTTGTCCGTCTCAATACAGACCACTCTCTCTCTTCCCCAAGAATGTTGCACTTACTCGTCTCCACAAGTTAGATGAAATTAGTGACGACAAATTAACAACAAACAGGCATGCCAAGGATTCAGCCAGGCCTGAAATAGGTTTTGCTGTAGAGATAACTTGGTGAAAATGCTGTTCATTTGTTCTTTTCATGGTACAGAAGTTTGAGAACCTCATGATATCCATCTCACAATGGCATTGGTCTTCTTTGCTTTCTTCGTCCCCAATCGGCGTTATCCCGTTTGGGGCTTACATTTTGAGTCCCGTCCATCCGTCCAGAGCCTGTACAGCACTCGGACACGACTGTACGGATTTCCTTTAAATGCTGCACATGGATGCAATAACATGTGGGCATGAGGCACGTCAACGGATTTCGAGATCGGAGCCAAAAGTCACGGGACACACGATTTCATTAACGAATTGAAACAATATTATGACAATGGTTCCTTACATTGAAATAATAATTTATTTATTTATGTACACTTTAGTATCTCCACTACGGAATATTTATTTATTTAAATGGGAAATCTGCATGCCCCATTTTAAGGTGCAGTTGTGTGTGTGGGCTGTGTCTGTCCTCGATGAAGACTTGTACTCGTTTTATTTATTTTTTGATCTCTGGATGTGCCACTGTGGTGGTTGCCCAAGGAAGCACCGTGCTTGGCATTTGGCTTCAGTGCCATCACTGGAGAAAGGGGTGCGGGATGGGGCAAAAGTTGAATGAACAAAGAAATGTAGACCGCATCTGGTTGCTATTTTCATAGTTTAAACAACAAACAGATTGGGAGCCACAGTTCGATCGCTTGAGGGCTGTTTTGAAATTGCCATCTGTATGCTGGCTGGGCCAGAATGCCATTGCCCAAATGTTTACGCTATTCTGAACCTCATTTCGTTTTGAGTGAAAAAGATTCCTTAATAATGTAATGCAATTGAAAAAGCTTGCACATTTTTACCTTTTCCTTTGTAATGCTGATAAACTGGCAGGAAAATGTATCATTACGTGTCTGCATTTGTTTCGGGATGAAGACTTGCCAATTCCTGATGAATGCCTGCTGTGCAAATGGTCTTCAGAATGTCTCAAGGCCTTGACTCACTCAGACGGCAATGCAGACACTGGAATGGCACATTCGGTTTCATTGAATTGGTGTTGCTGCTTTCAATGGAATCCATCACCTGACATGACGCAGGAGGGAATTCTTCACCTCATTGGGAAGTACGCGCGGCTCTGTGTCGATGTGTTGGACAATCTCATGCCATTCGAGGAATAAATAAAGTGTGCATTATGAGCTGTGGGAATCCTGGGTTCCACCCATCCCAGATGATGTCACGTTGTTGAACTGATGGAATCAAAGGTTGGCTTGGATACCTGTCCATTTTCTGCAAGTATCCTTGCTATTCACATTGAAATGCAGTGAAGTTTACGATCGTTTGTCGTGCACGTGATTCATGTACAAGCTCCTCTGAGCCTGAGATAAATTCATAAATTGAAAAAACTCTGAAAATACACTTTGCACAACATTTTCATCCAAAAATATATACGTCAGACATGTTAACTCACTCACAAAAGGACAATTTTTCCTGGAACCCGTTTTGTTCGTTACGCCGTTTGGGTGTCGTGAACAACCTTTTTTGTCTCAAAAGTTCGCCGAATGGACAATCGCGGAACAAAATCATCCAATGGTCTTTTTTATTTTCAACACCCTGGTGAAGGCAAGGCAAGCGTAATGGGCTCTGGTTTCACAACCTTCCCAAACTGGGTGTTTTTCATTTTATATTTTTGGGAGGGGAGCTAACAATGCACCCAGTGACCTGCTGACAATGCACCTGGTGATCTGCTGAAAATGCACTCGGTGATCTGGTGACAATACACCCAGTGATCTGGTGACAATGCACCCAGTGATCTGCTGACAATGCACCCAGAGATCTGGTGACAATACACCCAGTGATCTGCTGACAATGTACCCGGTGATCTGCTGACAATGCACCCGGTGATCTGCTGTCAATGCACCCGGTGATCTGCTGACAATAAACCCAGTGATCAGCTGGCGATGCACCTGCTGATGTGCTGAAAATGCACCCGGTGATCTGGTGACAATACACCCAGTGATCTGGTGACAATGCACCCAGTGATCTTCTGACAATGCACCCAGAGATCTGGTGACAATACACCCAGTGATCTGCTTACAATGCACCCGGTGATCTGCTGACAATGCACCTGGTGATCTGCTGTCAATGCACCCAGTGATCTGCTGACAATAAACCCGGTGATCTGCTGTCAATAAACCACGTGATCCGCTGACAATGCACCCGGTGATCTGCTGTCAATAAACCCAGTGATCTGCTGACAATGCACCCGGTGATCTGCTGTCAAAAAACCCAGTGATCTGCTGTCAATAAACCCCGTGATCTGCTGACAAACCCAGCGATCTGCTGACAATAAACCCAGTGATCTGCTGATAATTAACCCAGTGATCTGCTGTCAATAAACCCGGTGATCTGCTGACAATGCACCCGGTGATCTGCTGACAATGCACCCGGTGATCTGCTGACAATAAACCCGGTGATCTGCTGACAATAAACCTGGTGATCTGCTGACAATAAACCCGGTGATCTGCTGACAATGCACCCGGTGATGTGCTGACAATAAACCCGGTGATCTGCTGTCAATAAACCCAGTGATCTGCTGTCAATAAACCCGGTGATCTGCTGACAATGCACCAGGTGATCTGCTGACAATGCACCCGGTGATCTGCTGACAATAAACCCAGTGATCTGCTGACAATGCACCTGGTGATCTGCTGAAAATGCACCCGTTGATCTGGTGACAATACACCCAGTGATCTGCTGACAATGCACACAGTGATCTGCTGACAATGCACCCAGAGATCTGGTGACAATACACCCAGTGATCTGCTGACAATGTACCCGGTGATCTGCTGACAATGTACCCGGTGATCTGCTGACAATGCACCCGGTGATCTGCTGACAATGCACCCAGTGACCTGCTGACAATGCACCTGGTGATCTGCTGAAAATGCACCCGGTGATCTGGTGACAATACACCCAGTGATCTGGCGACAATGCACCCAGTGATCTGCTGACAATGCACCCAGAGATCTGGTGACAATATACCCAGTGATCTGCTGACAATGTACCCGGTGATCTGCTGACAATGCACCCGGTGATCTGCTGACAATGCACCCGGTGATCTGCTGACAATAAACCCGGTGATCTGCTGACAATGCACCCGGTGATCTGCTGTCAATGCACCCGGTGATCTGCTGACAATAAACCCGGTGATCTGCTGACAATAAACCCGGTGATGTGCTGACAATAAACCCGGTGATCTTTTACAATAAACCCGGTGATCTGCTGACAATGCACCCGGTGATCTGCTGACAATAAACCCGGTGATCTGCTGACAATAAACCCGGTGATCTGCTGACAATAAACCCGGTGATCTGCTGACAATAAACCCGGTGATCTGCTGACAATGCACCCGGTGATCTGCTGACAATAAACCCGGTGATCTGCTGACAATAAACCCGGTGATCTGCTGACAATAAACCCGGTGATCTGCTGACAATAAACCCGGTGATCTGCTGACAATAAACCCGGTGATCTGCTGACAATGCACCCGGTGATGTGCTGACAATAAACCCGGTGATCTGCTGTCAATAAACCCAGTGATCTGCTGTCAATAAACCCGGTGATCTGCTGACAATGCACCGGGTGATCTGCTGACAATGCACCCGGTGATCTGCTGACAATGCACCGGGTGATCTGCTGACAATGCACCTGGTGATCTGCTGAAAATGCACCCGGTGATCTGGTGACAATACACCCAGTGATCTGGTGACAATGCACCCAGTGATCTGCTGACAATGCACCCAGAGATCTGGTGACAATACACCCAGTGATCTGCTGACAATGTACCCGGTGATCTGCTGACAATGCACCCGGTGATCTGCTGACAATGCACCCAGTGACCTGCTGACAATGTACCTGGTGATCTGCTGAAAATGCACCTGGTGATCTGGTGACAATACACCCAGTGATCTGCTGACAATGCACCCAGAGATCTGGTGACAATATACCCAGTGATCTGCTGACAATGTACCCGGTGATCTGCTGACAATGCACCCGGTGATCTGCTGACAATGCACCCGGTGATCTGCTGACAATAAACCCGGTGATCTGCTGACAATGCACCCGGTGATCTGCTGTCAATGCACCCGGTGATCTGCTGACAATAAACCCGGTGATCTGCTGACAATAAACCCGGTGATGTGCTGACAATAAACCCGGTGATCTTTTACAATAAACCCGGTGATCTGCTGACAATGCACCCGGTGATCTGCTGACAATAAACCCGGTGATCTGCTGACAATAAACCCGGTGATCTGCTGACAATAAACCTGGTGATGTGCTGACAATAAACCCGGTGATCTGCTGACAATAAACCCGGTGATCTGCTGACAATGCACCCGGTGATCTGCTGACAATAAACCCGGTGATCTGCTGACAATAAACCCGGTGATCTGCTGACAATAAACCCGGTGATCTGCTGACAATTAACCCGGTGATCTGCTGACAATTCACCCGGTGATGTGCTGACAATAAACCCGGTGATCTGCTGTCAATAAACCCAGTGATCTGCTGTCAATAAACCCGGTGATCTGCTGACAATGCACCGGGTGATCTGCTGACAATGCATCCGGTGATCTGCTGACAATGCACCGGGTGATCTGCTGACAATGCACCTGGTGATCTGCTGAAAATGCACCCGGTGATCTGGTGACAATACACCCAGTGATCTGGTGACAATGCACCCAGTGATCTGCTGACAATGCACCCAGAGATCTGGTGACAATACACCCAGTGATCTGCTGACAATCTACCCGGTGATCTGCTGACAATGTACCCGGTGGTCTGCTGACAATGCACCCAGTGACCTGCTGACAATGCACCTGGTGATCTGCTGAAAATGCACCCGGTGATCTGGTGACAATACACCCAGTGATCTGGTGACAATGCACCCAGTGATCTGCTGACAATGCACCCAGAGATCTGGTGACAATACACCCAGTGATCTGCTGACAATGCACCCAGAGATCTGGTGACAATACACCCAGTGATCTGCTGACAATGCACCCGGTGATCTGCTGACAATAAACCCGGTGATCTGCTGACAATAAACCCGGTGATCTGCTGACAATAAATCCGGTGATCTGCTGACAATAAACCCGGTGATCTGCTGACAATAAACCCGGTGATCTGCTGACAATAAACCCGGTGATCTGCTGACAATGCACCCGGTGATCTGCTGACAATGCACCCGGTGATCTGCTGACAATAAACCCGGTGATGTGCTGACAATAAACCCGGTGATCTGCTGACAATAAACCCGGTGATCTGCTGACAATGCACCCGGTGATCTGCTGACAATAAACCCGGTGATCTGCTGACAATAAACCCGGTGATCTGCTGACAATAAACCCGGTGATCTGCTGACAATAAACCCGGTGATCTGCTGACAATGCACCCGGTGATGTGCTGACAATAAACCCGGTGATCTGCTGTCAATAAACCCAGTGATCTGCTGTCAATAAACCCGGTGATCTGCTGACAATGCACCGGGTGATCTGCTGACAATGCACCCGGTGATCTGCTGACAATAAACCCAGTGATCTGCTGACAATGCACCTGGTGATCTGCTGAAAATGCACCCGGTGATCTGGTGACAATACACCCAGTGATCTGGTGACAATGCACCCAGTGATCTGCTGACAATGCACCCATAGATCTGGTGACAATACACCCAGTGATCTGCTGACAATGTACCCGGTGATCTGCTGACAATGTACCCGGTGATCTGCTGACAATGCACCCGGTGATCTGCTGACAATGCACCCAGTGACCTGCTGAAAATGCACCTGGTGATCTGCTGAAAATGCACCCGGTGATCTGGTGACAATACACCCAGTGATCTGGTGACAATGCACCCAGTGATCTGCTGACAATGCACCCAGAGATCTGGTGACAATACACCCAGTGATCTGCTGACAATGCACCCAGTGATCTGGTGACAATGCACCCAGTGATCTGCTGACAATGCACCCAGAGATCTGGTGACAATACACCCAGTGATCTGCTGACAATGTACCCGGTGATCTGCTGACAATGTACCCGGTGATCTGCTGACAATGCACCCGGTGATCTGCTGACAATGCACCCAGTGACCTGCTGAAAATGCACCTGGTGATCTGCTGAAAATGCACCCGGTGATCTGGTGACAATACACCCAGTGATCTGGTGACAATGCACCCAGTGATCTGCTGACAATACACCCAGTGATCTGCTGACAATGCACCCGGTGATCTGCTGACAATAAACCCGGTGATCTGCTGACAATAAACCCGGTGATCTGCTGACAATAAACCCGGTGATCTGCTGACAATAAACCCGGTGATCTGCTGACAATAAACCCGGTGATGTGCTGACAATAAACCCGGTGATCTGCTGACAATAAACCCGGTGATGTGCTGACAATAAACCCGGTGATCTGCTGACAATAAACCCGGTGATGTGTGACAATAAACCCGGTGATCTGCTGACAATGCACCCGGTGATCTGCTGACAATAAACCCGGTGATCTGCTGACAATAAACCCGGTGATGTGTGACAATAAACCCGGTGATCTGCTGACAATGCACCCGGTGATCTGCTGACAATAAACCCGGTGATGTGTGACAATAAACCCGGTGATCTGCTGACAATGCACCCGGTGATCTGCTGACAATAAACCCGGTGATCTGCTGACAATAAACCCGGTGATCTGCTGACAATGCACCCGGTGATCTGCTGACAATAAAGCCGGTGATCTGCTGACAATAAACCCGGTGATCTGCTGACAATAAAGCCGGTGATCTGCTGACAATAAACCCGGTGATCTGCTGACAATAAACCCGGTGATGTGCTGACAATAAACCCGGTGATCTTTCACAATAAACCCGGTGATCTGCTGACAATGCACCCGGTGATCTTGCTCCAAGCAGGTTATTAAAGCACTTGGAAAAGAAACATTAACACTGTAATATCTCCAGCGTCCTCGGTGTTGTGTAAAGTAACTCGTTAATTAAAGAACAAATCGCCAGGCACTGTGAGAGGCAATGGACGTCGGACACGATGGCGAAAACAGACGCGTGCGACGGATAATTTACGACGATCATTTCGACTGAAGTACCTTCCACCCGGCTTTACCAATAATTGATAAACTCCGCAAAGACTGCCGGCCATCGTGAGCTGAGCCTCGATTTGCCAACAGAGGTGACTTGTCATGACCTGGCGGGCCCGTGGGAACCCCGGCACGTGACTGATCGTGGGGAGGTGCTGTGCTTCGCAGTGATCGAAGATTTGCTTCGGCGTTAATCAGGCTCCCTGGCCTCTCCGGGACTCGGGGAGCAAGCGAGCTGGCTGTGAGCGATTGTTGGGCCTCCTGAGTTCGCTGAACCCCGGTTCAATGCAAAGCAGGCGCACATCATCGCGTGGCCATTTTCCTTTGAGTAGCAGTCGGTTATCCGCATAACGGTTTTGGTATTCATAAATTTCTTCTCTTTCTGGATGCTGTAGCCAAATTATAATAATGTTGCATCCCTCAAAGTTCATACAAAGATGAATGTCATTTGAACTCTGAGTGATATTATTGCTATACTAACGAGCAGGGAGCCCTGGAGATGCTGCGTAATGTAAGATGTGACTTTAAGTCTTCACTCCCCTCCGCAACTTGTCTTCAGATGCATCCCCGCGACAAGTCTTTAAACTCCCAATCCACCCAAAGTCCTCAAACCCCCAACCCAGGTCCTTAACCCCACCCACACCCAGGTCCTCGACCCCCCTACCCCAAGTACTCAACTCAACCCCCACCACGAGTTCCCCCAACTGCAAGTCAATCGACACATTATGACTACATTGTTCTTGTTCCCGTTCATTAAGCACAATGTTAAAATAAATAAATAAAAACTGTTTAAAGTCACAATCTCACGACGTACCATTATCTCGCCATTCTTCAGTAAAAAAAATAGCGGTTAAGTATACTAAATGATTAAAAAAAACCATATAATGTCATTCATAATGGAAAGAATAATATACAACGAGAATTTCCTGGACAAAGTCTTCGATAATGATTCGGGTTTTATGGTCCTTAGTCGAGTATTTTGATAGGTTTGTCAGATAAACAGAGAAACAAACAGAATAATCATATTATTATTTTATAGCATTATCATCAGAATAAGCATATGACAAGGTTGGTGGAAGGGATGTACAAAGGAACAAAGAGAAGAGTCTTGATTGGCCTGGGGTTGTCTGAGGAGTTCAGCGTGAACATCGGTTTGAGGCAGGGTAGCTCTCTCAGCCCTTTCATGTTTATCATGGTGATTGAGTTGGTAAGCAGGAAGATGAGCTTGAAGGGCAATATGGGGAGGAAGTTGTATGCAGACGATCTGGCTGTTGTGGTGGAGAGTGGGTGGGAGATGCAGGGATTATTGGGGGAGTGGAAGGAGGAATTTGGGAAGCATGGGATGAAGATGAGTATGGAGAAGACTGAGATGATGTGGGTTTGGGCAGCAGAGAAAATAAATGAATATCAGGTTAGAAGGGAAGATCAGACAGGGAAATGGGTTTGTGTATCTGGGGGAAACAGTGACCGGGGATGGTAAGTCCGAGGCAGAGGTGAGGCAGAGGATTCAGGTGGGTGTGAATGCGTGTAGTAGGGTGGAGGGAGTCATGACAGATGGAAAGATATCATGGAAATTGAAAGGGATGGTTCTCATGTTATGTGTAATGCCGGCCTGCCTTTACGGTCTGGAGATGGTGGCACTGACAGAGAGACAACAACAGAGGCTGCAGGTTTGTGAATGCAACTGGGTCAGGAGGTTTGTGCGCGTGAAGAGAGAAGAGGGTGGAGAGACGGAGGTTGGATGAGTTTGATAGGCAGATTGGTGAAATGCCAGATGAGATGGGCCAGACACTTGGTGCAGATGTGGGAAGAGAGAATGACAAAGAGAGCGGATAGGTTAAGGGAACAAGGTTGGAGGAAAAGAGGTAAACCACAGTTGAGATGTAAAGATTGTGTGAGGAGGGATATTAGGAAGGTCGGGGTGGTTGGAGAGTGGAGAGTGTTGGCTGAGGACAGAGGGAGGTGGAGTTGTATCGTGGTCAAGGCAGAAACTTGGTGCCATCAGACATCACCCCTTATTGATTGAAGAGGAGCAGAAGAAGATATAAAACTCTTTCCAACCACTGACTCACTCACTGACTAACTCACTCATTGATATAAATGTTTAGTACCTTCTCGGTGGGGTAGAAAGCTGAAATTTTGCAAACTGATACACCGCAAAGCCAATATCCCAGGAAAAATCACGAAATAATTGGAAAATTTCCGTAAACAAAAATATCCGTTGATAAAAGTTTGCCGGTGCAGCCTCTTCCTACTCACTGCGGGTCACGTGACTAAAGACAATGGAGCTTACACTGGAACTGGCTGCTAGGCAACGCTAACACATTCCTCCTCTGCCTCTCATTTTATAACCTTTGCCGTATTTACTTATAAAAATTACTGTGACTGTGAACTTCAAAAATAAATTTTACATTATATGATGAATTATTGACTTACTTGAGTTATATAGCTGTTTTCAGAATGCAACCACAAAACCACTTCATCAAATACATTAAAACTTATTCTGTATTCATTGCGTCTGCATGGAGGATGCACCTGATCGTACTTGCTGGCAGTGTGCAAACATTCCCCACCACAACTACTGGAGATAATTTGAGAAGTGTGTGTTTGTTGTTTATGTGCTTGTTTGTTTTGTTTGATTGGTTAGTTGTGTGTTTGTGTTTGTGTTTGTTTGACTTATTTGCACTCCTGAACTGCTATACGGAATGAGTTTAAAACTGCTGCTTGTACTCTAGGTGTGCACAAAAGCTGTTATTCAGGGGGTTGAAAAAACTTTCCAATCCCCTGGGGTTCATGGTTGAAGGAGGACCCCAATTCTCTCGATGTAAATGTGTATCGTCTAACGCCGCTCCCGCTAGTGGTGTGTAATACTAGTCACCCCATCCGTAATTCTGGGGGAATTAACCCGTCCGGAGGACGGGTTCGTCGATGGTATTTTATATTCACCTTTAAAACAGCTCGGTATTCTCGTGCAACTGCCACATGCACCACTGCTTATTATCCCGATATCATTGCAATAATGTATCCATGGATATTCGTTTGGGACGTTGTACTTCACTGTAAACGAGTTGGCTTGGGGTGGACATCATCGTGGCGGACATGTTGCTGCAGTGGCACAAGAAGCATGCTCGTGGAGCGGTGGAGGAGCCATTTCGGTGCAGCAGTCGAGGATTGATTTTTGTGATGTGGTAGAGGAGCCTTTTTTATTTATTTTTTTTACAGTTTTACAGTTTTTACAGTTTTACAGTTTTTACAGTTTTACAACAATTTTACAGTTGTGATCCTAAGCGAACCGTAGACCAGTGAGTGCATCTGGTGGTTCCTTTTGATTCGATTTTGATTAACCGAATTCTTGACAGAGCGAGGCTGCTCCCCAAGCGGTTTCTCGGTAAGGGTTGTACTGGGTGGTTTGCCATGCCTTCCCAGCGTCGCTCGTCCATTCTCAATCCTTGGAAATGCTGAGCATCAAGCAAGGCAGCAGCACGGACCATTTTTAAGGTCTTTGGGATGACTCGGATGGGGTTTGGACCCCGTCTTCAGATGCATTCAAAAGGAACAACAAAAAGTGTCGTTTTTATTGAGCTTAAGGATCTAAAAGACCCAAAGACCATTGTGCTTTAGAGAACATGCATTTTTGATTTGCGTTTCCAATCCCATGTAACGGGCAAGGGGGACATACATCGTGCACAAAATGGCTCTGATGTTTGTGGGGAAGTCACACAGAGCCGAGATGTAAGCTGCTGCTATCCGCAATTAAAATATTGATTAGCCATGAAAGGGATGGATGGGAGATCGGGATTCAAACAGGAATCCCGTTTCAGCCTTTGTGCCCCGAGATCTTCTCCTTGGCGCAACCATTTCACTGGCGCTCTCTGTCCCTTTCTCTCTCTCTCTCCCTTTCTCTCTCTCTCTCTCTCTCTCTCTCTCTCTCTCTCTCTCTCTCTCTCTCTCTCTCTCTCTTTCTATCCCTCCCTCTCTCTCTCCTCTCTCTTTCTATCTCTCTCTCTCTCTCCTCTCTCTCTCTCTCTTTCTATCTCTCTCTCTCTCTCTCTCTCTCTCTCTCTCTCTCTCTCTCCTCTCTCTCTCCCCCCTCTCTCTCTCTCTCTCTCTCTCTCTCTCTCTCTCTCTCTCTCTCTCTCTCTCTCTCTCTCTCTCTCTCTCTCTCTCTCTCTCTCTCTCTCTCTCTCTCTCTCTCTCTCCCTCTCCCTCTCTCAGCGGGCTATCCAACGCGTCCGACGTTGCCTCTGCCCTGCTCCCCAACTTTTCCTCATCGCCCGATCCTTCATTGTCCCAAACTCGAAATCATTCCTCCGTCTCATCCATCACAGCACATCCAGCCTCAGGGCCAGCCCTCCCTCTTCATCACTCATTCCCCCCTCGCCGCGGTTTCCGAGGCACGAAGTCGGAACCTCAAACAGGCCTTTAAAATGGTTTAGGACGTCCGTCCGTGGCTCAGCTGAGCAACAATCCCACGGCAATAGGATGGCCTGTCTGCAGCACTGTGCTTTGATCGGAGAGATCGTCGGGGTTGGCTCTTTTAATTGACCACCTGTTGTTGTGCAGCCCCGCCTTGTTTATTTTTCAGGGTGCGACAGTGAAGAAGAGTTGATATAAACATGAACGTGTGAAAAATTACATGCTACCACCACAGTTGGATGTACTTTGCGAAAAATACCAATTCATTGTTCGTACAGACGAGGCAATCTGAATACTTCTTGGCTGAAGCTTTGAGAATGTCATGCAATGTCATTTCAGAAACAGCTCCATGGGTTTCAGAATCTCCAATATCCACACTGCCCTTTCTGATGAGTTCGTCATCAAAGTATATCTGTATCTCTGTGAAGCCCACGTACCTGTTTGAATTGGGGTCTGTGACATCGACCTGTAGGGATCTGTCTTTGAACCCCCCCCCCCCCAGCTCTCCCCCATGTAAGATTGTTGGTGAATGTGAATGTGAACTAAGGCTTAGTAAGGATCGGTGCTGCCGGGCAATGTGCAAAATAAACAAGGGCAAGATTCCTTCACTTTGCCCCAACCCCACTCCCTGTGTTAACCTCCTCAGTCCTGTTTATATGTTCAGGATCCTGAACATCCACAGCAGTGGTCTCTCGAACAGGAAATTTAAAATTGAAATGTTCAGGACACTGAATAAAGGGGTTGCTCCAGCTTTCCCGGCAGGTCCGGGAAATAATAATAATATAATAATAATAATAATAATAATAATAATAATAATAATAATAATAGTTAATAAATAACAACTGCAGTCGTAAAAGCTATTCATTGTAAAAGTATATTTAGTAGGATTGTGTCTCGCAGCCTCGAGATCAAATTCTCAATCTGTACAGTGCCAGTAGAGATGCTGTATCGTAGAGCATACCACTTTAAAGAAAAACATTATTATTATTGTTATTATTATTATTGTTATTATTTTACAAAGTTGAGGTTCGTGGAGGAGCTAGAACATCGGACTGATCAAGACAAAACAGAACAATTGTCCTGTACTTCGCACTACCTATTGTCCCTTCTTTCCTGACAAGCTTGCCAGTCTCTGCTGATGAAAATCAACCCCATAACATGATGCTGTCACCACCACGCTTGACAGTAGGGATGGTGTTGACCGGGTTATGTGTATTGTTCAGTTTGCTCCAGATGTAACGCTTTGAATTTAGACGAAAGAGTTCAATTTTTGTCTTGTCTGACCACAAAACCTTTCTGCACATGCCTGCAGCATCATCAAGATGCTCTTTTGCAAACTTCATACGAGCTTTTAGATGAGTCTTTTTCAGTAATAGCTTCTTTGTTGCCACCTGTCCATAGTGGCCAGCTTTGTGAAGGGAACAGGATACTGTTGATTGATGAACACCGACCCCCATCTCAGACATAGAGCCTTGCAAATCTTTTAGAGTCATTGTTGGATTTACAGACATCGCGAACCAGTTTCCTGCTTGTTTGGCTGCTGAGTTTGGATGGGCAACCTGATCTGGGTAGAGTCTGGGTGCATCTTCCACTCCTTTATAATGGATTTCACCGTACTCAAAGGGATAAAGAATGACTGAAATCTTCTTATAACCCTCGCCTGAAAGGTGCTTCTCCACCACTTCATGTCTGACTTCTTTGGAAAGCTTCTTGGTCTTCATGTTTGCCTTGTTGGTTGACCAAGTGAGTTGTACCTTAAAACTCCTGAGATAAGTGGGGGAGCTTCATTTTTTAGTTAAACCACTGATTACATACAGGTGAAACCTATTACACTTATTTTGTAACAATTCAAATAAATAATTTACTCCTGAAGTGATTGAGTGTTAATTAGGCAAAGGGTTTGAATACTTATGTAACTGAGAATCATCTGATTTTCTCTGTTAAACTTATTCACATTTTCTCTGTATTTTCGATCTTCATCACTTTGGAATAGTTTGTGAAGACTCGATATATTAAGTTTTATTTGATCTGGTGTCGTATTTATGGGGGTGAATAAATGTGTGTGTTGCTTCTTGTTTTTGTGTTTCTGGGACACGAACTTGCCTGTCTTCATATCCAGGTGTGACGTCGTGATGTGGTGACATTTGGGTTGTGTGATTGGTAATGAAATGCTCCATTTGAATTGACGTAACCAAGCCTTTCTCAATGCAGGATTCTTTGGGAAGGGAAATATATGAATCCCTGAATCGTTGTTCTCTTTGTTGGTGACGTCATACACAACACAAGATAACATTTATCCTCTGAATTCTCTAATTATGTAAGCACACCTCATTGTCACTAATGGCAGCTCACTTCTATATCAGTCATTGCTGACATCAATGACAGCTGAGTGCTTTCAGAAAAATACGCCAAATTCAATAATAGCTGATAATAAATCTGTTGGGTATACATCTTGGGGGTTGCTTCCCTTTAGGTTGCTTCCATGTTGTTCATAGTGCCGAACCCAGCTCGTTCTCTGACTGCAACCCACGGTTTGCGCTTCACGAGTATAAACTGGTCGGCTACCAAAAACTACTGTACATGATAATATATAATAGACCGGAAGCTCTACATTCCTGCCAACATTGTTCATCAATCCAAGTTAAGTGTTCCTTTGTGATACATGCAAATGTTTGAGTGAAAATGTAACATTGCTCATTGTCCTCATCGTCCTCATCTTTAGAAAAATAAGGTTAGTCAATCCCAACCTTTCTGTCTTGTTTCCTTTCCAAAAGCAGTTCTACTTTCAGCTGAAAATAATCAGATGAGACTAAACATTGAACAACCTTGAACACAGGGCACTACAAAAACAGCATATGTCCCAAAGCTAAAATCTCTTTGTGTTGGTCATGATGGAGTAGTCTGTCACTGTGCTTGAGTTTCAGAGGCAATCGTGTTTATTTTAAGTGTTTTTTCCATAGCCATTGTTACTACAGTATTGTGGTGGCATTTTGTTTGCGAACCATCTTGGGTGAGACCTCCTCTTCCTCAATATGCAGCCCGAGGCTGCAGGTGGCATCGTTGGCTGAGGGCACGGCTATGCTGCTGATGCAATGCCCCTATTACCAATACACTGTTGCTCATTTTACCGACCTCGGAAGGATGACAGACTGAGTCAACCCCATCTGGTGTGAATGAAATGGTCGACAGGAGCTCGAATACAGGACCCGAAGATCCAAGCCAGCCACCTGAACCACAAAGCCAACATCAGACTCTTGGGTAGCACCAGTAATATAGCTTTAAAAATGTTGGCAGAATGTGCAAGATGCCTGTTCATGGGAAAGAGATTTGCAGTTGTCTGTGAGCTCATAACTCTGGTGATTAAAAGAAGAACTCAACCACTGTGTCCATCTCTCCACCTTACTTGAGGAGGATGGGTGGAAACAAGTGACTCGATCGACGATGATGAAAACACAGACGTGGAGGTATTTTCCCTGATCTTTACCTTCTCCCCCTCAACCATCTTGAAGAAAGTGACCTTCAAGCAAAGGAGGATAACAAATCGACCTTCCACTATTTTTGATGCAAAAACAAGGTCATAAAGATGCACTTGGTGGTTGACCCAAGAGCATCAATCAGCCTTTAGTTGTAACCATGCTGTTTGAAGAATCCCAGGGTAAAGTCGTAGAATGTTTCACATGGTCAGAGGAAGATGTCAAAGTGTCAGTCCCATCTGGCAGACCTGTCGTAACGCCGTGCCAGCAAACAAGCAGATTGCATCCTCATCCCTGAGGATACAAAAACCACCATTGATTTCTCAATTCAACATTCAGCCGTATCAGCATTCTGACCTACTCCTTGGAATGTCATTTACATTCAGCCATATCATTTGGGACATGAATAAGGGGGATGTGGCGGACGAGGGGTTCACCATCCCGTCGTCTTACTCACCTGAATATGTCCAAAGTGCTGCAGGAAAAACCGATTGTAACAAATCGAGATTTCACTTATTTCAAAGTGACAATTCTGACTCCGGAAGAAATCAATTTCCACATTTTGCCTTTCGTTGTCCGAACCTGTTCACCATCGATCGTCATCGTGCGTGGAATTGTCTGCACCTTCACGGATATCCAGTCGTCCCTCATTTTGAAAACGTGTTGTTCAGGTGGTCACACATTCCACACCTTTCTTTGTCTTTGATAATACGGCACCAAAGACTGTTGTGAAAGCACTTGAAACATTCGGTCCGATGCAATCCGACCGAATGGACTATTATAGACAAGAACAATGGATGTTCTGATTTCGCTGTCCTGTTAGTGGGACTTTTTGAGGGGAATTTTCGAGTTCTGTCCATTGTCCCTTCCATCATGACAAGCTTCTCAGTCCCTCCTGGTGAAAAGGAGTCCAATAACATGATGCTCCCACAACCATGCTGACAGGAGGGGATGGTGTTAACTGGGTGATGTGCAGTGTTAGGTTTGCTCCAAACCTTACGCTTTGAATTTAGACCAAAGAGTTCAATTTTTATCTCGTCCAACCACAAAACGTTTCTCCACATGTCTGCAGTACCATTAAGATGTTTTTTTTTTTCACAAACTCCACATGAGCTTTTCGATGTATATTTTTTTTAGGATGCCTGGTGTTTATTTAATGGTGAGGATGGTGGGTTTGGGATCTGGGATCGTGAATTCAGATCCTGCTCTGCTGTTGAATTAATACCAGGTGGGGTTGACTCAGACTGTTATCCTTCTGAGGTCAGTAAAATGAGGACCAGCTTGCTGGGGTGAATGAGCCAGTTTGAGTATCCTGTGTTGGAGTGGCAACCTGTCCAGGATTGTGCCACCTAATAGTTTGGGAGACTGCTTTGGCAGCACTGATGCTCTGTACAGAGTATAGTCTCAATGGATTTGGATTTTTTTGTTTACATTTTTCAGCAATGGATTGTTTCTTGCCACCTGTCTGTAAGATGCTCGCTTTGTGAACAGATCGGGATATTGTTGATTAATGAACACTGACCCCCATCTCGGATATAGAGCCTTGCAGATCTTTCAGTCATTGTAAGATTGACAGTGACATCACAAACCAGTTTCCTACTTGTTTGGCTGCTGAGTTTGGATGGGCGACCTGATCTTGGAAGAGTCTGGGTGGTATGATACGTCTTCCACTTCTTCATGATGGATTTCACCGTACTGAAAGGGATAAAGAGTGACTTTAAAATCTTCTTATAACCCTCTACTGAACGGTGCTTCTCCACCACTTCATGTCTGACTTCTTTGGAAAGCTTCTTGGTCTTCATGTTTGCCTTGTTGGTTGAACAAGTGAGTTTCACCTTAAAACTCCTGAGATAAGTGGGGGAGCTTCATTTTTTAGTTAAACCACTAATTACATACAGGTGAAACCTATTACACTTATTTTGTGACATTTCAAACAAATAATTTACTCCTGAAGTGATTGAGTGTTAATTAGGCAAAGGGTTTGAGTACTTATGTAACTGAGAATCATCTGATTTTCTCTGTTAATCAAACTTATTCACATTTTATCTCCATTTTTTAGCTTTATCACTTCGGAGTAGTTTGTGCAGACTCTATATATCAAGTTTGATTGAAAAGTATCATGAAATATGCTCAGGTGGCATGAAAATGTGAAAACGTTGGAGGTGAGGGGTGAGGGTGAATACTTTTGTGGGCCACTGTAAGTAATTGAACCTCGTAATCCTTGCTCTTCCATGCGCCTCACTCTTGCAGAGAGGAAATTAAATAACAATAATAAAAGCATGCTCGTTTCTTGAATCAAATGTATTGCATTTCCATCCAAGTTTTCTCGAATCGATTGAATTCGATTGTTGTTGTTGTTTTTTTTGACGCTGGTTTTCGAGTCAATTGTGTTTCATTTTGACCCAGGCCTCTTGAGTTTATTGTGTTTCATTTCAACTTCGTTTCTGCCTATGCCAGGTGTAGATTCGTGGAGTAGCGAAGAGACGGAGGGCAAAAAGGTAACTCGCCGACAGCGGGGCCGTGAGGCAGAGCGTTGTCCCTGAGTCGGCACGCATCACTGAGAGCAACCAATAAGACTTTGTTCGGAACTTTAAAAAATCTCTCTTGAACTGGAAAAGTATTGTTTGCTAATTTTCCTGAACAAAATGTTTGCATAAATTTATTTATCAGATGAAGTGATTGATTCGGTGCAACGGTGAAGGCCTCTTATTGGATGCTTCCTGGGAGATGCCATTTGGTGGTAGGGCTGCTAGCTGCCATTGTGCATATTGTCATATCGCTGATGTACGTATTTGCTCGGCATATTTTTGGTCCACTCGGATCGATGTACATCCTGCATCTTTAGCTTCTTTTAATTTTATTTTTATTTTCAATGTATGGAAGTTATAAAGACATCACATCACGTGCCAGGTATTAAGTATCCTCCCGTGGAGGAGAATTCGGGTAATGGGGTAAGGGGCTCACCGCCTGATTATAATATGCAGATGGAGAGGCCCAATGCCATTTTCATCATCGCCTGATTGTATTCATCATCATCCATTTAAAACAATCATGACATGCCACTCAGCATTACAGTCTGACTTGCTGTGTTTTCCTGAGACGAAAGCTCAACGATCAATACTGAGAACACCGTACCATACACAAACAGTGTGTTTCATCACACACCGTTGTGTTGCCTTTCTCTCTGAGTTTGCATTCCGCATGCCATATAGCCATCGCATGTGGAAGCCATCACAATGGTGCGGGACTTTTAGGGTGAAGTTCATGAAAACAATTTTTCCCCTTGCGTGCTGCCTCACCTTCTGCAAGCCGAGCTATCTTTACGGTGGTGTGTTTTTGTTGCTTGATGTTTTATTCACACGTCGGCAGGACATTATGGCCTGAAATGTTGCTTTTCATTTTGTTTCGAACATTGCAGAAATCCACAAAAAGAAATGTATGCATCTTCGAACCCCACATTTGAGATTTGATCACCCATGTTCCAACAATTCTGATATATATATATAAATATATATATTTTTTTTATAGTATTGGTATGTGATATTCTTCTAGCATGAGACTTGATAAATCTCTGTCTCTCTGATGTACCACACTCTTCACAGAACGTCGGTGCTACTACTGAAACACGTTCTTGAGCAAGGGTGATACTTGGTGGTTTGCCGTTGACTTCCCAGCAGTAGTCCGGGTAGGAATTTGTAATTTGTTTGTGATGTCAGCGATAGCTCGCCTACTGTTCACGAAGGACACCGTGGGGTCTATAATGTCCATCAACTAATGCCGGCAAATGGGACACCCAGTTTAACGTCCATCCAAGGGACGGCACACACATCGATGAATCCCCTTTCCGGTGAAACACCGAGATGACAGTTTATAGCTGGGTCAGGATTCGAACCGAAGCTAGACAGCTTAGAGGCGAGTGTGCGCACCTCTATGTCACCTGCTAGCCCGACTTGACGAATAGCAGCTCATAAGTCCAAGTTCCTGGTTTAATTGACACATGGTCATATAAGGAAACATTCGTGGAGCAAACGTCTGATGAGAGCCTGACTTACAAGGGATAATGTTGGGCATGTGAGGGGTGGTGCTATAACAATGGATATGTTGAGAAAAGGTAGTAAAGGGAAAGGGGCTTTTTGGGAGGAGGTCAGGAGGGGTTAGGGATAATGAGTAAAGGGAGATGTGGGAGTGGGAATGTTTGGAGTATCTGCCTAGGGTGGTGGGGGTCCAAATCCATCATTTTTGCTTTGATCTTGTGTTTTCGAGTCCTACCATTGGTTTTCTCACAAACACGTCAGTCTCAGGGTGTTGCACATGTATAGAAAGCAATAATGATACAAGTTAATGAAATATGTTCTTCCACGGTGATCTTCTGTATTGTTTTGGTGAAAGTAAGATATCTTTATGACTTTGTCAGTTTTGCTTACATATTATGTCAACAATCCACAAGAGCAATCTCTCAAGGGGTGTTTCGCATGAATACAGCCAGGTTGATCTTGGTGGATTTTACAACTGTTAGACTGTATTTTCATATTTGTTCAATATTTCCAGACATAATTCACATTCAGTCGGAGATGGAATCCCAGCTCGAACAGCTCGGTTAGGTTCAATAATTCAGAGTTAGGTCTCAATCATATCGTCATTAAAATCATCACTGTGTTGTTGATTGGCATCACTTACCATGCCTGGTGTTGGCTTAATGGTTATTGGTTAGGGTGGTGGGCTTAGGATCCTCGGGTCCTGAGTTCACACCCCACTCAGCTGTTTAATTAATACAAGGTGGGGTTAACTCGGCCCGTCATCCTTCCGAGGTCGGCAAAATGAGTACCAGCTTGCTGGTATCCTGTGTCGAAGTGGCGACCCTCCAGGATTGTTCCTAATAGCCAAGGAGACTGCTTAAGCAGCACCAACGCCCTGCACAGAGTATGGTCCCAATGGATGGATGGATGGTTCACTTACCAACGTGAGAAAATTGACAAGGTCAGTCTTTATTTACTCTTCGAAACAACCATGGAGGCACAACCTATACACACATACATGCCAGAAAACGAACCACTGGGTCAGGGGTGAGCAATGCAGGTTAATCGGAGGGCCGCAGGTCCTGCCCTCGAATAACTCCAAGGCCCTGCAATTTCAAGGCTAAATTATTTGATTTAATTTCAAAATAGCTACATATTACATTTTGACAGATAATGGCTTCGATGTATGTGCACTCAACCCGAGTTCTCTCCTGGGTTTGAATTCTCAACCCAGATATAAACTGCCCTCTTGGTATTTCGCAAGAAGGACGATACGTCAATGTGTGCACTGCCCTATGGAAGGACATCAAGCTGGAGGATGTGTCTGCTGGCCCTGGTTGTTGGTTGATGTTAGACATTATACTGAGTCTTTCATGAAGAGCAGTCGCGTTATCGTCGGCACCGTGAACAAAAGTACAAATTTCTGCCACTGGGAAGGCAATGGCAAACCACCCAGTTTCACCACTGCCAGGAAACTGCTTCGGGAGTGTTGATACTGTAGACCGTATGAATTGGTGCAGATGATGATGACATTATATGAAACTAGGATGGTACCCGGTGGAGCACATACCTCCGTTAGGCTGAACACTTTACGCTTTGTATCCACCGATAGGCCGAATCTGGATCCGGACCTGAAGCAAAATCGAATCGGCTTGTTCTTGTCACCTACCAAACTCATCCACCAAGCTTTATCATAATGTATCCATAAGTTTTTGAAATATCGGTTTTGTCCCTGTCTCTCAATGGTAAAGGATCACTTTAAAAATCCTCATATGTGCGTCTAAATCCTCATCAACATCGAATCGGTTCGTCCTCGTCGCACACCCAACCTGTCTTCCAAGTTTCCTCCAAATCCGTCCATCATTTTTGAAGACATCCTGTTCATAGACAAACAAACAAACAAACAACCTCAGATGAAAACATCACCTCCGTCCAGTATGTGTGTGTACATGTGTGCGTGCGTGCGTGTGTGTGTGTTGCGCTACTCCTACAGTTCTGGGCTGGTTACATCCAGACTTGCTACATAGGATCAGCATGACCCCAATTATTGTATAGGGATGTTTTTATCTTTGCTGATAGTCTTGGAGGGGAGGAAGAGGATGGGAGGGACGCCAAGTCTCTTTGTAAATGTGTATCATGTAGCGCCACCTCCAGGTGTGGGAGGGTATTGCTAGTCTCCACCATTTCCAGTCCAGTATTCTTGTCCCCACGTTTTCCAGTGCAGCGAGGTGTTTTGAATTATAAGCAGTTGGAATGTTTTTGCTTCATGCACGTAACTGGTTGTATTATTTTCATTTTTGGGACAATCGAAACAGCTGTCAGTTGCCTATACACCACCCAATTTAAAGGTATGCGTCAGAAGAACATGTTGCACGCTCGGACCAAGATCACCCGTCGGGCGGGGTACTTTGCTAGTCATGTGATAAAGGATCGAACGCATCGTTGCAAAGACCATATATCTGCAATCACCTTGGTATCAACTCCACTGAGGTTGAGATGAACTCTTCATTTGATCACATTGGAGTGAAGATGTTTGTGTTTCTTCTAACTTACCTTTACAGAGGCGGAGTAAATTGTCATTCATATCAACTGATTAGACAGGACCTTGCAGAGATTGGTTTATAGAATCTGATTCCTGTAAAGTGTAAATCCAAGGGGGGCAGCAGGTAAATGAGTCACATGCCACAAGCGTACCACTGTTATCTCACCACTTCACGAGATCGTGAATCCATTTTTGGTACGATAGATTGTCATCGAAAAATGAAATAAATAGCGAAAGCGTGAACATTGCACTCGTTGCACTCAACATTCCATGGTGCCACCCAGTTTACGAATGTGCAGTTTTTTAATTTTCCTTTATCCATGAACAACCTGCATTACTCCAGACAATTCAGCCAAGTTGCTTCATTTCCATTTGAACGTATCTGACTTTTCACCAGTAGGTTTCATATTTGATCTGGACTTTTCTTTAAGCCTGTATGTATAGTGTATTACAAAAATGATGCTCGTATTACTTATCAATGTATTTGCTCGCTTTGAACGCACCTGTCAAATTGGAGGGGAGGCTTTCGTGTGCTGTCGGTGTGGACTTCTTCAGGATGTGTACACAGCCAGTGTATCTCATCAATTTTCATAAACTTGTTCTTCAAAAAAAAAATCTCGACCTGAAGATATCACGAGCCGTTTGACAGGATATCATCGCCAGATTGTGAATCTCATTTTTGGAACCAGCTTTTTTTGTTGTTACCTCCACCACCAAAAGTAGAGACTGAGGTTATGTATTCACCCCTGTGTGTTTTTCTGTTTTCCTGTGAGCAGGATATCGCAAAAAATAATGGACGGGTTTTGATGAAAATTTGTGGACAGGCCAGGTGTGTGACAAGAACGAATTGATTCGATTTTGATGAAGATCCTGATCCAGATACTGGAATTTTAAAAGTGATTCCTCACAATTGAGAGATAGGGCCCAAAAACGAGATGCAGTATATCACAATACGTATTTCAAAAACTTGTGGACGAGTTATGACAAAACTAGGTGGACGAGTTGGAGAGGTAACAAGAACAAGCCGATTCGATTTTGGTTAACGTCCAGATCCAGGTCTGACCTATCATCGGGATACAAAACACAAACTGTTCAGCCTGGTGGATGTATAGACTCCACCGAGTGCCAATCTAATTAAGGCCCAGTCACACCTTGACGTTTGAGCCGGCGTATGCCGATTTTTGGAAAATTTGTGTAAAACGCTGGTACACGTCGAAGATGTTATGGGTAAGTTTTGATAACATTGAGAGCACGCTGAAAAACACTGCCATATGTCGTAGTACGCTGACTTTAAACGTTGAACTTTTGGGTTTTCCTCGAATTTTTTCATGCTTGAAATTTTACGACGTATGCCGGCTCACACGTTCCGCTACGCTGGCCATAAGTTGTAGGCACGTTATGCAATCGTTGACAGACGTTGAAACACGTTACTTGTAAGTTACTCATTAGTCGAAACACGTCGAGGTAATGTTTAGCGTACCCGAAACTTATTTCTAACCTATGAGTAACGTTTTGTAAGCACGCTACACAAACGTTGTTCACACTTTGCAACACGTTACTTGAAAGTAATACTACTACTACTACCAACATCGACATCAGTAAATTCTCTCGAACTACTATTACTACTACTAATAACATCGACATCACTAAATTCTCTCAAACTACTACTACTACCAACATCGACATCACTAAATTCTCTCGAACTACTACTACTACTAACATCGACATCACTAAATTCTCGCGAACTACTACGACTACTACTAATAACATCGACATCACTAAATTCTCTCAAACTACTACTACTACTACTACTACTACTACTACTACTACTACTACTACTACTACTACTACTACTGCTACTGCCACTGCTTCCGACATTGACATCTACTCAACATGGAGTCTGGAACACTGACGGGTTCCTCTTGTGAAGCCCATTTGTATATACCAATTCCCCTAAACGCTGCCAATGCGCCATTATATGGTAGCTGTGAGTTAGAAACACGTTCAGTCAGTTCTGTGGTCGTCGGGAAGACGTCAATCAAATTCGTCTGCATACGCCAATGTGCGTTTGAGATACGTTACACATAGGTTCAAAGCACGCCACTCATAGGTTCAAAGCACGCTACTAATAGGTTAAAAGCACGTTACTCGTTGGCTAAAAATTAAGTTTCGGGTATGGTAAACATTACCTCGACGTGTTTCGACTTACGAGTAACTTTCAAGTAACGAGTAACTTTCAAGTAACGTGTGGCCGACGTGTGTAAACTTAGTAGCAGTTTTAAAGCAGCTCCATGCCCAATGAGATAATTTCATTAAAATATTTTTGAAGTAGCATTCACACCTGTACTTACAGCAAGGTGAAATTGGTAAAATTGTTTCTATGTGACCTTTATGTCATGTTGATTGTCTGAGCATAGACGTGCATAGAACGCATCCTGCAATACGTAACATCACTTTTGGAGGGTTTGGGTTTGGTTGTCTATTTCAGTCACTTCTTTAATTAATCGTACCAGTTTCACTTACTCTATAAATTATTTCAAACTGCTTACACTGAAACCTGAACTCTTCCTGAAATATCATTGCACGGATTATCCTTTCATAGCCAAAGCTTTGATTTATACTCCAACATGCTCTTCATGCGGTATTTTAACTATTGGAGCCTTTCCTGGATTTGTATGACCGGTGCAACTACTGTTGGACATAAAATGACTCGTGCATGTACTTTTTGGCCTTTTATACTGATGCGGCTCTTTCTGAATTGTTGAATGACAAAGAATCGCAGTGCAAACGACATCATGTGACCACTATGGCACAGTTTATTTTCACGGAATGAAGAGGTAGAATTTCCATAGCACTTACCTCCATACTTTGTCATCCACATATATGAACGGGGTTGCAGCTGACTTGTATGGCGATTTGGGGGAAAGTGCAGCCCTGCAAAATGGGATGTGGATATGGCACAGGCATGATGGACCAAACAGCCTTCACTCAAATGTGCTACATTGATTTTACCAACATTTCTCACATTGACGAATAAATTGATAAAGCTCACGTTGGGTAACCTTTGTTTTATCAATTGGTATTACATTCGATCATTGGAAGCAAAACACAAGTGAGCAGGAAACAAGTAAAAAAAGACATAAAATGTCATCACCCCCATTGTTTTAGTAATTTTGCTGTATGGAATTAAAGGGCTAGCCCATATTTACGTACAACAAGTGAAATCCTTCAATACAGTGCGTGTGGTGAAGCAAATGAGTACACTAATGTTAAAATATTCAATTTATGCTTTTTCAGTTGAAAAACAATTAAAATGTGTACTTAATATTTGAAATGTAAAAATCTTGTTATTATTGTGATAAGCACCTTTATATATAACAGAAGGAATGAAATCGTTCGATACAGCTTGGCAGGAGGCTGCAAAAGAATGATGGCATAAGAAGAACTTAGCATTCAGCATTCGGTGATCGGCGCAAAATGCGATGGTGGGCGGAAATGACGTCTTTTGGCGTGAAATGCGATGGTGGGCGGAAATGACGTCTTTCGGCGCGAAATGCGATGATGGGTGGAAATGACGTCTTTCGTTCGTTCGTACATGAGAGGGGTGCGTTTCTTGGTTTTTTTCCCATCAAGCAATAAATTAAATGGTTTTCACATTTATAACACATTAGTTTCACAAATTTCCATTGAAATACTTGGGTATTTCCGTCAATTCTCACTATTTTTGTCTAGGTTACGCACTGCATCTACCGGACGGCCGTCATTGGCTGTCTTGAGGCACGTGGGGGGGGGGGGAACAGGGGACACCGGAGACGTGGTAGACACCAGGGACATTTCAAACTTGGTGCAATTGTATACAGCGCACCCGCTGTAACTAAAATGGCCACCAACCTACCAGTCGGCCATCTTTGACCAGATCATAAAATAAAATGAGGGGCACGTGAACATCATCATGTACTGTGCTTGTGCCAAGTTTGAACAAAATTGGACCATACATCTCTGAGAAGTGGTTAGGGACACATTTAAGTCACAAAATGGCCACCAGTCGGCAATCTTGGATCTGATCTCGAAAAAAAAAATGACGCATATGTAAGCCATCATTCGTTTTCGGTGTGACAAGTTTGAACAACGTCGGTAAATGCATGCCTGAGAAATGGTTGAGGACGTGTTCGATTCCAAGGGTTTTTTAACAACTAAAATGGCCACTAGTCGGCCATATTGGATCTTATGTCAAAAAAAACTGACCTGCATATGTACAGCAACATGTTTTGTCTTTGTGCCAAGTACAAATAAAATCGGTCTATACATGTCTGAGATATGGTGCGGACGCACGCACGTACGCACGCACATGAAAATCGAGACCAAACCCATAAGCCCCCATTTTGGACGAAGTCCAACGGGGGCTTATAAAGCAGAGGGAAGGCCAAGGGGTCGGTGTTGCCCATGAACCCCGAAACGACACATTTGTTTATCTCAAACAGTTAATACTCGCTTCTTCACTTCTTCGAACATACTTCTAAATGATCATATATCATCTCGTAACCTCAAACCAATTTCCTTAAAGTGTATGTCCTTAGAGTACAGACAAATGATTTATGATCACCTTATTGATTGTATCAAGGAACTAAATGTACATTAATCATTGAATATTTTCATGGATATGCGGACACAGTAAGAATGAAAAGGGAAATAAAACAAGAATTGTCCAACGAGTGAATGTTTTACATAATCTGTGCGAAATAACAGCTTCTCAACCATTTCTTATTCAATCCCACCTTGCATTTACTCATTTTTTTCTTATTGATCTGCACAGCTCGTTAATGAATCTTGATTGATGTCTGTTTGAAGCTCACCAAGGTGAATGTCCAAAAAACACATGTGTGAGTTACAGCCTGGCAGGACAGCAAACATCTTCAATCCAGGTTGCTATTGTACCTCTTCCACCAACCTTGATTATTTCATCCATTTTTCCTCCACCTCTCTGCTCAAGAACGTCCACCTTACTTTGTTACTGCACCGTATCTGGCTTCAGCATCTGAATACAAACATTCTCTTCCAGACACTTCAGCTGACCATTCTCTGCTCCAGCACCTCCACATCAGCATTCCACTTCAGAACATTCATCTTACCATTGCATTGCATTGTGTCCACTTCATCTTCTCACACAATCTCCTAATCCCACCATTCTACCTCCAACTTACAATCCTATTGCAGCACATCTATCATACCATTTTACTCGAACAACTCCATCATAACGTACGTCACACCGTACTACTACAGCACCTCTAGCTTTGCATCCAATTTCAACACCTTTGCTCCACCATTTTACTCCAGAAAGTATATCTCACCAATTCACGCCAACATCATAAACCCTAAAATCGAAATACAGCATTTCCACCCCACAGCTTCGACACCCAACCCAGCACATCCCATGAGATGCATCACATTTCAGACTAATTCCTTATGAATGATTCTGCAAGGCTATTAAAGTCAATTATCTTTTCTACATTTCTGGCACTGTGCAGACTATAGGAAGGGACTGTATTTGCACATGCATTACCATTAATGTTAACCGCCGGATGATTAACTCGATGAGCTATATTGGAACACATCAGCTCAGAGCCTTGGTGCATGTGAGTGACTTCTGATGACTCACAGAGATTGGATTTGCTTCATTCGCTTCAAAATGATCGACACGTATCCGTGAAGACTACTTCTATGGGATGTTGATGTGTATCTGATGATATTTTGGTTGTCCTGCCATTTGGTATGTTCAAACGATGTAGCCACATTGCTCTATTTGCATTTAATCAAGATAAATAGAACACCTGTTTATGCAATTTATTTGTTTTTTGGGGATAATTTAATGAGCTGGCTCGGTTTTGGTTTACATTTTCCTGTTTTAACCACTCCGTGGAGTTTCTGTTTAACAACTCCATCGGGTTGAGCATTTTGGCATCGCATCGTATTTCATAATTTGAATTTATTACAACTACTGGTTTTTCATAATTCCTGAGAGATTAATGTTCCTCATAAACGGAGTGAAAATATTGGACACAGTTCAATAATGGCAGCTGTGCATCAACATGGGTCAAAAATATAACATTGCAGGAATTGCTGTATGGCACTGCAGAGAGCATCATTTAATATGTGTTCGTAGTGTCCAAAAATCAAGAGGGTTAAATAAAATGAGGATATTTGTATTGTTGATCATACTGAATTGTACAAGGACGTGGTAGTATGATTCGAAAAGTATCTGTATGTGGGTTTGTATGAACCAGAAACATTCGTTCCCTTTGGAAGCAATCATGGGGAAAAGGTGGGTGGGGGGGGAGGGGGTTGGGTACGTTAGTGTGTCGGGGATGCGATAAGCATAGAATGGGGGAAACCGACGTCCTCAAGAACGTCGGGTTTCCTCCAAATCTTTTTCAGTCGCATGTTAAATAACGGTAGTGACTGTTTAAAAAAGTAATCATAAATTTGATGGAATTGACTGAATAGTTTGTGATTATAATAATTTCAACTTCTGGTATGTGTGTCCCATGAAAGACCACAATAAGCTATCTGTACACCTTAATACAGGTTTCACCCATTGCGGAAAACACCCTTGGGGAAGGGGGCAAATTATGTCGTTCCGACCTCCGTCGTGTGACCCTTAATCCCCGTGGCAAGTTTGGTTGAGATCAGATAAGTAATGACTGAATATATCATGGTCAGACAGACAGACAGACACCAAATTGCGTATTTTAGTGTGATTCTGACGTTCATGTGCTCCTGAACCAATGAATAGAATGAATTGAAAACTGGTGGGGTGTAAGACCCAAAATTCTCTCCATTTAAATACGAGTTAGTAGGTCACCCAAATAAAATTGTGCGATTTAAACTTTAGTGTTTTATTTTAATCCTACTCGCAATCATCCAATGGTCAGGTGTCGTTACCTCGGCCAGGACGGTGCGGAGCTTGGACGGCGCATGCGGGTTCTGCCAGAAAATGATGCAAGGTCACTGAAGGCACCGTTATTTCTTGTTTTTACATCAATTTAAGAATTTTACCAATTTTTATACGATACATATATATAGCTATATATATATATATATATATATATATATATATATATATATATATATATATATATATATAGCTATATATATAATTGGGGCGTATTATGTGATACCGGTCGTCCGTCCGTCTGTCCGTCCATCCCTGTCCGCATTCTAACTCCCAAAGTTTTTAACTTTCACGTTTCATATTTGGTACATAGGTACAGACTGTGGAGACGGTGTGTCACGACATACATTCGTCATCTAAAGTGGTTGCCATGGCAACCAGGATGCTGTTTTCCATGTAGTAGCACAATTCTGCATATACCTTCTTGTTCTTCATAAATTGACGTGTTTGAATTTATAATTGTGCGTGTGTGTGCGCGCGTGTGCGTGCGCGCGTGTGTGTGTGTGTGTCACAGAGACTTTTTCGGGCGCATATTGTGCTCACTTGCGCTCTTGTTTTTATTGTGATGTTGAGTTGACCTTCCATGTGTGAAAATAATATGGTCGGTCTCTGAGAAATTCGCCCAGGAGTTTCAAAATGCATAGGGAGCAAGCAAGAAACAGACATGTATGTGTGTGTTGTTTGTTACAATCTCCATGTGTGGGTTTCAGAAGCTCAATGGAGTCCTCTCATTACTCAATGTATCCACCTGCATTTCGGTGAAGGATCTCGAATCATGGACGAAGTTATGAAGATTTGTTTCTGTCAAAGTTTTGTCCCGAGGGATCTTTTGAGGAGCCTCACTGAACTCCAGACAGCCTCCAACTGCAGTTCGTTTGTAGTAATATTCCCAGGGATAGTTTGTAGGATCTTTGTGAGGTTCTTCGTCGTCATTACCTTCTTATAATTTCCTTCATTGTGCATCATTCCCAATAATCACTCGTACAATTTCGATGTTTTTCAGCTTCCAGAATCTTTTCACTTCACTTTTGAGATCCTGGTATTTGGTCATTTTCTTCATTTCTGCATTGTTTAGACCAAAATCAATGGCTACTGACACCTTAATTAGAAATGCTGTCTTTTCTTTTTTGTACTTCAGTACTATATCTGGTCACAGTGCTTTGTTTTATTTCTTCACACTCGATGGGATCATCAGGTCGTATGTGAACGTCACTTCCTTTTTTTCAATGATCGCATTTGGTTCTTGTTTCATGAGTTTTCTGGGACTGGGATACTGAAGTTTTTTCAGATGTTCTGGTGGTTTATGCTACATACCCTGTTGTGCCTTTGTGTGTACAGCTGTTCTGACATGAGTTTTTCTACATCCTGAGAAGAGGGAACTCGTTCTTTCTGTTTCTTCCTTGCAGAACCTGCACTTGCCAATTAACTCAGTCCTTCCATTTGATGAAAGCTATTTGTGGAGTGTCCTTAGTCTTAGGCATTTATTCTGATTTGTTCTCCATCCCAGTTGAGCTGACATCTTCTTAGCCATTCCAATAAACCTTCTTTGTCTATCCCCAATCTGTCCAACTCCTTTAATTTGTATACCTTCCTGCTCTTTTATCATTCTCCTAGTTGTTTGTGGATATCTGTTGATTTTTCATTTGCACCTGTCTTTCAAATGTTTTTTGCAAGGTGAGTGAGGGATACCTTTTCTGGCATGCTGTCTTCATGTTTGCATACAGATTGGATTCGGTAGTCTGTTGAACTTTTCACATATTCATCCAATCCTACAGTTGTCATTCTGTGCATTTGATTGAGTTCCATCAGGGCACTACCGCCTTCTCATCTCGGCAGGTACATTCTCAGGATGCATTGATTTTTGTCGAACATTTTGTTTGAACATTGAACATTGAATGTTCGAATGAACATTCGAACATTTTGGTGAGGAGTATCCTTGTTTTGACAACTAGTTTGTTGATTTCTGATTCTGGCCAGTTTATTATTTTGTAGCTGGATTGGAATACTGGTACTGCTAGTTGGTTAATGGCTTTGATTATTCTTGTGGTGAGGTATGTTTTCGGGATCAGCCTCGTTCTATGCATGTATTCTTTGGTAAATGTGTTCTGCATTTGTTTGTAACATATTTGGTGGCCCTCTTCTCCTCTGAGTTTTTTTTTTGTGTACATTGTCGAGGCTCGTGTGAGAGCCAACACACAACGCACAGCAAGGGGGACATGGGACAAGGGGCGGGAGTGGGAAGGACAAAACAGTGTGGAACAGAGACATTAGGAGATCTGTGGAAGGGAGAGGGATGGGGTGGGGAACACGGGGTATACAAGATGGACATTACAGGGACTTTCAGGAAGGAAAGTAGGGAATTTGAAGGAGGTGGGTTTGGGTGGATAATTATCGGGAGTAGAAAAGATCGAGGATTTGGATGGGGGACGATAAGAGGAGGTGGTGAACAGCTGTTTTGAAGGCCTGGAGGGAAGAATGGGATTGACTAGAGTGAGGGAGTTTATTCCAAAGGCGGGGAAAAAGAGGAATGAAAGAGTGAAGGTGAGCAGTGATTCGTGATTTTGGTAGTTTTACCAGAAGGGGGTTGTTGGTGGACCTTGATCACCCTGCAGAAATGTGGCGGGTACAAATCTCAGAGAGCGGGGGGGGGGGGGGCGAGGCTGGAGAGGAGATGGTAGAAGACAGAAAGACCACCGACCAGCCTGCGGTGAGAGAGTGAAAGGCCCAAAGACTCAGCCTCATTGCGGGAGATGCCAATGATCCAAAATGCCTTCCACAGCGTGAAGCCGAGAAAGGTGGGAGGCAGGAGCACCAGCCCAGAGGGGAGAGCAGTACGTACTCCATCAGGCTATGGATGAAAGCTTTGTAAGTGGTCAGGAGCTCAGGTGGGCCGAGGAAGGACTTTGCACGACGGAGGATTCCCAGTCGGCGACTGGCTTTGGAGGTGAGGTTTGAAATGTGGCTTTCCCAGGAAAGGTCATGGCAGACAGTGAGTCCCAGAAGCTTGAAAGAAAGGACTTCTTCCAGAGGATTATTGAGAAAGTGGATGGGGGGGGGGGTTCTAAATGGTCCTTTCGGAGAGACATAGTGAGAGTGTGAGATTTGTCCAGATTGAAAGACATGTTCCACGTGTTGGACCAGTTTGTGATTTTACCCAGATCTGCAGTGAGCGAAGAAGCTGCTGCTTTCCGGTCTGAGGGATGACCGATGGTGCGGCAGAGGGTGGAGTCATCAGCAAAGAGATATAGGGGATTTTCTAGAGAGTCGGAGAGATCATTGATGAAAACCAGAAAAAGAACAGGGCCCAGAACGCTACCTTGAGCAACTCCAGCCTGGACAGGAAGAGTGGATGAAGGAACTCCATTTAGGGACACATGTTGACTGTGACAGGAGAGGAAGTCTGCGAGCCATGAGTGGAGATGGCCTTGGATACCACAGGAAGAGAGTTTGGTGAGCAGGGCAGGGTGACAGACTGTGTCAAAAGCACGTGATATGTCCAGGGATATGGCTCGGATTTCATGTCCGGCATTGAGGACTTCCATCCATTGTTGGGAGAGCAGAAGCAGCATATCCAGGGTAGAGTGACCTGGTCTGAAACCAAATTGATGATCAGAAATCAAGCCACTGCGGTAAACGCAGTGTGAAGCTGCTGGGTCGATGAAAAGTACCAGGAAGAGAAGAGAGACACGTGGTTACAGGAGGTGTGGAGATCGAAAGGAGACAAGGAAGATTATTATTTTTTGATGTATTTTTGAAGAACAGGTAAGATTCGGGAATGGAAGGTTGTAGGAAGAAATCGTGAAGGTAATGGCGAGAGAGGGTCAGCTCAGTAGAATAAAGATGGTGTGTCGGCAGGAGGAAGGAGAAGAATAAGAGGAGGAAGCAGAGAAAAAACGACATTGGGGAACGCCGTGGTGATCGCGGCCCTCACCACCCCCTCTCCTCTTCTCTCTCGATGATTGCTCTCTCTCGATGATTGCTCTCTCTCGATGATGCTCCTCTCTCGACGATGTCCCTCTCTCCACGATGCCCCTCTCTCCACGATGCCCTTATCTCGACGATGTACCTCTCTCGACGATGTCCCTATCGACGATGTCCCTATCGACGATGATGCCCCTCTCTCGAGGATGTCCTCTCTCGTTGATGCTCCTCTCTCGTTGATTCCCCTCTCTCGACGATTCCCCTCTCTCGACGATGCCCCTCTCTCGAGGATGCCCCTCTCTCGATGATGCCCCTCTCTCGATAATGCCCCTCTCTCGATGATGCTCCTCTCTCGATGATGCCCCTCTCTCGATGATGCCCCTCTCTCGATGATGCCCCTCCCTCTCTCAATGATACCCTCTCTTGATGATGCCCCTCTCTCGATGATGCCCCTCTCTCGATGATGCCCCTCTCTCGATGTTGCCCTTCTCAAACTCTCGATGATGCCCCTCTAAAAACTCCTCTCTCTCTCTCCCTCGGCCTCATCATGTATCCCAGATGTCCGTGTGGTCAGGGCTTTTCCGTTAACCGACCATCTTCCATTTTTTTCGATGGAACTATTTGCAATCGTCCTAGCTATGGAATGAATAATCGAGTTCAATCCTCTTGGTGAAGTTATCCTCTCGGACTCATTTTCGGCATAAAAGGCACTGGAATCCTTACAGGCTGGCTTGAGGGGTATGGCTGTAGGCGAGTTTGATCAGATTCTGGTGCGTGGTGTGGATAGAGCCTCCTTGGCTCTGACAGCACCATTAAACCCTCAACGAAAAAAAAAGAGGAGGAAGAAGAAGAAGAAAGATCGAGACTCGGTGTGTAAGGAGAAAGGTATTTTTTTGGGGGGGGGGTTAAGACACCAAATAGTGTTTCGTTGGGAGGGATGGGGGACGTTGGGAAAGTGGGGAAGATAAAAATTGAGGTAATGGGGAGAAAATACACATAAAGATGATGGTACACCGAGGGGAAGGATGGGTCGGCCTTAAGCACTCGATAAGACAAGGTTGACGAAAACTCACGAAATAGCACGATTTTTGAAACGAAATCGAACTAGGAACACACAGTAACATGTAGGTGAGAAAATAAACAGTTAAAACGGGACAGATAACGACCGGAAACTTTGAGAGCCCTGAAGGAGACCTGCCGACGCTCCAAACCCAGAACCGGAAGTCAATCCCTCGTATGATGCTTCATTTTCTAGCTCTGATTGTTGTATTTCGGTCGATTTTTGTGTTTTTCGTTTTTGTTGGTTTACCTTGTACGATTGTGCACTTGACACACATATCCAGGCCAAATTATATTTGAATGTCATTTCACTAATTTCAGTTGTTCTTTCAATGTTTCGTCGTTTGGTGTGAAGTTTTAAATCGTTCATGGACAGTAGATGTGTCACGTTCTCTGTATCTTTGTACACTCTTTTATTGGATGTTTGGGTGCAGCCATGTCCTTGCTCATTAATGAGTTCGCTGAGTGGGTCCAGGGTCAGGAAAAAAAACAGAGGGGTGAAAGGTCGTCACTCTGGAGGATCCTGTGGCATATTTTCACTCCTGATATTTTGATTTTTCCTTCTGAGTTCTGTCATATTAATGTGGTATTCCAAAGCTCCATTGCTTTCCCGATCAGTTTGATCACTTGGTAGTTGATCTTGTACAATAACATGCATTTTATCATCCATGAGTGTGTAACACTATCAATAGGTTTTTTTTGAGTGTCTCCATTCTGTTGACAATTTGGTTCTTCTTGTTTTACAGGTTTTTTTTGAGTAAGGCCTTGTGTCGTAGTCGGTAGTCTATCAATCCATACTCCCCTCTCTTACATCCCTTCTGTTCTGCATCTAGGCCTCCTTCTTGTGTTCGGTGGTTGTACATAAGTTATGTGATGATTCCTGTCAGAAGCTTGTATGTTGTTGGTAGACATGTTATTGGTCAGTCTATACTTGTGAGGTTGTTGGGTTTCTTCAGATTTTTTTTGATGAGGAAGGTTACCTTCTTTGAGTCACTCATCCATTGAACCTTTTCCCCTTGGATAAGTTCATTGAATGCTTGAGCGTAGTGATCGTGCAGAGCATCTCGTTGCTTTAGCCAGAAGTTTGCAATTCCCTCTGGGCCTGGGCTTTCAGTTTGGTTGTTTTGTAAAAAAAAAATTTAAATTTTTCCTTCATCAATTATCACTGGGGGATTTTCCTTTTGGTGTTGCTTTTTCTTTTCCATGTTTTGGATCCAATTCACCTCCTTGTTGTATTCTTTAAGGTCCTCATCGTTTATTTTCCAGAAATTTTCAACTTTATCTTTCTCGGGGAGACTTGATACATCTTGCTTTTGATTCCTTAGTTTGCGGCAGAATCTTTTCAGATTGTTTTGAAACAACTGGTTTGGTTTTCTCCCTTCGTGAACCTAGTCGTAATATTTTTTTAATCTTCCTTGCTGTCGATTATATTTTGAGTTTGTTTTCACCAACCATTACCTCTAGCTCTTTGGCTTTGTTTTTTATTTATATATATATTTTTTGATTCTCTTTATTAGCTTTGGGCTTTTGTTTCCTCTTATAAACTGCTGTATTTGTCCAGATTCCTTTCTCAGGTGTTGAGTTTTTGCTATGAAATTTTCAAAATATCTTTATTATGAAAATATGAAGAAGACTAATTAATAAAATATACATATGTTTTATTAACCATTCTTTTCGTCAAGTTTAGTTAGCGTACAAAGCAGATGCGGATGGGCCTTGCATTTTGAGATGCTTTCTGGTTTTGTAGGTCTTCATGCTTGTTCTCTGTGCTTGGTCTTCATGCTTGTTGAAATATATTAGGAGACTTTCATCTTTGAAGACAACTCGTATTGTAGGTTTTACGATTTTTTAAATTTTTTTTTGCATTTATCCAACATTTTTCAGGTATAGGTCAGAGTGCAAATTTGGTAAAGATGCCTTCTTCAGGGGATGTGGGCAAGATTTCACTTGGAATCCTCGGATCCTGAGTTGAAATCCCACTCGGCTGTTGAATTAATACCAGGTAGGGCTGACTCTACCTGTCATCCTTCTGAGGTTGGCAAAATGAGTGCCAGCTTACTGGTATCCTGTGTCGGGGTGGTGACCCATCCAGGATTGTGTCCAATAGCCAAGGAGACTGCTTAGGCAGCACCAAAGCTCTACACAGAGTATGGTCCTAATGGATGGGCAAGATTTCCCACCCCCCAATTTTTCCCCATCTGTATTCATGTAAAAAGGTTTTAAAACTTCAATTTTACTCCTGTTTTGCCAACATTGCGAGAACGCGCTCCTGGGGTATCTCACGGTACTTGGTACGTTATGGACGGGACATTTAGAGAATTCAAATGCCTATATTTTTTTTGACCCTGCTATGTCAAGTCAAAATGATAGAACTACCTTGAATGATATAGTGGTTAGTATAAATGGCCAAAATTTGAACAAGAGTATCATATGCTAATTATCCAAAGAAGATGCGTTTTGGACGGGACATGCTGCCAAATGACTTTTGAGGAGCTTTGGTAAAATCAAAAATTCTCTTCTGTTAGGTGAGATATCTGGCACTTACCAGTCTTTCCAGATACCTGAAGAGTTTTCTAAGTTTACTTGATCGACGGTCAATGGAAATTGTCACTTGGCAAACAATAGTGTAATTAGAACTGCGTTTCGAATGGGACATCAGAAATCGTTACGGACGGGACTATTTTGTCGCATGAGGAAATTCAATCAACATGGCTTCGAGAGTCTGAATAATTGCAGAAAATAACTCAGCAACGAAATGCACCAACAATATATTAAGCAGTTCATATATACACATAAAAAATGAAAAAATAAAAATATATTTGAACAATGTTAAAGAATGATGGTGAAGTAGAAATCACAAAGGCATTTAAAAAGTATCATTCCTGAACATGAATGTTGCGATGGAATATGTATCTGTTTCGGTTGTCCATTACTGGTGGGTCTAGAATTCGTATGATGTCACATAGCCCAATCCACGAAATATCGTTCTTGGTAGGGAATGTGAAGACCTTACAGTCGGAGTCCTTCGATCGGAAGAATGAAACGTTCGCTTCGGTCTCATCAACTTCCAGGCATTGTCTGAGGAAGACTTTGACTGATCTTCCTGTCTCAAACTTAACGAGGACAAGGTTCAAACTTAACTTAACTGCCGACTTTGCAGTTGTTGATCTTTTCGCGCTTCGTGCCTGTATGCATCGCTGGCTCGTCAGTCGAGACACCTGGTGATACCACCACTCTTCTCTCATACACTTTCTGTGAACCAGTGAAGGGCGAATTTCTTGAGATATGGACGTTTTTGTCATCAATCGGCGCCACGTGGTGGAATTGATGAATTCCAGCCACAGCCGGGGTGTCCTCAAAGCGGGCATCGAGGTGTTGTGTTGCTGCCTCGATGTCCTCTGACCATGGCCGCAGCACCATGATCTCCTGGCTGAGGGATGTTGCTGCATTGTAGAAATCAACGGGAGAAGTCACAGTGACTTTCTCTTGCAACACTGCTCACCAGACTGATCGTTTGACGTGTCCGCCAACACCGTCAACGGGCCCTTTGCCGTGTGCGGTGCAAAAGTATCTCCAATCTGCTGTGCAGTCAAAGTCCTTCTTGTGGAAAACAAGATTGGCAAAGGTAGAGCGATTTATTTATTCATTTATTTTTATTGGGTGGCGGCTCCGTCAGACCGGTAGTGGACATGAGTCACTGGCCAAGGCAGCACAGTTTTCAAGTGGTCCATAAGTTTGGAATTGAAGGCATAAACAGACTTCTTGCAGTGGACCATCTCATCCGACACAATCACAACTGAGTGGCGTTTCAGTTCTTCCTATCCAGTCTCTCGAAAGAACACCACAATCGTGAAAATGGTCACCCCTTCAGCTGACCAGTGGGCCGAAATAATTTCTTTCTGATGTTTTATCCTGTAATTCTCAGCGAAGTCTTCCTGCACCATGATGATGCCCGGATTCAGTGTATCTTTCAGATGACGCAGTTCAGCATGTTGGTTTCGTACGTCACAAATGTGTCTACTGAATTCGACCAATTGTTCACGCAGATCATCCACCGCACACCGAAGATCGCTTTTCGTCACTGTTTGTTTTGACAGTCTTAGCGTCCTTCATCGTCCACTGGTGATATTTGATCGTGTTTGACTCATCGATACCATTGAGGTAACCTTTAATATCATCAACGCCACAAATGTCACAGCAGCGGTCTGCGCAGGACTCGCTGGCTAAGTCACAGACGATCAGTTGGACCAGTTGGACAGGATCGCTGGGTATACAAGGAGTGACTTTACGTAACCCGGCTGCCAAAAGTCCAACATTCTCGTGGTATCGGCACATACATACTTCGTGGTATCGGTCATTCACTGGTCTGATGTGCGTGGGACTTATAAGTGAGAATTTAGTGAAGCCGATGACGTTAACGTACTCCTCAGAAAAGCCGGTGATCCTCTGACAGGGTCATCAGTAAATGCCGGTGCCTGCATTTGCCATCCAGGTCCTTGACGGAAACATCGTCGTTCTTTCCGGGACACATACGACTTGCGCCATCAGATTTAAGAAATGGCATCACGTTTTCAATGGTATGCTGGGGAATAGTGTCGCTGCGAGTTTTTCTGTCGCTGTGGATGATGATGCTCCGTCGAACACGATTCCTTACGACATCTTGCAACATACTTTGATAATCTTTAGACAACGAAGCTATGATGGATCCGATGACGTGAGTCTGCCGTGTGGGCGTCAACGGTCGGGCGCTCGTTTCACACGTGACATGGCCTTGCCGAGCGTCTTGGTATTGGAATAGGGGACGCGGTCCTTCGCGTTTTTCGGCGAGAATGGCATCGATCTTCATATTGCGTTGGAGTCTCTTTCCTCTCACGTTTTTTCTTGCGAATGACTTCTTTCTCTTCTGTTATGGTTGCCTTCTGCCTTCTTCAATCGGGTTTCTTTCCTGTCGACCCGAAAGAGCTCGTTTTATGCACAACACCGAGTCTGAGTGTCGAGATGATTGACATCTACCTCAAAGTTAGTGACCGATTAACACCGATTGTCAGCTTTAATTAATTACTTGGATGACCAAGTTCTCTGGTTTGTCAAACTAATCAGTGAGACACACAGCTTGGTCCAGCCATTACTGACTCGATAGAGGCTATCTGGAAGAGTCTAACGTTGCAAAAACGCTTAACAAACTCAAACTAATTAATGTTAACGAAAATTAAAACCAACCATATATTTATTATTCTCCTGATGTTCTGCTTGCAATAAGGTGATACAAAAATATCCTGATGCAATACATGCTCAATTACATACAGCGTGTCTGTCCGTGACGTTTTTGTCCCGTCCGTAACGCAAATCGACACCATTGTTTATGTACGACTTCCTCATGTTTGTTGTTTTTTTTTCAATTAAATAGGTGAGTTTTGAAGGTATTGGGTCAGAGGAAGAAAAAAAAAAGTTTCATTCATTTTGCATTCCAATGGGAAAAATTATTGAAACTTTTGATACTAAAAAAGTTACGTACGGGACAAACGTTTTTTATTTTATTTTATTTTTTTTTAGAACAAAAGGGATCTGAAATCATTTCATATGGTGGATATTGTGTCTCTTACTGTCCTCGTTATGGTTACCAAGTTTCATTGAGTCATCTCAAAAAAAATCAAGGAGATAGAGCAAAAAAACATTTCCCCCTTCCATAACACAAAATCAGGGTTCTCCTAATTAAATGCCGAATTACCATACCTAATCAGGTCCTGAGTCTGATTAAAAACTACAAAATATGTAGCCCGAGTTGTCCAACTTTGTTGTCCCAGGTTTACTTTAGGTCTATGAGCAATTTCATTTTTTTGAAACTCATGTCACAAAGACCGTGAAATGCACCTCCTGGAAGATGGAAGGCTTTCATGCATCTCCTCCAAAGAGTCCACATTTTTTCCTTTGCACGTTAATGGTTTCTCAGGTAACATTTACATTATCTACGATGATCTGCGCAGCTCTCACTACTTATTACATCAGTTCACCAGCAAGCTACTGTGTATCTCATTGAAATTTTCTTGCCATATTGAATCTGAGAAATGGTATTACATATTACTGGAGAAGCGTAATGAAGGGAGGAATCAAAATAGCAAAATGACATCGCCATTAACACCTTGAGACTTGTTTTTCTTCCTCGTCTTTATATCTTGTGCAAGTATTCTCATTTGCTTGCCAAACCTTGCAGAGTTCTATCGATTTTAATTTCCCTTTGATTTTCCGACTCCACTTTTATGGAACAGAAATTTGATTTTTGCCTAGTACAGGTTGACGTTTGTGGTATTTGAAAACACTGTCCGTACGTTACTCCATTTGTGTATTTTGCAGTATCTTTGCACGCCTCCTCGTTTGCATGTTACACATCACGTGATTGTGTTGTTATTTAGTTTGAAATACACTTTGTTTCTATATAATGTTTGGGCAAAATATGGTAATCAGAATAAATGTGAGGTGTTGATATCAGAAGCACAACTAATCAGTCACTCTTTATCCTGTAAAAGAGATGTATCACTCCTGTAAGGAAGAATCGTCATCACCGTACTCTTTAGAGAGCATCTGTGCAGACACCGTGCAATCTCTAGCATTCACTGAGAACCAGTGCAGACAGATATGGGCCCGTTACATCAACGTCCTTCTGATGGACGGACGGCATACACATAGACGCTTCGCCCTTCATGCAAAACGCCACTGTGACAGCTTATATCTGCGTCGAGAATCAAACCCACGTTAGACAAGATTCAAACGCAGGTCGGATGAGATTCAAATCCAGGTTAGACAATATTTGAACACATGTTAGACAATATTTGAATACAGGTTAGACGAGATTCAAATCCAGGTTAGACAATATTTGAATACAGGTTAGACGAGATTCAAATCCAGGTTAGACAATATTTGAACACATGTTAGACAAGATTTGAATACAGGTTAGACAAGATTTGAACACAGGTTAGACGAGATTCGAGCCCAGGTTAGACCAGATTCGAGCCCAGGTTAGACAAGATTTGAACACAGGTTAGACAAGATTTCAATAAAGGTTAGACGAGATTTGAACACAGGTTAGACGAGATTTGAGCCCTGGTTAGACGAGATTTAAACACTAGTTACACAAGATTTGAATTCAGGTTAGACAAGATTTGAACACAGGTTAGATAAGATTTTAGCCGAGGTTAGACGAGATTCGAGCCCATGTTAGATGAGATTCAAACCCAGGCTAGATGAGATTCGAGCCCAGGTTAGACAAGATTTGAACACGTGTTAGACAATATTTGAATACAGGTTAGACGAGATTCAAATCCAGGTTAGACAATATTTGAACACATGTTAGACAATATTTGAATACAGGTTAGACGAGATTCAAATCCAGGTTAGACAATATTTGAACACATGTTAGACAAGATTTGAATACAGGTTAGACAAGATTTGAACACAGGTTAGACGAGATTCGAGCCCAGGTTAGACCAGATTCGAGCCCAGGTTAGACAAGATTTGAACACAGGTTAGACAAGATTTCAATAAAGGTTAGACGAGATTTGAACACAGGTTAGACGAGATTTGAGCCCTGGTTAGACGAGATTTAAACACTAGTTACACAAGATTTGAATTCAGGTTAGACAAGATTTGAACACAGGTTAGATAAGATTTTAGCCAAGGTTAGACGAGATTCGAGCCCATGTTAGATGAGATTCAAACCCAGGCTAGATGAGATTCGAGCCCAGGTTAGACAAGATTTGAACACGTGTTAGACAATATTTGAATACAGGTTAGACGAGATTCAAATCCAGGTTAGACAATATTTGAACACATGTTAGACAATATTTGAATACAGGTTAGACGAGATTCAAATCCAGGTTAGACAATATTTGAACACATGTTAGACAAGATTTGAATACAGGTTAGACAAGATTTGAACACAGGTTAGACGAGATTCGAGCCCAGGTTAGACCAGATTCGAGCCCAGGTTAGACAAGATTTGAACACAGGTTAGACAAGATTTCAATAAAGGTTAGACGAGATTTGAACACAGGTTAGACGAGATTTGAGCCCTGGTTAGACGAGATTTGAACACTAGTTACACAAGATTTGAATTCAGGTTAGACAAGATTTGAGCCCAGGTTAGACGAGATTTGAACACTAGTTACACAAGATTTGAATTCAGGTTAGACAAGATTTGAACACAGGTTAGATAAGATTTTAGCCGAGGTTAGACGAGATTCGAGCCCAGGTTAGATGAGATTCAAACCCAGGCTAGATGAGATTCGAGCCCAGGTTAGACAAGATTTGAACACAAGTTACACAAGATTTGAATTCAGGTTAGACAAGATTTGAACACAGGTTAGATGAGATTTTAGCCGAGGTTAGACTGGATTCGAGCCCAGATTAGATGAGAGTCGAGCTCAGGTGAGACAGCTCGAAGGTGAGGTTGTGTATCTCTGAAGCTATTCTGCCTCCCCTTCATGAAACGACACAAAAATGATATCTGTTCATTGTTTTGAATTCAATTTAAAAATAATAATTAAGAGTAGATTTGTCTTTTTAATTACGATGCATTTGCATTTGATTTTCGAACACATGAATGACACGATTTTATGAACTTCATGAAAAATGTAAAATAAAGGGTTTTTAAAATTATTTTATTGGGTGGTCGCGAGACTACCGTTTTTCTCAGGTTTTCCGTCTGTCTGTATGTCTGTCTGTTTGTTTGGAAGTAATGGACAGCTCTGGAGGCCAGAGGAGTCAACCGATTTTGATGAAACTTGACTGGAAGGTTCATACCAGGATCTAGTTGTATGCTTTTGAGCACCGTTGCTATGGACGCCACTGTTGCCTAGCAACGGGACTTTGAGATATTTGATAATATCCGAATTTTTTTTTCAAAAATCGGCTTCTGCACTTTTATGCGCACTATAATCAACCTCTTTGTCAAAAAATTTCAGACCGATCCGTCAAAAACTGTATGACTAGTATGCAATTATATAGCGACCACCCATGTCGCCTACCGGCTTGTTTTTGTTTTTATCCCCCGCCGCGTGGCAGAAGGGGGATATTGTTGTCACCCAGGTCGTCCAGCTGTCCGTCCGGCTGTCCGTCCGTCCGTCCGTCAACATTTATAGCTGTGAATGCGATAACTCGTAAACTGTTCGCCATATCGATTTGAAATTTGGGTCACACATGTACCATCTGAAAAGGAAGAACCCTATTGATTTTGGGCGTGGCCGGATCCAAGATGGCCGACTGGGGCGGCCATCTTGAAAAAAATGTTTTTGTAATAAATGGAAAACCGCTTATCTGATTTCAATTATTTTTGGTTACTACGTTCCTCACCCCTGGGGAACTTTTTCGAGATGATGACCAAACGGTGTCTTGTTTCCAATTCACCTCCCTCATTATCTGGAATATGTATGACCTTTTTCATTCAATGGCGGGGGATTCCCCATCTCTGATGGTATATTTATTTTGTTACTGTCGCACTCTCTTGATTAATTGCAAATGATGTTTATCATTGAGCACTTACTTATCTGTAAGCAGAGTATCATGATATAAGAAAAAGGTGTGGCAAGATGTCGTGTGTGTGTGTGTGTGTGTGTGTGTGTGTGTGTGTGTGTGTGTGTGTGTGTGTGTGTGTGTGTGTGTGTGTGTGTGTGTATGTGTGTGTGTGTGTTTTCTGGTGTAATGGTTGGTGCATTTGCTCAGTCTGGGAAGTCGGTGATTCAAACCCTGCCGAGTCATACCAAAGACTTTTTCAAATGGTATATATGCTGCTTACTAGCTTGACGCTCTGCATTTCAGAAGAAAGATCTCAGACAAACAATGCAGGGAAGGCAATGGCAAACCACCCAGTATAACCCTTGCCAAGAAACTGCTGCGGCAGCACAAACACTGTGTAAAGAGTGTGGTTCATCAAAATATAAAAAAATTCGAAATTATATATATGTTCTGTCGACCTGAACGAAGGAGTTAATGCAAGAGAAGGGGGGGGGTGGGTTGTAGGGTTATGTGTTGTTATGTTGTATTGTATTATATTGTATTGTACGATGAAAAGTCTCAGTAATATAATTTGAGGCAAATATCACAGTGACTTTGCCTCAAACCGTTCACCAAAACAAAATTGTGAAATTTGTTTTCGCTCTCGTTCATGCCCGTGTGCATTTCCCACGCGCACTCCAAAACGCAGATGAAAACTGTGTGCACTTGAATTAAATCTGTTGACTCTCGTTCACTCCAGTGAGTTAATCGCTTAATCCAGGCTCTGTGGAATCCAAATAGCTGTTTAAATAGCCAGCTAACCTTTTGACCTTGGTCTGGATTGTAATTCACCACCAGTGCCTCATAACCCATTGCGTGTTTGTTTTCATTTTGAGTCGATGATACATGTTTGCTTGTCTGCTTATTAATTTATTTTCCTTATTGATTCGTGAATAAAATACATTTTAATACGTATACAGGACATATTTGGATAATACAAGTCACATCGAGTGTAGATGCCACATCTGAGCTCACAAGCCTGGCCCACTCAGTGGTTTTCAGCATCTGTACTCACCAAGTCGTGCTGACACCATCAACCATCAACCATGCAGGCGTTGCCAATCGACCCAGAAAACCTCGCTCTCCTTTATAAGCATTGTTGCATCAATGGTGAAGCGTAATCACATGTATATGTTAACGTATGTACCGCCGGATCATTTTGCGATGGAGGTCATGCCAAGTGTGACCTCTCGGACATCATCACACAATTGACCGGTATTGATGACTGCTGCATGCTGGTGAATTTCCTATTTAGTCATTAAGTGTTATTCAAGCAAATATGTCAGGATGATGTCACATGATAATGGATTGTGACAATCCCTCCTTGTTCACATACTTTATGACACTCTATCCCGACATCCTTTTTCATTTTTTAATTGTTTGTTATTACCTGTACATATTAAGGTGGTCAATATTTTCGAAGTTCAGATATTGAATACTTTCACCCCCTCATTTTGTTATAATAAATAAATAATTTACACCAAATTTTATCCATATTAACATTGTTCAATGAGGTTGAAGTTTAACCTTGTGGTTCACATCATATCTGCACATCCTGAATTTGGTAAACCTTTCTTGATGACATCACCCCTCGTGGAATGTGATTTATAGCACCCGGACTCCATCACGCAAGATAGATGTCCAAGGAATTATATCCCCTCAATATCTGGATGTTTCCACGTCTGAGGACGTGGAAATTGAAGACTTTGTCACACAGAACACAATGGCCGACTTCAGGTACCTCAATTCCAGCTGGTTATCTGGATGCTGACCCCGAGTAATGAGAGCCCGGATAAGATTACAGGGTTCCACCACAGACAGCTGAACACTTGAATGTGGTAAAGGGCAATCCTGAAAGGTATGTGGTTATTATTGAGGAGGATAACACCATCACAACGAAGAGAGAAAACAGAAACAATTCCTCCTTCATGTTGTGTAGGACCATTGAAGCTGCTTCACCAACAGCAGAAAGGAAACGATATCGATGTACAAGTGATGAACCACACCACGCCACCGGTACTAGGCCCCTGCAGTCCGGAACCTCAACCTCATTGGGAAACCGTTAAATGTGGTACAAAATGGATGAACTTTGACATGTGATTTATTTTACATTGGAACAAAATTTGGGGGTTACAGATTCAATTTTATTTTAATTTTACCTGAAAAATGGGCTAAATACATACAATGCCTATATATCCATATCTATAAGGTATTGTATATGTGTGCCATCTCCCTCTAACTTCTTTAGTTGGGGGGGGGGAGAGTGACTTCTGACCAGGCATTGGAAAAGTTCTCGACCTGATCGTTGAGATGATTCATCAATGTACTGTACATTTTGTTTGACTGTAGATTACAGTGTGAAATTCTCCACTGTAAATACAGTGGAAAGCCATGGTGTTGGCTTTGCTGTTAAGGTGGCTGGCTTGGGTCCTGAGTTTGAGCCCCTGTTTCCCGTTGAGTTAACATCAGGTGGGCCGATTGAGCCTGTCATCCTTCTGAGATCAGCAAAAGGAGTACCAGTGTAATGGGGTCATAGCTATTTGGGGTGTCCTGCGTCGGAGTGGTAACCTGTCCAGGACTGTACTCCTTCCCAGTGAAACTTCTTCAGCAGCCCTATGTACGTACCTTTACGGCACAAAAGGAATGAAATTATTATCGTTGTTATTATTAAATGCAGGAGAGTATAGAGCACCAACGCAAGTAAGTAAAACAATGGTATAAAGTGAATTAATACATCACCTGAAATAGTTACAAAACCACTTGTAGTTGTCATCCAACGGGAGTCAAGCTATTATTGCACATGCCTGGAATCTTTATATATGGCATGGGTTTGTAGGTACTTTTTTTATGTTCCCAAGTCTTTTGAATCGCCTTTTGAATCACCTTTGGTGATTGCTTTTCTTTGCATAGCAAAAGGATTCCATCAAAACGATTAGATTATTTCATCGACTTCAAGATGCTCGCAACATACCTCATCAGCTCGGGCGGGTGGTCTCCTCCGTCCCTCTAGAAAGAGGAACATGCTGACAAAGACACTTGTTTAAATGCTTATTTTGCTGTGATTTCATTCGAGCCTGAATTTTCCGGTGTGTGGACACCGGTTCCTTTCATCGATCCGCGCATTGCTTCGCCGCGTTTGGATGCAGCCCTAATGTCTGCTGAGTGAAATTAAATTTAGTTATCGGCTCTGCCTCGATGCGCCCCTGGTCCGTTTTCTTCCTTGTGATCTATCTGCAAAACCTCCGGATGAACTCTTTTCGTTGTTAACTTTCATGCCTTGTTGGTGGTCAGGCCTCAACATTTGCAAAGCTGAACCTCATTTTCAGGTGGAGAATGCAAGTTAAGCAGGGTTTGTTTGTCCTTAACTTGGTGAATAGTTAGCGTGTGAAACAGTTTGCTTGGTTGGGTGGTGGAAGTTAGAATGGTGAATGATTTTAAAATGGATTACATAAGTACTTGACGAGGCAGGAAAAAAAAAATCGAAAAGTTTAGGTAGCTGCGAAGGGGAGGCAGCTATAGCATGCTTTCTGGTGGGGGTGCTGCACTCACACTATCACCCCCTTCATTTCCCTTGATTTACCTTCCCTCCCTATCCCTCTACAAACAACTTGAAATTCATTTCTCTGTATATTCGTCCTTCCTTCCCACAAGGAAAATTTATTCGAGGCTCTTGGCTTGTTTCTCCATATTAATGTTCTTACAGGTTCTTGTAACATAAATTGCAACCCTCCTTGGTAATTGGCATGAGGTGAAAGTGAGGGTTTGGGTGAGGTGTCTGGAAGCAAAGATGCATAGTTTTGAAATTGAACGAAGGTCGACACTTTTGGGAAAGATGTTGGTTCATGTATTCGGGAAAATGTGAATGACGAAGAAGATTTGGCTCGGGGTTGAAGTGCATGATACAAGGCCCTACTGAGGATAGTACGTGTAACATTGTGGAAGGCAAAGGCCTCGACTGTATAATTGAAGACCTTTCGAGTGAAGCACAGCATGTCTTTTCTTTGAGCTGTTCAATTGTTTCACTCGGATGACTGGTGTCGTTCCGGATATCAAACTCGTACTTCTCTCTTTTCTTGTACAGGCCCAGGCTGTCCCAGCACAGGGCTGTCTACCTTGGTGAGACCGTCATTTGCCACTTCCTTGCCCCCAGCTCTTGACATGAAGCCCTACATGCCCTTCTCTTTCGACCCCTCGCCCATCAGCATGTTGTCCGGCTTCAGCAACGTGAGTAGTATTTCTTGTCCCCCCCTCCCCTCAAACCCCTACACAATTTACGTTGAGATGATCATGGAAGATGCACTCTCAGAACTTGTTCGCAGTAGGTATATTCACTCCATCGATTCTTCCTTTGCCTTCAGGGGCAGCTCTCAGAACGTCCCTCTTTCGTACAGTCTTCGATTACCTATCTTGGGATGTCGATTTTCATGTGCTCTTTTTTTTTGTCGATTTTATAAAGTGCTTTTCAATAGGTTTACACAAAAAGTGCAAGAGAAATGAATATTTTACAATGTGGTATTATCATTTGGTCAGCTGTTACACATTAATGTTATAACAACAATCATGTCTTGATCATAAATAACATTATTGTTGTTCACAAGAGCAATTTTTCATGATGTTCATCAAAGAACTCACTACAAAGTGAAAGAGTATTCAGCACAGTGTACCACGATGAAAATGCATTCCTCGGTCTCCTCTCACTTGCTTTCTTTATTTTTCTTTGTACATAATCAAATCAATCCCGACCCGTTCCTTCAAACAGATATTTCATTTCCATGTATTTGTGCAATCTTGGTCTGAAAGGATAAGCCCCAAGGGCTGCCCAGTACTCCGCTACAAGGATGTCTACAGATGTGATATGAAGGCGTGTGCCATTGATCGAGAGACATGGGAGCCAGTTGCCAGTGATCGTGCCAGCAGGCGGTGCACAGTCAAAGAGGGACTCAAGAGAAGTGGAGAGAAGTGGAACACAACTTGGCAAGAGAAAAGGCAGCGGCGCAAGGAAAGAGCAAACAGAATGCCAATTTCAATGACGAGCTTTACCTGCAATATCTGTAACGAAGACTGCTGTTTTAGAATTGGCCTCTATCGTCACAGCCGACGCTGTTTCATCAACCATTGACCTCATGGTGCTTACCCATTGTCTCTCCAGATACAGAGGTCAAAGAGGTCTGAAAGGATGATGCGTGCATTTGAGCTATTCAGAAAGGACTTTGAGCTATCGAGTCTGGGTTTGATTGCCTATCTTTTATTTATCTTTCTAATTTATTGATTAATAATAATAATAATAAACACCATATGGTTCAGCCCAAAAATCAAGAGGCCCCCCTGCGTGAAATGCCTGAGACAAAGTAAGATTGTTAATCAGTCGGACAGGCTTAGACATGATCCAGATAACTGATGGAGGAGCGCCGCCCCAGACATGGAAGCAGTATTCCATCATCGGTCTGACTTGGGATTTGTAGAAAGTAGGAGCTGATGGCAGTGGAAGAACTTGAGAGCTCTGAAGAGGAAACCAAGTTTCTTGGAGACCGATTTGCCGATATTCAGGATGTGAGGCTGCCAGGAGAGATTTCTGGAGATGGTGACACCGAGCAAATTAATAAAGGATAAGTCCAGGAGTTGAAAGCTGGACATAAGAGGAGGGTGGTGGTGAGGTGAGGTTGGGTTTATCTTGCTGGATATACGAAGGGTTTGAGTCCTCGACTGATTAACATAAACAAGGTTGTCCGAGCCCCGCTGGAGGATGACAGTGAGATAATGACTGATGGAGGAAACAGTTGAGAGACGACCTGCAGAAACAGTCTCGGATGAGGTACACTGGGATTTATAATTGTTGGAGGAGTGCAGGGTGGAGTCATTAGGAAAGGGATGCACGGGTTTGTTCGTTGCTGTGAGGAGGTCATTGATGAATAGAAGTCAGAGGGAGGGTGGGATGACACAATCGTGAGGACAGAGGAATACTATAATTAATGTTTTTTGGGGGGGGGAGTGTGGGGAGTCATAGAAGTCACCATCAATGCAGGTAAAGATAGATCGCTCGGCGAGGAAGCTATAAAGCCAGGAGACGAGCTGAGGCTGAATTCCATACATTGGAAGCTTCGCGAGGAGGCCTTTGTGCCAGACCTTGTCAAAGGCTTTGATGATGTCCAGCACAACAACATGACTTTCTCCAAAGTACTTGAAAGCTGAAGACTCTTCGTTGGCAACCTCAACCAGGAGGTCACCAATAGACCTGGTTTTGTGGAAGCCATATTTGTGGTTGCTGAGGAGAAAAATATTTGAGCTGGGCTAAAAAGTTGTTGATTGATGAGATACTCCATGACTTTGGAGATATTGGAGCTGAAGACGACCCAACTATAAACTGTTGGATCGGTGCTTTACACACATGGGGTTGCATCACAAAGTGTGCTGCTGCTCGGCGTGCCATTAAGCTGGGTGTCCGGTGTGCTAGTTTTAGCTGGTGCACTTTAAATATCCCACAGTATCATTCATGAAGTGTATGTGAGTGGTCACTGGCACCCTGAAAGAAAATACAAATTCCTGCCGAAATCAGCTGGCCAACCGGCTCGTGAAAGACTTGGGATCAAACTTACCCGTGGTCGACCGTCCAAAATGGTGGGATTAATCGGGGGCTGTTGAAGAAAGCCTTGTAGTCATTGTCATCTTGAGGTGATCGCATCGTGTAAATGCATCAAGTGTTATTCATGGAGGTCAGGAGTTGGATGTTCGATTGAACGCTTAAAGACAAGTCTCTTTCTCCATTGTCCGGTGAGGGCTCGACTATCTGGGCTTATAATGTTCAGCAACCCTATCTGGGCATGAGTTACTCTGATTATAACATTTTTTTTTTACAATGGTGATTGTTGTGAAATTAGAACAAATAATTCAATGCCCGTTGACTGTGATGGCAATACCTGAATGACCTTTCTCGTTCAAATTTTCCCAAGTCTCGTACTTTTCAATTTCATGTCGTGGAAGCACTTCTTGGCAAAACGTGTAATCATGGTGTTTTCATACCATATCTCTCTCTCTCTCTCTCTCTCTCTCTCTCTCTCTCTCTCTCTCTCTCTCTCTCTCTCTGTCTCTCTCTCTGTCTCTCTCTCTCTCTCTCTCTCTCTCTCTCTCTCTCTCTCTCTCTCTCTCTCTCTCTCTCTCTCTCTCTCTCTCTCTCTCTCTCTCTCTCTCTCTCTCTCTCTCTCTCTCTCTCTCTCTCTCTCTCTCTCTCTCTCTCTCTCTCTCTCTCTCTCTCTCTCTCTCTCTCTCTCTCTCTCTCTCTCTCTCTCTCTCTCTCTCTCTCTCTCTCTCTCTCTCTCTCTCTCTCTCTCTCTCTCTCTCTCTCTCTCTCTCTCTCTCTGTCTCTGTCTCTGTCTCTGTCTCTGTCTCTGTCTCTGTCTCTGTCTCTGTCTCTCTCTCTCTGCTGTTGAGACTGGCAAGGAGTTTGTGAGTTCTGCCCACGTTCACAATGTTCCGTCACCTCCCGTCACCTTTATGCAGAAAACTTTTCTTGTGTCTCAGGCTTCCTACATACCGGTCAGTGAGAAGTTCAGTTCTAAGATGATAGGAATGCGCCATAACGGAATTATCTTGGGACTCTTGATGGCCTTCTCCTTCGATATCCAGTCTCAGCAAGTGTGAGATGCTGTTGCACAAGTGAGCGCTGGCTGAATCCCCATGGGATGACATTGAAATTATGTGGCAAACGAAGTGTTGTGTGTGTGTGTGTGTGTGTGTGTGTGTGTGTGTGTGTGTGTGTGTGTGTGTGTGTGTGTGTTACTGTTGTTAATTCAGATAACTTGGTGAGAGAAGGTGGCTATTCTGGGTTATCCAATGGGGAGCATTTGTCCAAATCTCAGGTGTGTAAATGTGGGATTTACAAATGAAAACTTGTCCTATTTTTACCACCAACGATGCGGTGAATTGCACAGTAATGGCTAGATCTTAAAAAGGTAAAAAATAAACCTTAGAGGTCGTCGCAGGTAAAACCTCAAACCTTGTTTATTTATTAATTTGTAGTAAATGTGTCATGTAATATGTTGGGGAAATTATCAGGAGGTGGAATGTAAGGATGAATGCACATAGCAGCGGCACCAGAAACCCAAATTCACCTTTTGGTTGTCCACGACTCGCTCCTCGTTACTTTATTTAAGGATCCTGTGAAAATGTGAGCTTCAGTGTTTAGGTTGTCGAAAAGATAAGTGGAAATGGCTGAAAAAAAATGATGATGCAAGATAAGGCAATCATACAGTTACGTAAGAGTACTTTTCTGGATTAAAGAATAAAGAACTGAACACCAGTATGGATTTAATTAATTATGATAATTTTTTTCAACATAATCGCCTCCATTTTTAATACTTTACCAAGAGACTCTCAGAGATACAGAGTACACAAATATGGATGTAAAAGTCCAGTTACGGATAAACCACAACATATTGTAAATGATGGGTTAGATCTCAGCAAATCGAAAATCTGTGGATTAATGAGTAGTTCAGCAGCATCAAGATCAACAACTTTACAAAACAAAAATATCTCCGTGGGCGACTGACGATTATTTTCCAAACCGTTGGGGTGAAAAATGAGAGATTAGGGGGAAGGGGGCATGCCCCCCCCCCTTCCTGTCGTGGTACTGTCATGGGGAGCACAACTTAAGGTTAATGCATGTCCACGATGCTGCATGGCCAGTTTGGTCTGGATCCAGTTGTCTGTTTCTGAGAAGATTTATGGATGAAATACCATTATTTGGTGCAAACCCCCATTGTACCACCTTTATATGGGGTGCATCCAGACAGGGTGCACAACCCCATGAGGACTTGCTGTTGTAATGTATCATACAAAATTTGGTCCATACCGGTTAGTTAGTTTGTGAGGAGAAGATGTTTTAGTCAAATTCAGTGATCGGAAGAGCAGCATAAGCTTTACGCTGAAGTCACCTGCAGCATTGTCACATCGGAGAAGGGTGGTAAGACTATCCTTAACCACCTTATCTTGAACCCAGAGCAGATCTTTCCTGCTTGGAGAGGAAGGTATCAGATGGCATCCTCTTCTAGAATAATCCCGTCTGGTCAGCATTAAAAATCTGCTCCAGCATAAATCTCTTCACCTCGATTAGTTCCATGAGCTGCGGTGGGTCGTTCTTGCAGCATCATGGTCTGCCGATGCTGCTTCTCTGACTAATTTTACATCATGGAGGCCGATTCCTCTTTTGAATTTTTTTAAACCAGCCCGTGTTGGCGTGGAACTTGTCGGTAGCCGTCGTTTTACTGAATCCTTTGGCTGCCTCGTGGAAACGTTGGTCAATCCGCAATGATTTCTCCTGTATCACCGGTCCACTCAAAAGCAGTTTTTTTTTTCTGTGGTTCATTCTCGATCCAAACATTAAGGGCTTTTTCCATCCTTTCAGTATGAGGGTCACGGGACTGGAATGACACTTTTGCGCTTTGCGGAGCGCTGGCAGCAACACTTGCACGAATATTTGACTCATTTTCACCGATACACCGCACAGTCAATCCATTGATCCCATAATGGCAGCTCTCGGATGCCGCACTGTCACCTCGAGCCAAACCTATCCAACAACTTGATTTTTTTGCCCAACGTCATAACCTTTCTCTACCGTTTGGCACAACTAACTTTGTCCATCGCTTTACATTTGGGTGCCATTAAAAATGTTGCATGAGACACACCACGATGCTCGTAATGAGAGGTAATCGTACACGTGGACACAAAGAATGACTCATCTCAGCTCAAAAACCCTGATTGGCCGAAATGAAATCCTGTGATTATTAAATTGGAACACAACAGGTTGCCCGTGATTGGTCAAAAACCAGGATATTAGAACCCACGATATTTGAACTTTATATCGCTCTTTTGCCCCATCTCTCAATCACTCTCAATCACTCGTAATTTTTTTTTGAGTAAATATCATTCAAAAATAGTGAAGAATCACTTGAAAAATTCTCGTATCCGGATCTTCGTCAAAATCAAATCAGTTCGTCCTCGTCACACATCCAACCTGCCCAGCAATTTTTTTTTATCTGAATCTGTCCACAACTACTTAAGATATCCTAAACACAAACAAACAAACAAACAAACAAACAGAAAGGGGTGAAAACATTACCTCTGTCCATCGCAGATGGCGGAGGTGACGAGAACGGCATTTGGTAGAGCACATACCTACCTCAATCTGGCTGAGTAGTTCATGTTTTATGTCCCACTGAGAGGCCGGATCATCACCAAAATCTAATCAATTCGTCCTTGTTACCTATCCAACTCATCCACCAAGTTTCGTCTGAAGACATCAATAACTTTTTGAGATATCCTGCTCACAGGCAAACAAAACAAAGAAAACAAACAAGCAAGGGTGAACACATCACTGCCATTTACCTTCTGTGACAGAGGTAGTTATATTTCATAACATAGGGGTAGAAGTGATCAATTTAGAGAAAATGTACCCAAAAAAGGGGTCTGGTAAACTTCCATAAGCGAACCACCAATGGTCGTGCACACTTTGGATAATGCAATGAGGGGAAAGATCTTCAACTATGAGGAAACGGTACAATGTGTCGATATGTAGTTATGGCTGAAAAGCACACATCATTGTAATCGTGACCATTCCATATTTAAGGATTGATATCAACTAAACCATGGTCGGCGGCTCCACTGTGCTTTATTTGTGACTGGTAAACCTCGGTTTCAAACAAGTGTGCCCACAGAAGCCTCTGGCATTGGAGGTGATGTGGTGCACATGTGCAGCATGACATCGTCATGCTGCTGCTATCATGAGGTCGGAAGATATCTCATTCAACTATAATATCTCATTTCCTGGCTGCAAAAAACCTAGTAAACTATGTAATTTATGCTTCAACAGGGTGGACACATGCCAGGCATCGGCTATTATGACCAATGGCAGACTGTGACCAATAGTACATTGATGAAACTGAAAGGAATTTATAAAGAAAGGCTAGATGAACATGATAGAGCAGTTAGGCTTGGAAATGTGACACAGTCAGCCTTCGCATGTCATTGCCTGCAATCTGGCCACAAATTTGGCTTTGTCGGGACCCGTGTCCTTGGCACGTCGTCCACCAAACGACACAGGTTGATAGTGAAGGCATGGCATGTCAAGAGCCGAGAGAGTGTTCTAACTGAGGAGACTGTGCACACACCCACACAATACACACCTCTGATACAAACTGCAAAAATTGGTTGGTACAAAAGGCTGGATAAGGTGACCAACAACACTCGATCCTAAGAGCACACCCAACAGGAACTCCAACTATCATACAACCCACACATCACCATGACCATCCCAGACACGAATACATCCATGTTCATGCCCTGGAAACACAAAAAAAGAACGAACACATGCACTTACTCACCCCCATACAGACAATACCAGATCACGAGTAAATAACAAAAATAGCAGACCATTGATGATGTGATTGATATTTATTAGCCCCCTTTGGAATTAGTCTGGAATGGGGGCTTATGGATTTGGTCTCGATTTTCGTGTCCATGTGTGTGTGTGCGTCCGCACTATATCTGAGACATTTATGGACTGATTTTATTTGTACTTGGCACAAAGACAACACATCATGGCATACATATGCACATCATTTTGTTTCACGATGCAATCAAAGATGGCTGACTGGCGGCCATTTTAGTTTTAAAAAATAACAACCGGTGTTGAAAACGCCCTCAACCATTTCTCAGACATGCATTTACCTATGTTGTTCAAACTTGGCACACAGATGAGGAATGATGTCTTACATATGCACGTCATTTTTTTCGAGATCATATCCAAGATGCCTGACTGGCGGCCATTTTGTTACTTAAATGTGCTTCAACCATTACTCAGACATGGATAGTCCAGTTTTGTTCAAAGTTGGCACAAGCACAGCAAATTATGGCATGTACCTGCCCCTCACTTTTTTGCGTTCTGATCACAGATAGCTGACTGGTGGACTGGCGGCCATTTTAGTTTTATATAAATACGGGCTAGCCCTTTAACTCCATTCAGCAAAATTACGAAAACAACGGGAGCGATGACATTTTATGTTTTTTTTTTTTTACTTGTTGCTTAACGTACGTCAAAATAGAAACACTCCTCGAATGAACTCTCACAATGGCATGTGACCGGAAATGAATCGTCGCCTTGGGAATAAAAGCTGACACGTGCCGAGGCTCGGGGTTCATTGGCCTGAGGAAGCTTACTGGGAAGTGGGTGAAACGTCTCCTGAGAACCATGTCCGCCCGTACTCTGTACTTCTTTGGGTTCCTTCTTGGTCTTCCATTTGATTATGTTTGTACCATATCCTGCCGGGAGCACGCCGAGACCATTGCGAGCTCTACCGTGCTGTGGGAGGTTCTCCCGTTCCATGTACCATCCTTCTTCTTTTCTTTTCTTTTCCCTCTCCCCCGTTTTAATATCCTTCCATGTGTTTCTGTTGTATCTAAGGTTCAGCATTAAGCAAGTGAGCCGTCTGTGTTTGTTTTAGAGATAAGCGCACGTCCTTCCCCTTCCTCCAGCACGATTCCTTTCCCGTCTTTATTTATTAATCATTTACCTTGCTTGTTTTATATTTGATGTGTTTTGTTCTGGTTCTTCTGTCGATCCTCCCATATGTATTTATAAAATGAATACATGTGCTTTGAACAGTGCGTTCAACAAAATCCGTACCAAATTTGAAACAATTGTTTTGCGTTTGGTCGTTCAACTCATTCCAATTAAGGCCTCCTTACCGCTTGGCTGGGCTGCAGGGTTTGTCTCCATCAATATCAGACAGCAGAGTTTGAGCCCATTACAATGACACTTTCTTATAATTTTTTGGTGTATCTTGGCCGATTGTAAGTATTTCAACTGTGTAACATGTGCATGCACACACACACACACACACACACACACACACACACACACACACACACACACACACACACACACACACACACACACACACACACACACACACACACACACACACACACACACACACACACACACACACACACACACACACACACACACACACACTCCAGGGTTGTCGAAAAACTTTTTCCCTTACTTGCAATGTCATTCCGACAAAATATTTCCGAATTCTAATGCAAGAAATAAATAAGATTCCAAATTTGAAGCACTTTACTTGCTGTGTTTGCATTCTTTCATTTGTTGTGAAATGATCATTGCAGATTTACTCTGTGGAATCATACACTGAAGCTGCTTGCACTAAATCACACGAACACTGCATGAGACTTAATTATATTCAATCTGAAATTATAGCAGTCCATAGACCATGCAGAGTGTAAATTGTTTCTTCCTAAGTGCAATAAAAACAGTTGGAAATCTGATGAACTATGAATTGTTTATCCAGAGCGTTCAGCAACGTTTTTGATCACATTGAGTTCGACAGTTTCAAGGAGACCACTCCAAGGTTTGTGGACAACACTCTTCCAGATAATGAGTTTGAAGATTAAATGTTGTCAGTTTCTGCAATTGTTACATTGTGAAACATATGTTTGGAGGCTTTATAAGGATTATGTTCATTAAATAACCATGCCCCCTTTGTAATATCCGATCAATTCACTCCCTCATCATCCTATAGCTTCCATGAGACGTTTTTAATTTCGACATCTATTTATAATGTATGAACGTACAATTTCCTGTTGTTGAATCAGCCGATCCTTTTAATTATGCTATTGTAGGTACATCTTTGAGTGCGATCCGTCATTTCATTATTTATTGTGTACTCTTAGAACTGTTCCAGTAATTTATGTATCCTTTGAACACTCTCCCGCTTATCTTTAATGTCATTTCTAACCTCATTACTCAACCATGCTGGTGTCTTCTCGCCTCTGGCGTTGTACTTTCATGGCATACAATTACCATCTAAATAAAATATTCCTTGACCTTGCCATTACATTGTATTTCAAGTCAAGCCCTGCCAAAAAAAGATTCAAGTCTTTCCACGATGGAACATCTTTCATTATTTGCACTCTGTGTGTCATTCACTCCTTTTCACTTCCGATCCTGTCACTCCTGCTGTGCAGGTGTTGTCTAATGGCTTCCTGTAATTAGCTTGCTCTCTTTTATTTTTTTTTAATGATTTCTCCATCTCCTGCAGATCCCTTTTCACTTTAACCCCTCGACCAAACAGCCAGCTCGGTAGTTGGTATTGAAGGGAACTCCAAAAGGTCCCTCAACATGACCTATCGAGATGGCTGTTTGGTCGAGGTGTGGAAAACCTTTCTGTACACACTTCCTGCTCGAGATTCGATTACAGTCACTACTCACTGTTGCCAACCTACACTTGATAAGCATTGTGGGTATGGTATCAACACTCAACATAAGTTGAGTGAGGCCTTCATCCTTCAGTGGACTTAATAATCTGTTTTATGGAATTTTATTTTTTACTTCCTCACATCAGCGATGAGATATTTGCGAAGAGCAATTATTTTTACTCGTATAGTGCTATCTTATCAGCGAGCTGGTTTGAATGTGGTTGAAACAGTAATTTTGCCCTCTTTTTGCCAGGACCAGAAGACATTTTTTTAATGGGTAATAACCAGGGCACGAGTCAGAATGCTCTGTCAAGGTCAGAAAACATCGCTGACATGAAATGCATTTGTTTATAGACATCAATGAGGCAAATAAACAAAAATAAGCCTTTCGGTTACATACCGCTACCTGAATGCCAAGAGCACCGCATAGGTACTGTGGGGAAAAGCGTGAGAGTTATTCGTTGTGAGATCAGCTCGGCTTTACACCGTCTTTGACTGCCATGGGGTTGTCCAGCCTGGGTTTGAATCCAGACCTGGCTACAAACTGTCATCCCAGTGTTTCACAGGCAGGGTGATTCATCAGTGTGTGGACTGTCCCTCGGATTAGATAGACGTTAAACTGGACGTCCCGTCTGCCGGCATTAGTTGGTGGATTTTAAAAATCCCACAGTGTCCATCACAAAGAGTAGGCGAATTATCGCTGGCATCATGAACAAATTACAAATACCTGCCCTAAAAAACTACTGATGGGAAGGCAATGGCAAACCACCCATTGTAACCCTTGCTGAGAAACTGCTTCAGCAGCACTGATGCTCTGTAACAGTGTATGGTAAATCAGAATCAGAATATATATATATATATATATATATATATATATATATATATATATATATATATATATATATATATATATATATATATATATATATACAAACACACACACACACAAAACAGTATTTCCCAAAAGTAGTGATTTTGATTTTTAATATTTTGTAAATTGTAGTGCTTAGCAATGTGATTTTTTTTCTCTTTTTTCCACCTTTATTGACGCGTCGTAACCCACAACTTCCAAGGAAAAACAAATTTCAGAAAATTTATTATAAATACAAAAGTAGAATATCTGGGAGAAGTGTCCACCCCCCTGGGTTAATACTTTGTGGACGCACCTTTGACAGCAATTGCAGCTCTGAGTCTGTTGTGATAGGTCTCTACCAACTTTGCACACCTTGATTGGACAATATTTGCCCATTCTTTTGTACAAACCTGTTCAAGCTCAGTAAAGTTGTGTGGGGAGTATTGATGGACAGCAATCTTCAACTCATGCCACAGATTTTTGATTGGATTTAGGTCAGGGCTCTGATTGGGCCACTCAAGGACATTTCTCTTTGTGTTCCTTCGTCACTCCAGTGTAGCTTTGGCTGTGTGCTTCGGGTCGTTGTCATGTTGAAAGGTGAACTTCCGTACCAATTTTAGCTTTCTTGCAGAGGGCAGGAGGTTTTCATCAAGGCTTTTTCTGTATTTTGCTCTATCCATTTTCTCTTTTATCCTGACAAGTGCCCCAGTCCCTGCTGATAAGAAACATCCCCATAACATGGTGCTGCTACCTCCATGCATCACACTAGGGATGGTGTGCTTTGGTTGATGTGCTCTGTTGGGTTTGCACCAAACGTAACGTTTTGCATTTTGACCAAAAAGTTCCATCTTGGTCTCGTCGGACCACAAAACTTTTTGCCACATGGCTTCAGAATCTCTGGAGTGTTGTTTTTGCATACCTCAAACGGGACTCAAGGTGGGCTTTTTTGAGTAACGGCTTCTTTCTTGCTTCCCTACTGTACAGGCCAGACTTGTGGAGTGCTTGGGATATTGTTGTCACATGCACACAGTGACCAGTATTTTCCATAAAGGCATGTAGCTCTTTCAAAGTTGCCATTGGCCTCTTGATTGCCTCTCTGATCAGTCTCCCCCTTGCTTGGTCTTCCAGTTTGGAGGGACGGCCTGATCTTGGCAGGGTATTGGTGGTACCATATGCCTTCCACTTCTTCATGATCGTCTTGACTGTGCTCCAAGGGATATTCAAGGCCTTTGAAATATTTTTTATACCCATCCCCTGATCTGTACCTTTTCATAACTTTATCCTGGAGGTCTTTTGAAAGCCACTTAGGGCCCATGGTTGAGTCTTTGCTGTGAAACGTAGTTGGAAACATATATATATATATATATATATATATATATATATATATATATATATATATATATATATATATATATATATATATATATATACAAAGCTAATTCTATCCACTGACTCACTGACTGACTGATATTAATGTTTGGTACCTTCAGGTTGACATAGAAAGCTGAAATTTTGCGTGCCGATGGACGTCAAAGCTGTTACACCGGAAAAAAAAAAATCACAGAACCATTGGAAAGCATCCAGAAATAAAAATAAAAATAAATGAAAAAAGAAATATCGGTGAGTGACCCGAGACAATTGGGAAGCACAGTAATTTCATGTGCCAACGGACATCAAAGCTGATACACCGGGAAAGGCAGAGTGAGGGGAGGGGAAGGTAATGTGAGGGAATGGGAAGGTAGTGTGGAGGGGGGAGGGAGGCAGCGTGAAGGGATGGGAAGGAACCATGAGGGTAGGGGAAGGCAACATGAGGGGGGAGGGAGAGGCTGCATGAGTTTAGGGGAGGCAGCGTGGATGGAGGGGTAGGCAGCTTGAGGGAAGGGGGGGCAGTGTGAGGGGAGGGGAAGGCAACATGAGGGGAAAGGATGCAGTGCAAGGGAAAGAAGCATGAGGGGATAGGGAGGGAAGGCAGTGTAAGGGGAGGGTCGGCAGTGTACCAGGGCATTACCAGTGTGATAAAACGTGCAGAAACAACACCGCTTTCTTTTGAACTGCTGTTTTCTGTTTAAAACTGGGTTGGAGCATTTAAAAATAAAATAACCGTGCTATCCACCTGGCGAAGGCCTGCCTGCATTCATGCCCACCAGCCCCCCCCCCAATATGCGTTCCTCCAACCACGTCGTGGTCCATGCTAACCATGCACATGTACTGGCGATATACTCATCCTTTCACTCACACACATGCATGGATTTCCCCATATACGCACCGCACATCGGCATGTCCCATGTGGCTTTGGTGCTGCAGCACATCTGTCCCCACATGTAGAAGTACATTGTTCATGAGATGGTCACATAACCTCCTACGCAGCACCATGCACCATGGGTCGGGGTGCGAGTTCGAGATTAGATCGCACACCCACGAAACCTCTGCACTGCACACACATAATCAGGCATGCAGGCACGCACACACTCCCACGGACAGTCATTTTTTTGTATACCTTGTCGAGGCATTTTTTTGTATACCTTGTCGAGGCTCACACACAACACACAACACACAGCAAGGTGGGGGAGGGTGATGAGACAAGAAGGGCAGGAGTGGGAATGACAAAACAGTGGGGAACAGAGACATTAGGAGATCTCTGGAAGGGAGAGGGATGGGGCGGAGAACACGGGGTACACAAGATGGACATTACTGGGACTTTCAGGAAGGAAAGCAGGGAATTTGAAGGAGGTGGATTCGAGGTGGATTAACGAGGGTAGAAATGATCGAGGATTTGGATAGGGAACGAATGGTGGTGAACAGCCGTTTTGAAGGCCTGGAGGGAAGAATGGGATTGAACAGAGTGAGGGAGTTTATTCCAAAGGTGGGAGAAAAGAGGAATGAAAAAGTGAAGGTGAGCAGTAATTCGTGATTTTGGTAGTTTTACCAGAAGGGGGTTGTTGGCGGACCTTGAGCGCCCTGCGGAAATATGGTGGGGACAAATCGCAGACAGAGTGGGGGGGGGGCGAGGCCGGAGAGGAGATGTTGGAAGACAGAAAGACCACCGGACCTGCCTGTGGTGAGAGAGTGAGAGGCCCAAGGACTCAGCCTCATCGTGGGAGATACCAATGATCCGAAATGCCTTGGTTTCCACAGCGTGAAGCCGAGAAAGGTGGGAGGCAGGAGCACCAGCCCAGAGGGTAGAGCAGGACTCCATCAGGCTGCGGACGAAAGCTTTGTATGTGGACAGGTGGGCCGTGGAAGGACTTTGCACGATGGAGGATTCCCAGTCGGCGACTTGCTTTGGAGGCCAGGTTGGAAATGTGGCTTTCCCAGGAAAGATCATGGCAGATAGTGAGACCCAGAAGCTTGAAAGAAAGGACTTCTTCCAGAGGATTATTGAGAAAGTGGATGGGGGGGGGGGTTCTAAATGGTCCTTTCGGAGAGACATGGTGAGAGTGTGAGATTTGTCCGGATTTCAAGACATGTTCCACGTGTTGGACCAGTTTGTGATTTTATCCAGATCTGCAGTGAGCGAAGAAGCTGCTGCTTGCCGGTCTGAGGGATGACAGATGGTACGGCAGAGGGTGGAGTCATCAGCAAAAAGATAAAGAGGATTTTCCAGAGAATCGAAGAGATCATTGATGAAAACCAGAAAAGGAACAGGGCCCAGAACGCTACCTTGAGGAACTCCAGCCTGGACAGGAAGAGGGGATGAAAGAACTCCATTTAGGGCCACATGTTGACTGTGACAGGAGAGGAAGTCTGCGAGCCATGAGTGGAGATGGCCTTGGATACCACAGGAAGAGAGTTTGGTGAGCAGGGCAGGGTGCCAGACCGTGTCAAAAGCACGTGATATGTCTCGGGATATGGCTCTGATTTAATGTCTGGCATTGAGGACCTCCATCCATTGTTGGGAGAGCAGAAGCAGCATATCCAGGGTAGAGTGAGATTTGTACCCATTTGTACCATGCCCATGTGTGCTGTCTCCATACCCCTTCAATTTCAGCACCTGCTGGCTATTAATATATTGCAGCAACTCATAGTATATTTATATTAATATTTTGTCATGAAAGTAGATCGCACAAAATGGTGGAAAGAAAAAAAAACAAAACCATCTCTTCACTTGCAGCAACAAAAAAGTACCTGTTTGCTTGTGGAGACTGCCGACTACTAATATATTGCAGCAACTATCGTTATATTTGTATTAATATTTTGTAATGAAAGCAGCGCAAACAAAATGGCAAAAAAGCAAACTGCATACGTGTTGCTAAAACAAGGACCCCTGTAGTCTGCATCGCCATGACTTGCAAAAACAGGTTATAGACCACGACGTTGCACCCAATAGAGTTGCATTTTCTACTCATTCCTTAATCCTTTCTTCACTAAATATATCGTCCGAAAAGTATTTTTAAAAATTGAGCTTAATGCTTTGCTTAAATAAATACTCTTCTTTTTAAAAACCGCTAATTTGTTAAAATTTTCAGATTTCACTCCAGATTTCGACACGGATTTAGTCGGACGAGTTCCGATTCTAAAATTAGATGTCATACATTGATGATGTACTGCATGTAATTAGTCCGTGAGTAGATCATGTTTACAAATCAAGGCATGTTTGAATTGGCCGAACAAAATGACGAATTAAGACCCCAGCAAGCTGACAGAGGGCTGAACAAGTATGACGCCTTGTGGAAGGATAATTAAATAAGGCTGTTAATTATCTTCAAAAGGGGTGTTTTAATTAACCCAAACACCCAATTTTCACTCTTGCACTTCCTTGGAGTTCCCTTAGTATGCAGGCAAAGTTTTATACTTGGTGTTGATTTATGGAGCATATTTAACTTCATAAATCAACAGAAACACCACCCATCACACTTTTACCATTTACCTAAAAGGCAGCTTCTGCAAAAATAAGTGCAAGCCTTATTCAAAATACATATTGCATGACATTTCTCCTTGTGCAGCATGAAGCGAGAATAATTTACTATTGCGGCTTCAGAATGGGTTCGCGACAATTTTTTTGGGAATAGTCAATAGCTGATGCAATCTCTTTTCAGAATCTCTTATGCGCATCGGAAGAGTGGGATGGTCATGGAAACCAATTGTAAGATTGAGCCATGCTTTTGGTGAAATACTGATTTCTTACTGATGTGATGGAATTCTGCAATGATTTGATTGGTTGTTGTTTGTTTTGTTTTTTTTGTCCAAATGCTCTTTAGTGTTCAGCATTTGTATATTTGTCTGACTGTTGCTACTAGATGTGAAATAAACATTGCACTTTCTGTCAGGACGTTATGACCATGGAATTTAGGTCAAGCTCTCATCAATAACTTCATCTATTCCTCATTCTTAACACAAACTCACTACCACTGGCATTTATTTCAAATATTTGTAAGGTCCACGTTGCATCATGGCTTCGTTATGTTCCATATATTTAATCATTTGAACAAATCATGCTTTTCTTTGATTTTCGAAAGCCTTGTTTGTTTTTTTCGTTTTTAAAAAAACGTTTGTTTGCTGGAGAAATACATGAAAAATAGAAATGTAAGATGGGTGAAATACCAGGTGACAGAGTTGTCACCTGGTATTTCCTGGTAAATGTCACCTGGTAAATACATTGTCATTGACACCTGAAGATCGAAAATAAGATGAAGACTCTCAAGATACTTGATGTTAATTTTAGTTTCCCTGAACATTCTGTTTTTTTTTTGGAGAATGAGATTGTCAGGTTGTTGACGAGGAAGGCAGATTGCTGAAGATGGCGCAGGAAATTGACAAACTTATGAGGACGGAAATGAAATTGTATTAAAAATCCATCCAGGTTGAAATAATAAAATGAAAGACCAAATATTGCATTGGAGTCATCAGAAGGAACCCAACTAAGCAAACAACAAATATGGACTCGTCAGGAGGAACCTGGATAGGATTTGGGGTTCAACTGCTACTCCTCTACCCTCAAACCCAACCAAGTGCAGCCACATGAGCTGAACAATTTTTTTTTTGCAAGAATCCAAAAATAATAGTTCTATATAATCTCCTTGATATACTTATTAGGTCATCTCATCCTGAGCCACTCTCTAATACATATTCCTTTTTACCATCAGACACACTTCAAGCTGAGCCAGAAAACACATAAAAGGAATCACCAAGATAACCTCCACCTCAAATGGCCGAGAATGAACTCACCAACCTTTCTCCCGACACTCTGCCTCCAGCTCACTACACCATTTCTCTCTTCCTCTAGTGCACCCCCTTCATGTTCTCTTCCCAATGTAGTGATAACTCCCCCAAGATGAACTTCCTTGTTGCAAGTGACCAGATGACAATGTCAGGCTGCAACATTGTAAATGGATCTCCTCTGGGAATACGATTTGCTGCCTACCACCATCTGCCAATCAAAAGCATTTTGTAAACCTCTTCCCTTCATTCTCCTCCTTCTGCCTCTTAAAACCAGGCCCTCTCTTACAAACAACACCTCTCTACCATCAGGCTCCTGCTCTCTCTCTCTCTCCCCTCTCTCCTCCCCTCAATCTTATCACCTCTCGCTGCATCATTTCCACTACCACCGCGAGCACTTGATTGTGCTACCACCTATGCCTTCCTGTGGCCAATGATACTGAGCATGCACTCAGTATATCAATCCCCGACCTCCACACCAAGAACAGCTCTCCTCATGCAGCAACTCCTACACCCTTAAGTTTGCTGATGATCGAAGAACATTGTATGTTGCTCGCAAAAGGAAATTCAGCACTATTGGCTCCATCCTCTAAATCTCTTGCCACTTCAACATCCTCACCTATACAGTGCATACCCTCCCACCATATCCAAGCCCCTGCTGTGCCTGTCCGACTGCCTTCACATATCTCCTGTCTTCCTCCTTTCTTCTCACCTCCCTCTCAAACATCTTCCTCCTTTCTTCTCACCTCCCTCTCAAACATCTTCCTCCTTTCCTAGGTGCATGCGTTTCCCCATAGATCATGCTTCATCCACACCAAACCCTGATTCCCATGCTGCACCATTCTCATCACCTCCTCTTGTTGCAAACACTCCTCCATTTCATCCACCTCTGCTCTTGCGTTCCATTTCCGACTTGCCTTATTCTCTGGGAGAGCATTCTTCACAACTGGATCACTCGAATCGCACACCACCGTAAACTCCCACACCCTCACCACCTTATACTCCTTGGTTATTAATGTAAAGGGAAATTGGAGTTTTCCACCCTGAATATATAAAGAACATTTGTCAAACAGTGTGGCACTGCCAACCACCACCTCACAAATCCACTCACCAAAACCTCCATCCTCTACATGCGAAATCACAATTTTTTTTTTTTTTTTGGATACAATGTCAAGGCTCGTATAACAGCTAACACACAGAGCGTATAACAAAGGGAGCAGGAGACAAGAGGGGTGGGAGAGGGAAGCACAAAATAGTGGGGAGCAGAGACATTAGATCTGTTGAAGGGAAAGGTATGCGGTGGGGTTCACAGAGCAAACAAGATGGATGCTACAGCGACTTACAGGAAGGAAGTGGGTTTGGGGTGGATTAATGGGGGTAGAAAAGATCATTGTTTTGGATGGGGGAAGATTAGAGATGGTGGTGAACAGGTGTTTTGAAGACCTGGAGGGAAGAGTGGGATTAAAGAGAGTGTGGGACATTTATTCCAGAAAGGGGATAAAAGTGGAATGAAAGGGTTAAGGTGAGCATTGATTCTTGATTTTGGTAGTTTCAGCAAAAGGGGGTTTCTGACAGACCTTGAGAGCCCTGAGCGGGGGCGGGGGGGCGAGGCTAGAGAGGAGATTGTAGAAGATAGAAAGACCACTGACCTGCCTGTGGTGAGAAAGTGAGAGATCTAAAGACTCAACTTCATCACAAAAGATACCAATGATCCTAAAGGCCTTGGCTTTCACAGCATGAAGCTGAGAAAGGTGGGAGGCAGGAGCACCAGCTCAGAGGGGAGAGCAGTACTCCATCAGGCTGCGGATGAAAGCTTTGTATGTGGTCAGGAGCTCAGATCTGGCAAGGAAGGACTTTGCACGATGGAGGATGCCCAGTCAGTGACGAGCTTTGGAGACCAGCTTGGAAATGTGGCTTTCTCAGGAAAGATCATGGCAGATAGTGAGACCTAGAAGCCTGAATGAAAGGATTTCTTCAAGAGGATTGTTGAGAAAGTAGGTAGAGGGTGGAAGTTAGGGGGGGGGTTCCAGGCAGCCCTTTCAGAGAGACATCGTGAGAGAATGGCTGCAGCAGGTGCTGTGTTGGTATTGAACGTGCTCCCCAGTGGTAATTTGGATTTATTAAATTTACCATTTCCCCATTGTTGGGACTTGCCATGCTTTGCTATTGGGGTATGCAGGGCAGTAGGGAATTGGTATAGGTGACGGGAAGGGTAGCCATGAGAGCCAAGCATGTGGATCGGGTGGAAAGGGTTAAAATGTGATGTGTGTTCCAAATTAAGGATTGTTTTTTGTTCAAGTGTGTGTTGATGATTAGTATGTATGCAGGCCATGGCAGGGTAGGTACCCAGTACCTTGTATGGCAGGTGTTGAAAAATGTATGGCAGCAGGGGAGGTTGAGACATTTGGGGTTTCTTGGGTGGAGAAGGTGTGTGAGTCTGCTGGTATGCATGAGGCTCTCGAGGAGCGGTGACTGTGGCCACTCCTGAGGTAACTCGCCCCTGGCAGCTGGAGGTGTCTGGAATTTGGGGTTGTTGGAGGAGGGTCTGGTTTGGGTGACCAATGGGTAGGAGACCCTTGGCTACCCGGGGGGAGGCCAAGAGTGCCGGAGGCCAGGAGAGCGTTGTGTGGGGACCCTCCTTGACAGGACGTACCGCAAAGGAGCTGTTTGGCTGCTGGAGGCCGAGAAGTTGAACGTGGGGGTGGGGGGGAGGAGGCAAAGAAGTCGTGAAGTCAGCGACTTGTTTGGACTGCGGACATCACAGCCTGAAGCGCCCCCACCATCTTGTTTGTGCAGGATCTCCGCGTTGCCGAGTTAGGGCCACACCTTCAGTTTAATAAAAGATGAAGCCTTGGCCTGGCAGGAATTTGATGGTGGTTGGTGTTGTGAATGAGGATTTGTGTATGTATGTGGGAATGTTACACTCGGTCCTATGCAACTTGACATGTGCTACGGAGGACAGGTAGCCCATGAAATTGGTTCAGTAGTTTCTAAATTGGTATTTGGGCTCAACTGACAGCTGGAGCAGGTGACATCCACTGGGGGATGTGGTCAAGTAGTGGGGTTTAATTTGTGTAAAGTTAAATTGTCATTAAGGTAGAGTAGGCCTGTTTATGTTTGTGAAACCATCCTCTCCCCTCTCCAGGACATCAGAGTGAGAAAATTGGAGAGAAACACCCACTGTACATAGAATTGTACATTTTGTTTGCAACTCATGGGGTGGTATGGTCAGGAGGTTAGGTAAGTTAGCTACGGCTTGCTTCCCACAGCCTCTCCTGATTTATTTCGTTGAAGTTAACTTGGTGTGAGTCTGTAAATGTTAAGGCTGGAGCTGTTGTCCCTGCAGTGAACCCCTTGCAGGAGCTGTGGTTATGGGGTGGGTGGGGGGGAGGGGGGGCTGTGTTCCATTTGTGGAGGGGGTTAGATATTCCCATGGAGCAGATAGGAATGTGGAGAGTGGCATGGTCCGTGTGCGAGTTGATAGCCAGCTCAATGTATATGTTGGGAAATGTCAGCTTAAGAATTGTTGTCTGCACGTGTGCCTCACACAGAGGGTGGTACATGGTAATAAGTAGTTGGGGATTATGGTTAAGGAAATTGTGTGTAAAACCTCGATGTAAACCTCTACTGGTTGGTGTCAGGAGACTTGCCATGAAAGAGGCAGGGGCAGAGTTATAGACTCATCCAAAAAGGGGCAGAGCATTGCCGAAGAAGAAGGAAAGGGAGGAGACATTCGTAGAGTGAGGCAAGGTCAAGGAAGAAAGAAGCATTTGGTCGAAAATGAACATTTGAGAGGTTGTGCGAGTCCTTAGGGAGACCGAGGAGAGAGAGAGTTGAGGAGGTTGTCCTGCCTGCCTGCCTCTGTCTGTACATCGCTCAGAACCTGTTCGTCACCCGGAGCCAGTTTTTTCTCCTACCCATCTCCTCATCGTCTGCTTGCCTTGTCATCGTCGTCGTCATCCCTCCTCATCACATGCTCATTCCCACTGCCCCAGAGCTGAGTTCCCCAGTTTTTTTTCTTCCCTTCCCATCTGTGACTGAGTCCGGTTTGAGGTGCCTTCGTTTCTTTAGACTTCTTTTACCCATTTGTACGTAATTATTTATTATAGATTCAGTATTTTCCTTTTCTTGCCCACCACAACCCGCCGTCATCTCCTCCATCGACTTCAGTCACCTCCAGTCATTTTTTTTAGTATTGTGGTTCGGGAAATGAACCCATTGGGTTTATAAGCTTTAAGGTTTCTCGTGACTCTCCTCATGACCCATGCGCGCATTGTCCACCATTAATTTGGAATGTCTCCACAGGAGTTGAGCCTCACAGGACATCGTGGGACTTTAACCTATCACCGTGACAAGCTCGCTAGGTTCTAAGATGTTGCCTTGTGGAACCCCAGCCTGAATGGAAAGAAAGGATACCAAGGGCCATGCACTGTTTCCACTCACTGAGGAAATGAGACAAACACTTGAGCAGGGGCCCTGAATAGCAAAGATGGAAAACTTAGAAATTAAGGCTGAATGTCAGACAGTGTCAAGGGCTCAAGACAGGCCCGTCGCATTTGGGTGCAATGCCCCCCCCCATGGTGCATCTGGTGCCCCCCCCCCACTTGTACGCCACCCATTTATGGACCTGTTGCACCCTGTGAACAACTTAGTGTTTAAGGATGAGCACCCACTGTGAACTCCTTGCTGTTTAAGAGTTCACCTCTGTGAACTAAAACCCTTATTCCAGATGTTCAACGTGGTGAATAATAAGGCCTTCTTGGATAAACTGTTCTTGAATAATATCCTTCTTTGAATAACAGTCAAGAGATAAGTGTGCGCTTGCCAGCGCATCTCCAAAAGCAATTGGCAAGACAATACAGTCCAAGCCCACAAGATAAAAGATAAAAACGCAAGCACCAATGCCAGCAGCCAAGACGACAGACAACCGCAAGACCTCGTGTCGAATGTCAATGCTGTGGGTGGTTATATATATCATGGATAATTTAGTTTAAAGGAATAGTCAATCAGCGTATTCAATATGGAGGCCCTATTAGGCAGGTTACCTGATTGGTTGTAAGTTAGGTATAAATGTAATATAGTCATAATATGATTAAGGAAAAGACAAATTTACATAATTAAAGATGAAGTGCACGTGCACCGCGTGACCTTCACAACCCGTCAACCCTCCATCTTGCAAAAGTAATTTTATAATAAAAATTAAAAATATGTGTGTTTACAATCGTGTTTACATTTGAAATTATGCAGATAAAACCTGTTTTTGATGCATGCATCATTTAATAAATAAAACCGTCAAATGTAGCAAGTCGTGAGATTAGTGTCACGAGGGGCGAGTCACGGAGAGCACTAGCTAGCAGAAGGAGAAAAAGACATGGATGATGGATATACGAAAATGGCTCAGAAAAGGAAAAAATGCAACCGACGAAAATAAAGAAGATGAGGAAAGACATGTTGTGGGAGGAGTTGGAGGAGGAGGAGGAGAAGACGATCATTTTGATGAAATACCGACAGAAGCTGGCCAACCTGGCCAAGCCAGCAACGTTAGCCCTGCAGCTGGAGCCCCAGCGCAGGGAGCCGAGTTGCCACGCTCGGCGGCGGCCTCAGGATTGGGTGTGACTGTCAAGCCGCTTCCCGATGATCTTGGAAGTGAAGGACCGAATCAAGTTGTTATACAGCAGTACCCTGGCCATCTGTTGCAGAACAAGAGTTGCTCGTTTGTGTCCTCGTGGTACCAGACTAATGAATGGCTGGAATACAGTGTGCAGACAGATGCAGCATTCTGCTATCCATGTAGGAAGTTTAACACTGCACACGGCCCAGTGGACTCTACTTTCACAGTGCGAGGCTACCGGAATTGGAAACATGCTGTTGAGAAAGACAGGGGGTTTCACAAACACGCAATTTCAAAGGAACATTTAACTTGTGTTTTGAGGTGGAAGGAGAATGAGAGGCGCATCGATTGTGGTAAGGAGATTTCCACACTCCTCAATGCTGACCAGCTAAATAGAAACCGGGACTATGTGTCTGCTCTTATAGATGTTGTGGGATTTCTCGCCGAAAATCAGATACCTTTTACAGGGAGCCTTGATAATTTTCAGGATATGTCAGATGGGCACAGTGGGCTTTTTCTCTCGCTTTTAAACTACACACTCAAAAAAGACACCGAGCTCGCCGAAATAATAAAGCATATCCCATGAAACGCAAGCCATACTTGTCCGGAAATGCAGAATGAACTGATCTGCACATTGAGTAATGTTGTGACGGATGCCATCGTTGAAGAAGTAGGCACATCGTGGTTTATCATCACGGTGGATGGGACGAGGGACCCCACTGAATGTGAGAACATATCAATCATCATTCGCTTTGTATCGGCATCAAATGAAGCAACAGAGCGTCTACTCACAATAGCTACAGCCGACGCTGGAGATGCAAAAACATTGACAGACCTAATAATTGCAGAGCTGACAAAAACAGGACTTGACACGTCAAAAATATTAAGTCAGGTGTACGACGGGGCTTCGGTTATGGCTGGGAAGCACGGTGGGGTGCAAAAGTTGTTGCAAGAGATGTTGGAAATAGAAATCCCCTATGTGCACTGCTTAAATCACCAACTCCATCTGGTAGTTATCCACGCACTGGCAGCAGAGAAAGCTGTCACTGATTTCCTCGAGGTTTGTTGTTGCCTGTACAAATTCTTCAGAAAGCCCACTGTTGCTGCACAGTATAAAGGTGAGCGGTTAAAACGACTTCTTGATCAAAGGTGGACGGGACATTAAGCCACTGTGTCTGTGATCATAGGATCTTTTAAGGATATCACATCCTTACTGTCGGAGATTGATGCAGATATGGGGCAGAGATGAGGATGGAGGCTATTGGGCTTTTGTGGGAAGTCTCTGGGCCTGCCTTCATGTTCATTGCTATCTTTGTACAAAAACTGCTGATGTTGTTAGATGGCCCTAACAGACTCTTGCAGGCAGAGGACATGGACTTGCTAACGGGGTTGGAACTGGTGGCGAGTGCTACAGAGTGCGTGAAGAAACTCCGCTCTGAGGATGAGTTCACTGGTCTGTGGAACAAGGCCAATGATGCTCACACTTCTACACCTGCACCACCAAAACGGAGACGCACAATGCATAAGAACTTGGAACAGTTTGTAGTTTTGGAGACTACAGGACAAAACAACGACAATGACAAGACGGAACTGCAGAGGGTTTTTTTACAGCGCAATTGACACTTTGCTTGGAGAGATCGCTCAGCGCTTCAGTGAGCGCAACACACAACTCGCCCGTTCACTCGCTGCCTTGAATCCCGAAAATGGCATGTTTTTGGATCCCCACTTGCTCCAGCATATCATGACATTAACAAAGTCAACCATCAGTGAAACAGAGTGTGTGGTTGCAAAGCAGTTCACTCGCACACAGACAGAAAAGCAGCCAAACGAGAGATGGACAACACAAACACTCCTCTCAACACACCACAAAACGCTGGAAGCCATGCCAAGTGTAGTGACTGCTGTGAGACTTGGACTAACATTTGGTGCGTCCACTGCCATGTGTGAAAACTCATTCTCAATATTGAGGAATGTCTTCACTGACCATCGACGGTCCATGCGCCATGCACGCAAGGCACAACTGGTACAGCTGGCCTTCGAGAGAGACCTCACATGTAAATTCCTGAATGAATGGAAGGAGAAGGTCCTCAGAAGATTCCACACCGAGACGCGTCGCTTGCAGCTCTTCTGACAGCGAGTACAGCGGTATAAAAACTATACGAGGAGTTGAGATTGTGTGTGTGACTGCTGGTGATGCGTGTGTAGTTGTGGTTGCAGTGTGGTTGTGGTCAGCACCCGCCGTGGTCGGCTGCTTTGTACTTCTGATGTTTAAGTTAAATGTTGTGTTTGGTGCTTTGCATATCCCATATCTAGTGGTTTGTGCATAACCTTACCTCTGTGTAATTGACTGCTTTAAATGCAGACTTTGTGGTCTCTTCAGGCTGGTGGTATTTGCTGTTGATAGTTTAACGTGATGATCGCAGGTCATAGCCTACTGTATCTTATTTGAAAGTGCACTTATTCCGGTGCCAACCTCCCCCCGTTTAGTCATTGTATCTCTGGTATATTAATTTTATAATGCCAATTCTTGACAACACCTTGTGTATAAGTGTACCTGAATTGGTGCCAATTGTCTAATCATTGAATATCTGCATTGTGAATGTGCCAGTTTGTTGCGGCTCTCCTGCATTCGAATAATTTTAGGCCAAAAACATCGGAACATATTAAATCTAGCTGAGATCAATTTGGTTAGTATGCGACGGCAACCTCAGTATTATATAGATGCGTCAATGCTGCATGGATACAATAGTATACCGGGTTATCAAAAAATTAAATAGAATAATTGTGCCCCCCCCATCCAGTTCATATGCCCCCCTTAATACTGAGCCCTGGCTAAGGGCCTGGCTCAAGAGATATCCAGAGACATGGGCCTAACCTCTTGCTTGTGGTTCAGGGCATCCATCCACTCCTGTGACAGAAGGAGTGACATATCTGAGTGGTCAGGTTACAAGCCAAATTGTCAGAGATTAGCGAGTTCGATAGGAGATTGAGTCTGAGGTCAGCTACACATTGATCAACTCCATTACTTTGCTTATATTGGGGATACTTTGCTTATCTTTTATTTACTTTGCTTATAATAATATATTGCTTATATTATTACTTAAGGCTTGTAGAGTTTTGGTCTGTAATTGAGGGGATCAGTTTTGAAACCTTTTTTAAAAAAAAAATTAGAGAGGTTTGCAACTTTTCAAGATGGAGGAAGATGCCTTTATTGAACAAGGACCTGAGAAAGAGAGACAAGTGAATGTATGATAGAACTTATGACAGGAGCAGTTGCAAAAGTGGTGTCGAGCTAGCTAAAAAGATTGGGAGAAGTTGAGTCCAAGTGGGAATATTACTCAAATAAGGTGAGGTGAAAAGGTGGGAACAGGAAGCAACGTATTTGGCACCTTTGCCTTTTGAGTAACCTTTTCCCAAGCAGTGTATGCATAACTCTCTCTATTAGGAGGGAAGGAATGGAAGGTGAATGTGTCCCAGACACAGATCTGACCAGCTCCCTCAAGGCTTGTAGAGGGGGGCAAGTGAACACCTTTAGGATTTATGATGATGAGAAGGTGAGATGAGATGAGATGAGATGATGATGAGAAGGTGCCACCTTTCATGATGAGAAGGTGCCACCTATTTTAATTCATTATCTAGGTACCAAAGTACATGAAAATGCATTTTGCCATTTTTGGAAGTGTGGCAGATGGCAGCCATCCTGAAATTCAAAATGGCCACCAAAAATTTACAAGTTGCATTAAAATTTAAGGGCCATGGTCCGATCAACAGCTTCATCCTAACATTGACCCCCAGATTTAACCGGACGTGGTATTAATTTTGATATGAGAAGAAAGCTGCTATTCTTCTCATTGACCCTGTGAAATTGTAGGGCTGCAAGATGTTTAGTTTGGATTTTGTATGCCAAAACTTGCTTACTATTGGTCAACCAATTAGTTGAACCACAGTATTATATTGGGCTTGCAAATACATATTTTTAGCTCTCTTATGAAAACGATTGAAATACCAGCATGAAACTTCACAGGTGGAGTAGAGGGTCAAAGCCATTCAATCAATGTGAAAACTGCAGGTGATGAAATCGGACCATCCCCCTTTAAATATTGTGGTAACAAGTGTTATCTAAAAACGATACCTAACGGTATTTTTCTCAAACTTTTTTTGCACAGTTAGACACTCACCTAAGCAACTGGTACTCAGATACACACCTTAGCTCGTATATAAAACGATAAACAGTCACTTCTATCGACTTAATTTGTAGACTTTAACTCGACAAGCTACAATATTTAAATATCCATTTCAGAGGATAACAAATTTATGAGGTGCAGTATCATACGCTTACAGTACCAGCACACACCCCACATACCCCAGGCACAATAGCCACACCCACCTCTACTATACACACACCTTGCAACTGCATGTCCAACAAATGCAGTCTTAACCATGTAGAAATGAACTACATGAACTTGTTGCAAGTTTGCTACTTTCATAGCTGTATTAAACATCAACATCATCATCACTGTTCTCTTCATAGTCAGAGTCAACTTCGGGGTTAGAAGGAGCATTGTCGCATAGTTCTTCCACTTTGCACCGGGTGGTTCAAAGCATCCACACAGTAATCTAAAGGTTTGCTCCAAGGTGGGTCAGTTCACTAGAAAAAAAAAAAAAACATAAATCCATAATATGTGTACTGGGGTCGTGTTTATGTGTCCATGTGTGGTTATGTGGGTCAGTGATTGGATTAATTTCTACATGTTAGCATACTGTGTTTTTATAGAGATATATTTTAATTTTAAAGTTATCCAGAGTATCCCATACGGCTTTCCGTAATTACCAATTCGTTAGCATTGTTGACACCTTGTTGGCGTTGTTGCCGTGTTTTATAAAAATACAATTTGTTTAGAATACTATTGAGGGAAGATATGTTCAGACATGTTATGTTTATATATTTCAGTCTATTGTTACAACTTTGCCAATGGTTATAATGGATGATATAGGCCTATGGGTGATAAGCTTTTCACATTGATTCATTAGCTTCTTATAAAAGCCTTTCTTTAAACTTTTTGCTGATATATTTTCAAAGCTTTCTGGACATGTAAGCACAATTAAAAACAAGTACTGTAACGTAAACTTATCTTAGTAACAATATATGCTTTGATCACTTTGCACGACAATACAGCAGAAACTTCTGTCCAATGCCATGTGCTTATGGATGTAGTAGAGGCAGCAGGTAACCCAGATGCTGCCCTCTATAGCTAATTATTTGTTACGGATACTCAAAAGGGCCAATTTATTCAATATATTATTGTCTGTTAGAAGTAGCATTCCAAAGTTTCTTAGAAATAAGAAAAAAAATACTCTATTTCAATGGATTTAGAAGAATATTTAAATAAATAAACAGCTCATTTCAAATGGCGGCCATTTTGAAATTCAAAATGACCTTATAATTATTTTAAATATGCATACAATAAATCGTAATATCTCCTATTCATGTTCACTCATATTATGGGATAAAATTTTGATATTATTTTTAAAATATGAGCAATAATTGTATTCATTGAAGAAACAAGGACAAATGTGTCCGAGAACCGCGTCGTAAAGGTTTTTGTCTTCACCAGAAGAAGAAGAACAAGGCGGAGCTCTCTTAGAGCTAGCGTTCGCAACGCGACGCAGATAAAAAGCATGATCATGGCAGCCATTTTGGAATTCAAAATGGCTGCCATTTGACACAGCTCCAAAATTGGCAACATCAATTTTCCTGTTCCTAGACATACTGGATGTAGAACATATCTAAATAGGTGGCAACTTCTCATCATGAAAGTCCTACGGGCCCATTGTCTAGGACCACTTGCCCCCCCCCCCACTATTGAGAGGATGGTGAGGGGCTGGAGTTTTTGGATTGTAGGTGAGTGATGTTGGGCCATGGATTTTTGTTGGACATATAATAGTTTTGAGCAGTGTGGAGAGACTGCAGGATGCTCTGTTGGATATGCTTTTCAAGAGGAGAATGCAAGTTGTTTTCTCATGACGACCTCCTTAAAAAAACAACAGTGTACCAGGGTTGAAATGATGCACCGAAAAGTTGAATGTGGGATGTGATGAGCTTGTGAAGAAGAATAATTAGTTCAACGTAGAAGAAATTCAAGGAGAAAACACACACGGAATTACTGGTAGAGGGGAGTAGATTCAAGGTGAGCCAGAAACAGCCAAAACATGACTGCCTGTCAAGGCCAAAACCACTTTTCCAATGGCATCAGGAAGTTCAGCCAAAGCTGTGAAAAATGTGCGACATGAGGTGGAAACTACAGAAGAAAAAACATCTGTGCCAACTTTCACTGTTGCAAGACGATTCATTTGTGGATGGGATTAAAACTTTTTGACTTCCATTCATGTAGACGCCGTTTTTACAATGTCATCGCAGATGGTCTTGACTTGCATACTCATTCTTTAATATCAAATATGAATACCGCATCAAAGGTTTTTTTTTGTTCTTTTTTTTTTCCCCCAGAGAACAAACGAGTGTATTTGGGGAGACACCGTGTTCAGAACATGTTGTGGAACTGCTGGCATGACTAATCAGGAAACTTTCCTGATGAAAAGTCTCATGTCCTGGGCCTTGTCTCCAGACCAGATTTATACAGTGGTATACAATGAAACTGATTTAAAACAGGAGTATGATATGAGGTTCTTCAAGTTGGTGCTGAATCTGCAGCACATCAACTTAAACTTGCTTATTTTCTTTGTACTAACCTTAACTTATTCGAACTTGAAGTTCCAAAGCCCTTTATAATTCTCTGGCAGAAGGTATTGGAAGAAATTTCAAATGGAAATGTTCAGTGTACTGAAAAAAACGGCCAAAAGGTGTGTATTGATGTGTGTGTGTGTGTGTATGTATATATATATATATATATATATATATATATATATATATATATATATATATATATATATATATATATATATATATATATATGTATGTATGTATATATATATATATATATATATATATATATATATGTATATATCTCTTATAATACCAAGCTTGCACACTAAAAACTCGGCTCGCCGTCACACGATCCCTATGAAATTGCTGTGGCACTTAGCGTACATGCCGTCAATGTTTGGGAAGTCTTGGCGTTCCATAGTACCACTTGCGTTTTGCACAATGCGTATTTTTGTCATTCCCCATGTATGGTCTGTCGTCTGCTACCAGGTATGTTGTTCTGCTATTCCTCTGCATATGCACGGGTATCGCATATATATATATATATATATATATATATATATATATATATATATATATATATATATATATATATGTGAAAACAAGACCCAGTAACATCTCTCATATGGTAATTGGATGGAATAACCAATAAGTTTTCACCTATTCAATGACTACAGGTAACTAGGATTATATCTTTGGATAATTGATTGTCTGGGAGCTGATTGGTTACTCCCTCCCTGTATGACCCTCACGCTGCCTCTGCCCGGGATTCATGTTGAGCTCTGAGCCCTCCTTGAGCTCGGGGCCAGGGGCATGGGCCCTGTGTGCCCGTGCATTAATCCGCCACTGGGTACATGCTTGGGAGCCTCGGTGGTGCGTGTTTCTATCTACACTGTCGCTGTTGACTCGCCATTAAGTGATGAAACTGGTCCAGTGGCTGAAGGGATGTGTAACAATGGGATTCTCATGTATGTATTACTTGTAAATGTTTTGCAGCTGTGGAGAAACACTGGTAGTGTTTGAAACAGGAAAGGGCTGACCTTGGGTAGCTTTTCATGGTTGCTTTATGCAGCTTTCTTTGGCCAGAAGAGCATGGGAGGAATCAATGTACATCTACACGAGGAAAAGTACCCGTCCCAAGTGATGGGAAAAGCAAGCAAAAGTTCCTGAGCCTCGTGATGGGAAAGTTTAAGTCAATCCATCAATGTAAGTTATTTCCTGGACTATAAAAAGGTTAATTATATTATACTCTGTTTCAGTCAAAGCCAAAGCACTGAACTACTTATACTGTCCAATGCAAAACGGAGGTGTAACATTGGGTGGCAGAGGTTTGATTTGTCTATAAAGAGGGAAAAACATCTTTCTTGTGAAATAATATTTGGCATCAATATTATTCATCCCTGTTCTCCCATCATTTCAAAAGTAAATGTTGAGCTTTTTTTAAAAACAGCGTGGCAAGCGGCCGATGTAAACGGGAGACAGATGAACACATGGACAGACGCCACAGTTCCAATATATAATAGATGACTTCCCTTAAAAGGAACTTCAACAAAGAAAGAGACCATTCAGCCCATGAAGCCTGTATGATGGTTACCAACCTGTAACAGTTGTTTTTTTGTATGCAGTCAAGGCTCATTTAAGATCTAGAACACTGAATGGATCAGGAAGCAACAGAACAAAAGGAACAGTAGAGATAGGTGGGGGAGGAGGGGGTCACCAACAAAAAAAATTCCATCCATCCGTTGGGACCATACTCTGTACAGAGAATCAGTGCTGCCAAAGCAGTCTCCTGGGCTATTAAGCACAATCCTGGACAGGTCACCACTCCAACACAGGATACTCAAATGGCTCAATCATCCCAGCAAGCTGGTACTCATTTTGCCAACCTCAGAAGGATGACAGGCTGAATTACCCCCACCTGGTATTAATTCAACAGCCAATCAGGATCTGAACTCAGGACCCAAGGCTCCCAAGCCAACCACCCTAACCATTAAGCCAACACCAGGCAGACAGCATTGCTGAAGGACAAAATAGAGGAAGACTTGAATGAAGAATGGGTGTGGGGAGGAATGGGTGGACAGGATAGACACAGAACAAAACCTCTCCCCCGCTCCTTCTTCCTATCTCTGTCCTCTCTCTCTCTCTCTCTCTCTCTCTCTCTCTCTCTCTCTCTCTCTCTCTCTCTCTCTCTCTCTCTCTCTCTCTCTCTCTCTCTCTCTCTCTCTCTCTCTCTCTCTCTCTCTCTCTCTCTCTCTCTCTCTCTCTCTCTCTCTCTCTCTCTCTCTCTCTCTCTCTCTCTCTCTCTCTCTCTCTCTCTCTCTCTCTCTCTCTCTCTCTCTCTCTCTCTCTCTCTCTCTCTCTCTCTCTCTCTCTCTCTCTCTCTCTCTCTCTCTCCTCCCTCTCTCTCTCTCTCTCTCTCTCTCTCTCTCTCTCTCTCTCTCTCTCTCTCTCTCTCTCTCTCTCTCTCTCTCTCTCTCTCTCTCTCTCTCTCTCTCTCTCTCTCTCTCTCTCTCTCTCTCTCTCTCTCTCTCTCTCTCTCTCTCTCTCTCTCTCTCTCTCTCTCTCTCTCTCTCTCTCTCTCTCTCTCTCTCTCTCTCTCTCTCTCTCTCTCCTCCCTCTCTCTCTCTCTCTCTCTCTCTCCTCCCCTCTCTCTCTCTCTCCTCCCCTCTCTCTCTCTCTCCCCTCTCTCTCTCTCTCTCTCTCTCTCTCTCTCTCTCTCTCTCTCTCTCTCTCTCTCTCTCTCTCTCTCTCTCTCTCTCTCTCTCTCTCTCTCTCTCTCTCTCTCTCTCTCTCTCTCTCGTATATATGTGTATATATATATATATATATATATATATATATATATATATATATATATATATATATATATATATATATATATATATATATATATATATATATATATATATATTGTACCTGTTGGGGTGGGAAGGAGTGGGCAGTGCGTCTTGCCTGGGACCTCTCACAAGGGCATCTTTCCCTGCCTTTATAAATCTACATCCATGTTTTTGCCAGATTACTCCCTCTGTCCCCATATCTTTGCAAATAGTGTCAAGGTTGACAATAAAATCTTCTGAGTTAGGTATTTATCATGATCTGTGAACTCTAGAAAAAAATAAACCTTCAAATGACTTGCATTAAAGTTTTTTGTGGGTTTTGTGTTCAGTGGAGGTCAAAGTCACTGGAGGAGGCTGGAGGGTTTTTGTGTCAATGATTTCCCACACTCCCTTTCCCACACTCCCTTTCCCACACTCACTTTCTGAGTTGGTTGAAATTTTTGTGGCGAAGTAAGACTTTACAGCTTGACATCCTGATCACACTGATCGACACACTTGCCGATAGTTCTGTCGTGTTTTGATGTGTGATAAGCCACTTAACTGCTCCGGTCAGGCACCTAACACTGCATTGTTCAGCAAGTTTAAGCTTCATTTGACAAGGCAAGCATTCTTTTGATGTTGCCTTCATCTTGAATGACTTTCCAACTGAAATAGAAGCTATCTTTGTTGTGCCAGATGATCAATATTGGAAGTCCAATAAGCCGAACGGTTCAGGCTTTTCGGCGGTGACATCAATGCTCCGTAAGCCGTACAAAGAGGACTATGAATGTTCACCATTTTCCAGAATATTTCGCTTTCACTTATCTATTCTGGGACTTTTATTGTGAAGTTTTCATCTTCAGATTTTGATCGTTCTCAAATCTGGCCTTTTCTTTCTTAGATATTTAATGAACACTCTCTTCAACTTTATCATGAGAATATTTTTAGAACTGAGTTATGACAAACCAAAAGGGTAATGTGCTACTGAGTATACAAATGATATCTATTACTCGTGAAACATGACCCCTGACAGCTACCAATAGTTTGGAGGGAGAAGATACTCACATTTCATCCTCACTGTATCATATTGTACTTCAGCGGCCAAATCCGATCACGCATTTACCATTTCAGAAAGGAAAGATATGAGCAAACAAAGGAAACAATCTTTAATTTCAACAACATATATTGTGAGAAGTGTTTTGTCGACTATTCTAATTGACATATCAAAGTCTTTTCAAGTCTCTTGTACATGGCACAACTTCTCCACAAAAAGAATGAAAAAGAAAATACAAGCTTCACGTATTTTCAAAGATATTGCTCGATCGTTGTCTGCTATTTATTCCATGTCAATATCTGATGCTTGGAGAGATCAGGTGGAGTTAAATTATAGGTTTTTAGTTTTTGGAGGAATTTATAAAGCCTTGGAATGGGAGGATGTGGAGGCTGTGGTGTTTTGATGATGAGATGTGAAAAGTATCGTGGAACATGGTGTTTCTTCGTGCTGGTATGAAACTCAAAACGGATGGCCACATGCACCTGCCTTTCGATCTCTGGAGTTCTCACTGTTTGTTCATGCGGAGCCAGCCTGCGGCTTTTGAGAAAATACAATATTAATGTTGTGCAGATATTACAGCCGGGGAGAGGGAGGGAGGAAGGGATTGCAGAGAGTTGGGAGAGCTCGAGGAGGGACAGAGATGGGAGAGGGTCAGATGAGAGAGGAGTGCTTTATTATACAGAAATATATATATATATATATATATATATATATATATATATATATATATATATATATATATATATATATATATATATATATATATATATATATATATATATATACATACACAGGTGGCAATGATCTTTACAAAATTAATCCAGAGCTCTGATATCCCACAGAAGGTTGCCTACATCAACCAGCAAAGGGCTTAACTTGTGTATTTTTACTGGCAGCCTTCCCTGGAATATAAAATAAATAAATAAATATATATATATATATATATATATTAGTGGGGTATGCTTACACATTGTAAGCAATAATGAACCATGCTTCATGTGTACTGTAGCAACATAATAAATAGCAGCAGTTGCAGCATTGTTGTCAGGTCAAGCCAGATTCAATCTGTAATTTACTGCAGGTACCATGGAAACCTGTACTAACCTGTTTCATGGTCGGGTTGTCAGTGACTAAACAGTCTCCCACACCAAGTTTGCTAGTGAGGAGGGCGTGTGGATATGGACACCCAGCAGGATTAAAAACGAACCTGTCAAAGGGTGGAGGAACTCCTTGTGAGTCAATGGCCATCCATTTCTAGTGCTCAACTGTGTCTGTGGACATACTCCTGCAGTTGGGTTACTTTTCTTTGGAGGTTGGTGGCAGGATTTGTTCTCCGGCCACCAGTCGACCCTTCATTCCGCAAAACCAACAAATGCAAAGAAAACTGAAAACCCACTCCATTGAAATACCTCCTGTGCTTCTGCCCTTCGCAGGGCAGCTCACCGGATGACTGGATTGGGGCAAGCCTTCGGGACCCCCATTCCTTGATGAGAGGAGGAAAAGCACGGGATAAACTTTATTAGTCAGGTTGTGGTGGTGTGTGTCGGAGTGGTGCTGATATGTCATCCACCACAATGCGGTCTACTTGTGTTAACCTGAGGTGTTACCTTTGGGTGTGTGCCTGAAATGTCCTTTCCCGAAGAGAGGATGATCACCTGTTTCTGTTATCATCTGAGCTCAATTGTTTGACCATCAGTATCGCAGCACTCTCTGCGGTTTGGAGAACGGATAGTGGCGAGATCATGGCATGCGGTTACACCTACGATTGGACTCATCGCTCTGATCAGTACCTTGTCCAAGGAGTTGATGTAGCTGTGTCCAATAAGTTGACTCCAATGATAATTGAGATAACACTAGTCAGCAAGCGTATTATGAGACTAAGGATTCGTCACTCCTTGGGTGTCGTTTTCCTGGTCTCTGTATATGCTCCGACTGAGGCAAGTGATCTCCCCGTGAAGTACGCATTCCATGCCACACTCGAGTGTGTGGTTCTCCTGGGATTTGTGGCATCCATGCTGAACTTCTCAAGGCTGGTGGAAATGCTGTACTCATGTTGTTGCATGCAGTTCTGTGCTATGCCTGGAACACAGGCATCATCCCAACTGACTGGAAGAGCGGCCTTGTTGTCCCTTTCGGGAAAGGGAAGGGTGATTGCTAGGACAGCAACAACTACCGAGGGGTGACGCTGCTCTCAGTGCTGGGAAAAGTCTTTGCTCAGATAATTCTTGATAATGTTCACCATCATCTGCTTGAACACGAGCGTCCAGAGCAGTCAGGCTTTTCACCAAAGAGGTCAACGATTGACCGTATCCTTGCTCTTCGAGTCCTCACTGAACGCAGACGAGAGTTTTGGCAGGGGCTGCTTGCAGTCGATGTTAATCTCCTCAAAACGTTTGATTCAGTGAATCGGGTTGCCCTCTGGAGGATTCTTGGTCTTCATGTGGTGCCACCAAAACTGATCAATCTGATTTCTGAAGTATACTCTGGAACTGAAAGTGCTGTGAGATGTGGTGATCCCATCTTTGGCTTATTTCCAGTTGTTACTGGAGGTCATCAGGGGTGTGTACTAGCCCCCACACTTTTCAGCGCTTGTATGGACTGGTTTCGGGGGAGGATGTTGGAGAGATCAAGCTGCGGTGCATCGTTTGGGAATGTCAAGATCTCTGACCTTGATTTCGCAGATGATGCAGTCATCTTTGCAGATAGTCTGGATATCCTTTTGGGGCCCCTCGATGTGCTGTATGAGGAGTCGGAAATGCTGGGATTATGGGCTTCCTGGGTTAAAAGTTAGATCCAGGCTTTTAATGATGTATTGGATGCTGCTGTTTTGTTTGTACCTGTTTGTGGTGAGGATGTTGATCTCACGGAGTGATTCACTTCCCTTGGCAGTGATATTCATGTCTCTGCTGGCTGTGAGCCAGAGGTCAATGGACATCTGAGTCGGGCCTGGGGAGTCATGGATTCACTGGATAATGAGGTGTGGTGCTGTCAGTGCTTGTGCAGGAGGAGGAAAGTCTGAGTCTTCAGGTCCTTGTTGCTTCCAGTCTTGTGAGTATTGGACTCTGATCAGGGATCTGAGATGGAGACTTCATTCCTTTGGTACCAGGTCTCTTCAGAGAATCCTTGGCTATCTCTGGTCAGACTTTGTGTCCAACGAGCGGTTGCCAAGAGAGACTAAAATGAGATTTGTTACCGGCATTTTCTGTGAGCGTCAACTGCGGCTGTATGGACATTTGGCTCATTTTCCTGACGCTGATCCTGCTCACCAGATTATCTTAGTGAGGGAGCCTCGTGAATTGATGAGGTCAATGGGCCGACCACATGCCTCGTGGTTGTCGATCAGCATCTCAAGGAGATAGGGATGGGCCAGGAATCTGCCTGGAGGATAGCCAGACAGATGCCCCTGGCATTCTGGCAGAAAGTGGATGCAGCGACGCGCTGCTCCGTCACATGCTCTCATACCTGACCTGTTGCTGCATCACCTCCGATTGTCCCCATTGACTCGGGTCGCTAACCTGCAGTGAGCACAACAAGGCTGCACTTATTTTTTGATATTTTCATTTACGGATGGTTTCAGACGGTTCTGTGATTTCTTTTTCCTGCTGTTTCAGCTTTGATGCCTGTCGCCACGGCACAAAATTTCAGCTTTCTTCATCACCCGGAAGGTGCTGAACATTAATCAGTCAGTCCATTAGTGAGTGGTTCGAAGGAGTTTTATATGTTGCATTCACTTGTGGTTTAATGGCATTCCTTACGAAATGCCTGGTGTTTGCTTAATGGATAGGGTGGTGGGATTTGGATCCTTGGGTCCTGAGTTCAAATCCCGCTCAGCTGTTGAATTAATACCAGGTGGGGCTAACTCGGCCTGTCATCCTTCCAAGGTCGGCAAAATGAGTGCCAGCTTGCTGGTATACTGTGTCGGAGTGGCGACCCATCCAGGATTGTGCCCAATAGCCAAGGAGACTGCTTAAGCACCACCAACGCTCTGCAGAGAGTATGATCCCAATCTCCTCCTTACGACAAAACTTTTCCAGAAATACAAGTAAACCAATTCTCCACCTTCATCCTTTGTATGAGGCACACAGATGCAGGTAGCATCATTGGTTGAGGGCACAGCTGTTGTCACTGATACAGTGCCCCTATTACCAGGATACTGGTACTCATTTCACCAACCTCAGAAGGATGACAGGCTGAGTCAAGCCCACCTGGTATTAATTCAATAGCTGACAGGGGCTTGAACTCAGAACACAAAGATCCCACACCAGCCACCCTAACCACTAAGCCAACAGCAGGCTTGAACTGACGCTGAAGGCGAGAGAACTTTGAAGCACATGCAATTAGTGTTGGGGTAAAATACCCTCTTGTGTATATTTCTTACACATGGTGTTGGCTGCCTTTGGCATGCTGATGTTACTATGTTACCCCCTTTATTGTAGGGGGACTGTTAACTGACCTCTATCATAGCTACCTGTTCTGTGTGTGGATGTGGTTGATTGATTGCTGAAGTATTGGCCAATTTTTTTCCCATCTCTGATTTTTCCATTCCTGTCTTTCAGCCAATGTTTGAGTTTGCTGATGATGGATGGAATCCTAAGCTATTTAGAACTGGTTGCTGATTTGACCTTTCACAATCACTTGGCTGTGCTCATCTCATCAGTTGATGCAGATGAGCTTTTTTCTTCATTGTTGAAAATGAATGGTTCCCCAGCATGCTTAAATTTGATGAACATCGCAGATCTGCCAAAATTTGGGTAATTCCCAGGATTTCATTTCAATTCCCAGGATTTTCTTTCAATTCCCAGGATTTTTTTTTTGTACGCATAGTCGAGGCTCCTGGAAGAGTGAGTACTAGTACACTGTGTGGATCAGGACGTGACGGGAAAAAAGGAACAGCAGAAAGAGGGTGGAAACACCAACAGCGGAGTTGAAGGCCAAGACAGAGGGAAATGGACAAATAATGGGCATGGGAAGGAATGAGGGGCAGGAGAGGATTCATGAGTGGGGGAGGCGGGGGTGGGGACAAGATCAATACAGAAGGAAACTTTCAGGAGGAAAAGATGGAAATTTGGAAGGAGGTGGGGTGGAGGTGAGGGGTGGCTTAACAAGGGTAGAAAATATCATGGTTTTCGATTGGGGATGATCTGAGATGGTGGTGAACAGCTACCTTGAAGAGGTGGAGGGAGGAATGAGATTGACAAGAATGTGAAAGTTTGTTCCACATAAATGAGTGGAGGTGAGCAGTTGTCCTAGATTTAGTTAGGTTCACCAGGAGGTGAACATCTTTGATGCAGTCATCCTCCTCCATCTGATATAAGCCAGATGGTGGACCGTGTGAGCCCTGCAGTGACCTGGAGGAGACAAAGCACAGAAGAGCAGAGGGTGCAAGACCAGAAAGGGGGCGGTAGAAGATAGAGACCACCGACTTCTCTGCGATGGCGTAGTAATAGGCCAGAGAATCAGCTTCATCACGGGAGATTCCAATTATCTTAAAGGCCTTTGTTTCCATGGCAACAAGTTGAGCAAGATGTGAGGCAGGAGAGCCATACCAGAGCGGAGAGCAGTACTACATCGAGCTGCAGATGAAAGCCTTGTAGGTGGATCGGAGTTCAGGTGTGCCAAGAAAGGACTTTGTACTATGGAGGATGCCTAGTCAGTGACTGACTTTGGAGGCCAACAATGAAATGTGATTTGTCCAAGAAAGATCATGGCTGATGTTAAGACCCAGGAGTTTGAATGACTGAACTTCCTCAAGAGGATCGTTAAGAAAGTAGATAGGATGGTTTTCCAGATGGTCCTTTTGGAGAGAAATTGTGAGAGTGTGAGATTTGTCAGGATTGAAATATATATTCTAAGTGTTTGATCATCTTGTGATTTTTTTTTTCAAGATCTAAAGAGAGAGAGAAGAGGCTGCACCTACCTGTCTGAAGGACTTGGGATTGTCACAGCAGATTGTGGAGTCATCAACAAATACAGGGGGTAACAAAATTCTGGAATGAGAGGTTAATTGGTTTTTTGGGTTTTTTTTTTTTCTTCCAGGATATAACCTATGAAAATGGATTGCACTATGCAAGCCAAAGCTGAACTGGTCCTCTTACATGCCAGAGGTTTAAGCCAGAAAGAAAGTTATCAAGAATTCCATCACTGACATCCAACGAAACCCATGCCTCAACAAGGAAGTGTCAAAGTTAATGAAAAGAAGCCTTTGATTCCAGAAAAAAAGCCTTTGATTCTGGAATTTTGTTGCACAAAAATAATAAACAATTAACCTTTGATTCCAGAATTTTGTTACACACACACACACACACACACACACACACACACACACACACACACACACACACACACACACACACACACACGTTTAACCAATGATTTCAGAATTTTGTTGCACCCTGCATATAAAGAGGATTTTCCAGAGTCAGATAATTCATTGATGAAGATCAGTAATAGGACTGGGCCCAGAACACTGCTTTGGGACACTCCAGCCTTGACAGGGAGAGGAGATGAAAGGATTATTTTGAGTGCCACACGTTGGCTACGAGAGTAGAGGAAGTCAGTAAGCCATGTGTGGAGTTGGCCTTGAGTTCGGAGAGTAAGGCAGGATGCCAGACTGTATCAAAAGCACGAGATATGTCCAGACATGACCTTGATCTTATGTCTGACATTTTGGGCCTCCATCCATTTATGCCAAGAATGTTGGTCTGTAGTATTTGGCTGTCTGTCTGTCTGTCTGTTTGTCTGTCTGTCTGTCACGATTTTTGGCCATAGTTTTCAAGCCATCGTTCTGAATTTTTTGTGTATGTAGGTGACCGGCAAAGGACAGCAATTCATTGTTTTGGTGAAGATCTGAATCTGGATCCGGATCCGATAATTTTTTGAGTGATTCTTCACCATTGAGAGATAGGGCCAAAAACGATATACAGCGAAATATCTCAAAAGGTAACAGATGGATTCGGACGAAATTTGATGGACAAGTTGGGTGTGTGACAAGGACAAATTGATTCAATTTTGGTGAAGATCCAAATCCGGATCCGATAATTTTTTCAAGCATTCTTTACCATTGAGAGATGGGGCCAAGAATTATGCATAGCATGATATCTCAAAAAGTTGTGGATGAGATATGGGAAAACTAGGTGTACAAGTTGTGGAGGTGATAAGAACAAGCCGATTTGATGTTGGTTCAGGTCTGGATTCAGATCCTGCCTATCAGTGGGATGCAAAATGTAAACTCTTCAGCTTGGCAGAGGTGCATGCTCTTCTGAGTGCCCTTCCAATTTTTAAAGTGATTCTTCACCATTGAGAGATAGGGCTAAACTGGTATATAACTGAATATCTCAAAACGTTATGGACAGATTTGGATGAAACCTGGTGGACAATTTGGGTTTGTGACAAGGACAAATTGATTCAATTTTGCCGAACATCCGAATCCATATCAAGATACGAGAATTTTTTAATTTCAAAAGTGATTCTTCACCATTGAGAGATGTGGCCAAAAACAATATGTGGCATATTGTTTCAAAAATGTATTGGGCCCGATATGATCTACTGGATCAGGCATTGTGTGGTGGAGGTATGCGATCTCCAGTGCCCTTCTCGTTTATATAATTCAGTGATGTTGGTGGATTTCCAAGCAGTTGGAAGTGAGGGGTTGGGGGCCACTGGATTTGGAAGCAAACACAGAATTGAGACATTCAGCCTTCTCATGAGCGGAGATGGCTGTGGAGATACTTGAAGAGAATGAAGGGATGGAATGGGAGCATACACTACAGAGGGACTTGACAAGGTGCCCTCCAGGTTTTAGAGGAGGGAGACAAGTTTGAAAGTCCATTCTTGAGGTTGGACAGATGTTGTTTTTTGGCTTTCCTCTGGACACACACTTGTTGCCAACTTTGTGGAATGCACCGAGATTGCCTTCAGTCATATTTGACTTTCAGGAAGAGAAGGCAAGTTGTTTCAGAGCAACTGCCTCAGCACAGAATTCAATGTACCATCGGTGGGAAGAAGGGAAGGATAACTGAAGACGAGATGAGGCAGTGAATATGTGAGACCAGTCCTGAAGAAATATGGCTGCTTGCAGTCCCTGCCAATCTGCCAGAGTTAGCTGCCAGACTTGCTGACACTGAGGCAGCTCTCTGTGAAAAGCCAAAGATATTTTGATTTTCACAAGCACATGATCAGATGAACCAATTGGAGCAGAGGAGGAGCAGGAGACATTTTTGGAAAGTTAGTCATCACCAAGTTCAGAAGGGAGGATTTGCCATCGGGAGAAATCCGGGTTGGAAAGTTCACAGATTGAGCCACACAAGTCCTTTGTTGAAATGCCATGGCTGGTGAGAGAGGTACCAATACCCAACCAAGTTGCATGGTGACATTTGAAATCACCACATGTGAGGAAGAGAGAGTTGTGATGAGTGGTTAAAAGTTTGTCCATGTTGTCTGACAGAGATATATGGATGGAGTCATCACTTTGGAGGATGGTGCAACACACAGACAAACATGAGGTGACAGCGGAGGTTAAGTCGGAGCCAAATGTACTTGGGGTTGGGAGGTGCAGGATCAGAACACAGACAGTGAAAAATTGAGTTATTGATGTGAAGGGCAACTCCACTGCAGGGGTGTGGTTCAGGCCTATCAAATTGGAGGAGACAATAACCGAGGAGAGACACAAACGAGTCAGGGACATCCTATGGGAGGAAGGATTCTGTTAAACAGATGATGTCTGGTTTATTAGCGGCGGCTTAAATTGAGATATCTGTCAGGTTGGAGTGGAGATCTTGGATATTTGCGATCCATACAGTTAGAGATGGTGGAAGGGGGGAAGAGGTGTTGGGAGGGTGCAGGATTTGTGTGTGTGGTGTTCGGTGGAAGGTTTAAGTGTGCATGGTGTGGGGGAAGGTTTGTGTGTGTGTGGGCTGTGGGGGGATGTTTGTGTGTGGGGGGTGAGGGGGAACGTGTATGTGTGTGTGAGGTACGAGGGAAGCATTGAGTATGTGGGGTGTGGGGAAAGGTTTGAGAGGGTGGGTTTAGGGGAAACATTTCGGAGGTGGGATGAGGGTGAAGCATTTATAGGGTGAGTGAGGAGGATGCAAAAAGGATGGGGGACATGAAGCTTTAAGTGGGTGGGGTGGGGGTGAAGGTGAAAGGAGTGGACATGAAGTGATTCAAAATTCCCAACTTTCACAATTCCCACAATTTCCTTTCAAATTCCACAATTTCCTTTCAATCCCCAGGATTTCATTTCAATTTCCAGGATTTCATTTCAATTCCCAGGATTCCCTTTTCAATTTCCAGGATTTCATTCCATCTTCCCTCGATTTAATTTTGATTCCCAGGATTTCATTCCAATTCCTAGGATTTCATTCCAATCTCCCAGGATGTCATTCCAATTTCCCAGGATTTCATTTCGCAGGATTTTATTTCAATTTCCCAGGATTTCATTTCATTTTCCCAAGATTTCCTTTCAATCCCCAGGATTTCCTTTCAATTCCCAGGATTTAATTTAAATTCCCAGGATTTTTATTTCCATGATTTCATTCCAATGCCAGGGTTTAATTTCAATTCCCAGCGTTCAATTTAAATTCTCACCCAGGTTTTCATTTCAATTCCCTGGATTTTATTTCAATTTCAAGGATTTCATTTACAATTCTCAGGATTTCATTTCAATTCCCAGGGTTTCACATATTGAGTGGACATTTCATTTTTAATGAGAGACTGTTTCATTGTTGTTCCTTGTGGAATGTCTGCATTTGGGAAATTTGCACCTGGTTCAGAAAATTGTTTGGAACACTTTGATCGATCTGTGTTGGTATTTTGTCTTTTTCTTTGATGAATATTTCCAATTTCTTCCATTTGCGTACAGATTCAGTTGAGGCTCGTAATTATCACACAGATTCAGTTGAGGCTTGTAAGACCAGGTTTTATCAGCAATAATGCATTGCAACAAGTTCTTCTCCTTGATGGAAACGTGAAGGTAATGTTGACACAAAGCCCATTCATCTTTGGTTCCTTGCTGAATATTTACGGCACCCGCTTTGTCATCACGTTTCTAACCAACAAATCTTCAGCCGTGATGTGCTGTTAACTTAAGCATTTCCGACCTGAAGCACGTTCTATCATGTAGCAAAAATGATTGATGATGGTGACATCGTTCTGGGATCATCCATTGGAATGCTTTCCTGAACAGATTGTTAGACACACCAGTAATTCTTGCAGCTAGTTGTGAAACCCATCGTAGGAAATCTCTCAGATTAAGAAGAACTTTAAAGTGGATTTCATGTCTATTCTTCTTCTTATTATTATTCTTAGTCCCCTGCTTCTTCTTGTTCTTATCATCGACATAAATGTTTGGAAACATGAGAATGATCCAGGAATTCTTAAAGGAACACAAAGTGAAGATATTGATAAAGTGGGGCTGGTTAGAGAGTGAAGAGAGTTGGCTGAGGACAGGGGGAAGTGGAGGGTTATAGTGGGCAAGGCAGGGCAGAAGTTTAGTGCTCTTGGACCTCTCCCCTTTTCAATGGGAGAGAAGAAGAAGTGAGGTTGGTGCATGATAGGTTAATCATTGGGGGTTTTTTTTGCCCTGCAGACTTCCATATTGTTTGTGTGGTGTTGTATCTTTATGGTGACCAACGATGGTTTTTGAGTTGGGGTTAGTTATGGAGCTGGGTGATAGAAAATACCATGTGTTGGAGCCTGAAAATTTAAATTGAAAACTTGGACCTTCAAGATGTCTGCTTCAGGACCTTCTAATTCATAGACTACATGACCATGCTGCTTGATAGTAATTTATAATTCAGAAATACAGGATGTTAAACCAACCTATTCCAATCCACGGGAGGATTAAGGCCTCACAACTCATATGAAGGGGTGTTTGGTATACTTTCCACACTTGCCAAGTGTGAGTTGGTGAGTGTAAGCAGCCATGGGTATCAAGCCCACAATGGAGAACAAAACAAGTGTTTAACAACTCCACCTATCAGCCGCTCAGTTGTGTGTGTGTGTGTGTGTGTGTGTGTGTGTGTGTGTGTGTGTGTGTGTGTGTGTGTGTGTGTGTGTGTGTGTGTGCGCGCGCGCGTGCGTGTGCGTGCACGCGCTCTCATCCACCTGCAGATGTACTTTAATGTAGTGCTCACACTGTGTGAAAGGGATCTTCTGGAGTAGACCTATACCCCTATGACCCTCTGCATTGTTAAATACTCTCTCTTGTTCTTTTCTTTTCATACTCTTCTTCTCTTTCCTCATGTTTCTCTTGTCTACCTGTTTAGTACCGCAATGTCAATTACCTACTTTTTTGTCTTCACAATGTTTCTCACTCCTTTCTTTCACTGCTTTCTTTCTTTATCTTTCTTTCACTGATGGCTTATTCTCTACTTTTTTCCCTTTCCTAAATTATCCTTCCATCATTATCCTCCCTTTCTACCATTCCACCTCTCAGTTCACTTGTTTTCTTTTCTAGTCACCTCATTCCAATCCACTCCCCCCCCCCACCCTCCCCAATCATCTTCTTTTCCTTTTTTTGTCTCCCTTTTCTACTTTTTATATTTTGCCATTTAATGCCATTGTTTCAACTCAAAGCAAGTAGCTGGGGGGGGGGGGAGGGGTCATGTTAGGATCTTTATGATTATTAATACCAGAGCAGAGTACCCACCATATGGGCGATCTTGTTCCAAGCATGCCACACATTCCTCTGACATATCCCTTTAGTTGGATGGTGTATAGGCAACAGCCTGCTTCCTCGATTGCTCCCCAAAATATAATTAGCCCAGGTTATGTGCGTGAAGCAAACGCATGCGTACTGATAATGTACATATATAATAGAGTGTGGTTGCATAACTCGGATAATTCCAATTGCACCCACCCTCTCCCCAAATCAAGAAAATGCCAAGATGGGCAATTTTTTATTATTTTTTTTTTTAAATTATGGAATCAAACTAAACTACAGGAAACACACATTGAGGGTGCCCTGAGTAATCCCTGAAAGTTCAAGCTTTCTTGGTCAAATCCTCTCAGAGTTGGCGAAACATGCAACAAACATTTAACATACTTTACCTCCACTATGTATTGAGAGGCAATGAAAACGCATACCAAGTTAAAATTGAAATTTATTTCATAGGGTGTGAAAAAGGATCAATGCATTCAATCACATGGGATTTGTCAAGCAAAGTCCTAGAGAATCTGTACGGAGACGGGAAAATTGTGATGTGCACGTAACGTCACAAAAACGTCAAATGATGCAGGGGTCTGGACAATCAACATCGAGTGTGACCACCTTGGGCGGAAATGCACGCTTCAAGTCTACGGGGCATGGATAAACACAGGCAGAAGATCAGAGCCTGTGATATTGTTGTCCAATGGAACTGTAAGGCTGCATGCAGTAAGGTCTGCAACATTCCGTGGAAGATTCATTATACGTTGAAAACTGCGACCAAGTTCATCCCACATTTGCTCGATTGGATTCACATCCGGTGATTGGGAAGGCCACTGCAAGATGGCAACATGGTTGTTTCGTAGGAAATCTTGTGTAATCCAGGCAGTATTGGGTCTCACATTGTCATGTTGAAACGTGCCTCCCGTTACCACCATGTTGTCTCAGCAGTGGAAGGAGAACCGGTCGTTAAATGTTATTGATGTGGGTTTGAGCATTCAGGTTACCTGGAACAATGAACAGCTGTGATCTGAAATGTGCATCGTTTGCTCCCCAAACCGTAACACCGCCACCTCCAAAACGGTCTCTCAACAATGCAGTGCTGAGCAAAACGGTTTTCTTGCCGACAGTACATACGAAGACGTCCATCTGGAAAACTGACATTGAACCTCGATTCATTGGAAACGATGACGTTTGCCCACTGTCTCCCAGCCAAGTTACCACCAGCTGTTGCCCATTGCTGTCATGCAAGTCGGTGTTGTGTCAAGATTTGTCCACAGTAAGGTCGATGACAGAATAAAGACGTGCAGCAAGACGATGACATCATACAGTTCGGTTAATGATGAGTCATCCCTTGTTCCAATGGTGGTTCTGACCATTTCTCGTGCCATCCTGAAGCCATTGTGGAGGTGACGGACGACGATGTATCAGTCGTGTCTTGCTGATGTCACACGCTGTGCACCAGGACGAGGACGGTCGCTGGCCATTCTTGTGCCTCTGCATTGGTTCTGTCGCCCAGAAATTGTTGACTGGTGGACATGAAAGTGTCGGGCAACTCTTTCTTGACCGATTCCACTATTCAGCATACCGATGTCTTGGTTCCTCTGATCATTCGTTAGATGGGACATTTTAATTGACAGCCTCATAAATGAGGAAACCTCTGCTATTATAGGGCATTGAATACACACGTTGCACATGCAGAATGATTTTTTTTTTAACCACTGCTCATCATTTCCACGATTTGTCTTATGGTTACGTTCTGATTCAAACATCCAAACACAAGCAACAAACTGGACTCAAGCACCCATAACAGATGCCCATCATGCATGTTTTGTTACTTACTATTTGCTCACCATTTGCATTCAAGAACAGGATTTACTCAATCGAAATAATATATGCATTTTCATTGCCTCTTAATATATATAAACATGTATGAAAGCCCATCAAAAATGACGGGTTGGAGTTATTTTATTCGAAATATGAAGGAAATTGGAAGATATGTTTCATAGCAAGAAGTGTTATTTTAAAGCACGACATGTACAAATGTTACCTTATTTTCTTGATCTTCTGGGACGTTTCATTTCGATGGTACAGCCTCGTGAGCATGTCAGTCTGAAGCCTCGGCCTAGCGTCAAGTGTGCTTATATCTTATTTATTTATTAGACATCCTACAGACGTAAATAAACCCTCGTTTAACTCTGAGTGTGTTACACATCACGTGCCGTGAATTTCACCTCCTTCTACCTTGTATTTTTTTGTTATTTTAAAAAGGTTTCTGTACACCGTTCTTGATGCTCGGTTTGCAAGTCACTGTCGACAACTCCAATCGAAGAGACGTAAATGCTCTTTTATGAAAATTTTCTTGTTTTTTTTTTCATCCTCAAAAATAGACCGTGGTGAACACACAGTCATGTTAAAAGATTGGCCTCATGATAAGGGACAGACAAATACACAAACACTGTTTTATATCGGCAGATGTAGCCTTTTATATTTTATTTTCAGCCTACTGTGAATTCTCCTGCCTTATTCGCTTTTCTCATTTATCAAGCTACATTCACAGCCAGAGAAGGTGACCCTGACCACACAAAGTCCCATATTTCAACCCCCTTCGATGCCTAAATCATCCGAGAGATGGCGATGAAATTGACAACGCCGCTGCAAATAATTGCTCAGTCTAAGGCCGGTAACTACCACTCAGGCAGCAGCGACGTCTCCTTGCGGTGCAGAAATATTTATGACCACACTTCCATTCATGTTTGTCCAGTGTGCACGAAAATAGTATCACCTGTCGTGTATCTTTTGTCGTGTCCTGTTTCAGACGCGTCCAAGGACTTTGCGTATCAGACTTAGCACTTATGCGACACGTTTTGTTCCATGATATAAACGTCTTTGATGAATCATTATCCAAGTTGTGAATGAAGACGCTCACTTCTCTTTTGCAAGTCCAAATAAAGCCTGTTGTTGTCTCCTTGTACTTCATTATTAATACCAAAGGGAAGGAATTAATAATTTGAGCCATTTTTAGATTGTAACCATGTAACTTCACCGTCACTGCAACACTCGTGTATGCCTTTACGTGTCATCGACTCAAAATGGTATGGACGTTCCTTTTTTTTTAGATCCGATCCAACCAATGTTGCTGTGATCTCTCTTCTGGGACTCATTTGGAAATCAAGATTTGACTTTTTCCAAGCTCAGAATCAGACTCAAAACCTCTGGGTTTTAATACGAGGGACTCGGACTTGAAAAGCTATAACTTCATTCCCTCAATTGATGCTTGCACAATAATGTCTGGATGAATGCTTTGAGGACACAAGGGAGAAACTTTTAGCCAGGGTGATATTTGTTTGGACTTGGACTTTGATTGGCTTCACAGGATTTGAAAACGAAACTTTGGAATTTCTCGATGACATTCCTCAAGAGAAGGCGATAAATCTCTTCATGATTGTTGGGTGAAATTATATGTCACATGATGTCAATTTCAAACTCTTCAATCGATCCTTTGCCTTTCTACACCAAGCAAGTTGAATCACACATTTTGAATTTATAACCATATAAGCATGTTCATACCCTACTTAGCAATGCATATTAGGGTGTGAGAGGAAGGTTTGAAACGGCATTCATGGAGCATTCTTTTATATTCTTCATTTGCTCATTAATGTGAAGCGTTCGCTGCAGAATGTAATTACCTTCACGGGTCGGTGCTGAGAATGGAATATTGCTTTCAGAATTGATGCCAGTGACCTGCATTTGTATTTCTCCTCCATGCTTCGGGAACAAAAGCACACCTTTCCGTCTTATCTTTAGCTCAACTGCTTCCAACAATGGCTTCTACACCTTCAAACTTACAGCATGAGTTGTTTTTAATTCCTACTTCTTGATTTCTCATTAATGTGTGCGGGGATGCGAAGCCGTGTGAATTCGACCCCTTGCCATTGATACGTTGTTTGTTTGCTTTTTACTTCTTCTCCCTTTTTTCGAAATCTGGTTGTGAATTGCTTACTTCCGAGGTCCTTTTTGATTGTGCATTGTTTGTTGCGTAATATACAACAATTGTTTTGATCTGGTTGCTCGGAAACATCTCAAGCCTTTCGGTCTTATCTATGTGTTTAAATATGCAGCGAGAAAGGGATGAGAAAATAATTCATAAAATCAAGTTTGAGTGAAGGAAGAGAAGTGTGTAGTGGAGGAAATGAAAGGTAGTGGAAGGACAAGGTGGTTGAAAGTGGATAGGAGTAATGGTGTGGAGGAGATGTTTTTGGGACGAACGGGTGATATGAATCTGTCAATTTTGCTTTTGTCGTATTTTTTGGCCTCTTGTTTGTCAAAAAACACACATCTCCGACAAAATAAAGAAGGATATGAAATAGTTATTGGTACTTCGGTTTCTGGGTAATAAATGAACTAATATGGCCGGGTGCGTAGGCACGTGATGGTTGTGTGTCGCTACTGTAAAGAAATTTAAAATCTCCTGGTTGCTGAGAAATGGCTGCCGGCTCGCTGGGTGTTGCGTGCTTGAGATTAGCTTTTGAATGTTTACCCCTCTCTCATTAATGACTATCATGTGCTGCTTGTTGAATCGTAGAGCAAGATAAAGCAAGATGCCTCCTTGAATATATGACGAGTAATAAAAACATTTTCAAACATGTAAAAGGATGTGTGGATGGTTTGTCAGAAAGTAAGTAAACAATGTTGGGATGGAAACAACAAATTAACATGTCTCGATTTGGTCAGCTTTGGTGTGTGTGTGTGTGTGTGTGTGTGTGTGTGTGTGTGTGTGTGTGTGTGTGTGTGTGTGTGTGTGTGCACATTAACTGTTTAATATATCACTGGTTAATTTCAAACAGGGAAACAATCAACAATGAAAGGTGTCTGAATGGTTTCGCATGATAATTTCTTGTGACCATCCCTATGTTGTTTACATTATTTTTGGCAAATCGTCCCTACATCCTTTTACGTGAAAAAAATGTTTGTTAATGACTTGCTTCTGTATTTTTTACAGCGCGTGCGCTGTATGCAATTGCACTGAGTTTGAAATGTCCCCGGTGTCTACTACGTCTCCGGTGTCCCCCTCCCCCCCCCCCCCACATGCCTCAAGTGAGCCAATGACAGCCGTCCGGTAGATGGCAGTGCGTAAACTAGACGGAAATGATGACAATTGACGGAAATACCCGAGTATTTCAATGGAAATTTGTGAAACTAATGTGTTATATATATATGTGAAAACCATTGAATTTATTGCTTCACGGAAAAAAACCAAGAAACGCTCCCCTCTTATGTACGAACGAACGAAAGACGTCATTTCCGCCCACCATGGCATTTCGCGCCGAACGTTGAAAGCAAAGGTCTTCTTATTTTACATTATTATTTTGCGGCCCTCTGCCACGCTGTATCGAACGATTTCATTCCTTCTGTTATATATATAAAGGTTGTTATCACAATAATAACAAGATTTTTACATTTCAAATATTAAGTACGCTTTTTAATTGTTTTTCAACTGAAAAAGCATAAATTGCATATTTTAACATTAGTGTACTCATTTGCTTCACCACATGCGCTGTATTGAAGGATTTCACTTGTTAAAAGTGTATTTACATGCTGGAGAGTTTTATTTTGATTGCACTATGAATTATCTTGTCGATTATGTGTGAAAACAATTCGTATAAATTAGTTGTATTATTATGGTTCATTTTGTAGCTCAGTGATGCTGTCCAAAGGTTTCATGATGACTGCTCGGTACGTTATAGGGTTATGAGTTTGTAGATTGGTTGATTTGGTTGTGGATTTGTGTTGTTTTAAACCTCTGGAGTATCACTACATAGAACGTGTACCGACTTCCTGGGACATCTTCATAAGTCCTTTTGATTTTGAAATTGCCCACCATACCATCAGGCATCGAGACCATCCACCACCCCACACCCCAAAAACATGTTCCGTATACAGAGGGAAAGGACAGATGAATGATGTGGGGGTCATTTCTCCCACCATATCTGACAGGCTCTCCTTGGTCAACACACCGACCTTACCCCACCCCTTATTCTCTAGTAACAGCTATGAGAGATCATGGTAAACAGTTTCTGGTGCTCAGTTTCTTTGAGCTTGCTTGATGCTGTGTGCCCATTAGCGTGGAGTCGGTGCCAAATACCGAACCCAACCACAGAATGAGTTCACAATATTAAGGAAGAAAAATCTGCTTTGATGTCATCACTCATTGATTGGTACATTCCAAATATAATGGTTAAAGCTGAAACAAACGAAATTATGAATCTTTCTTTGGTTTGAAACAAAAATTTCCAAACAGGCTCAGGCATACATGACCGGTAGAGTGTGAAAACAATCATTTCATCCCAAGCAGAAAAAGAAGGAAAACACAAAAAGCTTCCACTGGAAAGAAAAGTTTTCACTTCAGTTCTCTAATCACAGGACAGCGCATAACAGGCCATTTGGTGGGACTTGCCTCAACAGCTAGAAATAGACAAATGATGACCTGTCAGCCCAGGCAGTGTGCGTTGTGCTTATGAGTGAAATTGTGGCACCGATTGGTCACTCGGCGGCTACACAATCACCATTATCAAGGCCGACGTGTATGAAAAAGAGGTCGTAATAATTGTGCCAAATAACTGAACCTGATCACCAGCAAAATGTAATGTGGATATCACCACCAAAATGAAATGTGGATATCACCACCAAAATGAAATGTGGATATCACCACCAAAATGTAATGTTGATATCACCACTAAATTGTAATGTTGATATCACCACCAAAATGTAATGTGGATATCACCACCAAAATGAAATGTGGATATCACCACCAAAATGTAATGTTGATATCACCACTAAAATGTAATGTTGATATCACCACCAAAATGTAATGTTGATATCACCACCAAAATATAATGTTGATATCACTACCAAAATGTAATGTGGATATCACCACCAAAATGTAATTTTGATATCACAACCAAAATGTAATGTTGATATCACTACCAAAATGTAATGTGGATATCACCACCAAAATGTAATGTTGATATCACCACCAAAATGTAATTTTGATACCACCAAAATGCAGTGTTGATATAACCACCAAAATGTAATGTGGATATCACCACCAAAATGTAATGTTGATATCACCACCAAAATGTAATGTTGATATCACCACCAAAATGTAATGTTGATATCACCACCAAAATGTAATGTTGATATCACTACCAAAATGTAATGTGGATATCACCACCAAAATGTAATGTTGATATCACCACCAAAATGTAATTTTGATACCACCAAAATGCAGTGTTGATATAACCACCAAAATGTAATGTGGATATCACCACCAAAATGTAATGTTGATATCACCACCAAAATGTAATGTTGATATCACCACCAAAATGTAATGTTGATATCACCACCAAAATGTAATGTTGATATCACCACCAAAATGTAATTTTGATACCACCAAAATGCAGTGTTGATATAACCACCAAAATGTAATGTGGATATCACCACCAAAATGTAATGTGGATATCACCACTAAAATGTAATGTTGATATCACCACCAAAATGTAATGTTGATATCACAACCAAAATATAATGTTGATATCACCACCAAAATGTAATGTTGATATCGCCACCAAAATGTAATGTTGATATCACTACCAAAATGTAATGTTGATATCACTTCCAAAATGTAGTGTGGATATCACCACCAAAATGAAATGTGGATATCACCACCAAAATGAAATGTGGATATCACCACCAAAATGATATGTGGATATCACCACCAAAATGATATGTGGATATCACCACCAAAATGTAATGTGGATATCACCACCAAAATGTAATGTTGATATCACCACCAAAATGTAATGTGGATATCACCACCAAAATGTAATGTGGATATCACCACCAAAATGTAATGTGGATATCACCACCAAAATGTAATGTTGATATCACCACCAAAATGTAATGTTGATATCACCACCAAAATGTAATGTTGATATCACCACCAAAATGTAATGTTGATATCACCACCAAAATGTAATGTTGATATCACTACCAAAATGTAATGTGGATATCACCACCAAAATGTAATGTTGATATCACCACCAAAATGTAATTTTGATACCACCAAAATGCAGTGTTGATATAACCACCAAAATGTAATGTGGATATCACCACCAAAATGTAATGTGGATATCACCACTAAAATGTAATGTTGATATCACCACCAAAATGTAATGTTGATATCACAACCAAAATATAATGTTGATATCACCACCAAAATGTAATGTTGATATCGCCACCAAAATGTAATGTTGATATCACTACCAAAATGTAATGTTGATATCACTTCCAAAATGTAGTGTGGATATCACCACCAAAATGAAATGTGGATATCACCACCAAAATGAAATGTGGATATCACCACCAAAATGATATGTGGATATCACCACCAAAATGATATGTGGATATCACCACCAAAATGTAATGTGGATATCACCACCAAAATGTAATGTTGATATCACCACCAAAATGTAATGTGGATATCACCACCAAAATGTAATGTGGATATCACCACCAAAATGTAATGTGGATATCACCACCAAAATGTAATGTTGATATCACCACCAAAATGTAATGTTGATATCACCATCAAAATGTAATATTGATATCACAACCAAAATGTAATATTGATATCACAACCAAAATGTAATATTGATATCACAACTAAAATGCAATATTGATATCGCAACTAAAATGCAATATTGATATCGCAACCAATCTATGGTTCTCATAGATTTTTCTAATCTATGGTAACTTAATTTCCACCATTTTCCTCGATGTGGAGTCCGTGCTCAAACTACTGCCCTCGCAGCGAATGCCTTTTGTAAAACATCCCCTTCATAGTCCCCTTCTGGTTTCACTGGAGGGGACCATAGGTTTGCTCTCCATCTGTTCGTCCATCCGTCCATCCCATCTGTGGTTTTACAGACTTTTTTCCCCATACCCTTTAACGTAGTCAACTGAAACTTGGTACATGGCTTTATTACTAGGCCATTCTCAAGCTTATTATTACTCGGCCACAAGTTACTAGGCCATTATCCATCGGCCAGAAAAACGGCCAGAAATTGAGTTCCATGGCACGCACCTTAGTAGTACCTGCAGTTCCACACTTGATATTCCATGGCGAAGGGGTTAAAAAGGCCCTGAACCTCCTTACGAGGGCCCTGGGAGTTCACAAATCCAAGCTGCTTTCCGACCCTGTGTTTCACACGTAATTGACCAAGAATCCTTGCATTTATGGGTAATACTTTTGGAAAGAGAAATTTTCAATTCACAAGGACGATTCAGTGGTCCAGAGTGAGGGATCATGGGCCCTTGGGGTCACAACTTCAGCAAAGCCAAATTGTGAGCCTCGGCATCTACACTTGTGTGATATCGCTGGAAAGGGGAGAGGGTTTCCTGTTTCATAGCACCAATGGGATGGTGATGAGCTGCAGGGTAGATACAGGAGTTCTAGATTCTGGAATCTAGGGGGTCGGGGGTGCTCCAGTTTGGAAAAATCCCTCAAGGGACTTCCTTAAATTTAAGACAATTCCTTCAAGGATTTTCTCAAATTTGATCATTTAAAATGTTGTGTACAACCAAACAAACAATACATTATTAGTCTCGTAAGCATGTATTTGGAATTCAAAAATGTTTTCCATGATTAATAATTTTCCTTATAATTGAAAAAAAATTGACTTAAAGGCCCTTGAGGTCACAGCTTATGCAAAGCCACCAAAGGGTGCTCTCGATCAGTTATTCATTGTATCCGGAGGGAATCCTACTCGGGGGTCAGAGTCGTTCTTGTCCACTGCATCGCCTGTGTTCTCTCCATGTTAGTACACCCGCTGCACTCACACAGCTTAGTCCAGATGACATCACTCGCATGGCTTGAGTACAGCTTTGTTGTGCAGTTCGTCTTTGCACATTTTCAGTGTACAAAATCCAGAAGTTCATTGGCAGCTGGCTCCCTTGTCATCCACCAAATTCTGAGTGTGTTATCATTCACTTTCCAATCGTTGTTATTCGGACTGGGGGGGGGGGCATGAATGAACTGATCGAGAGCACGCTGGTGGATGGCAAATTGGTAATTAGAATGAAAGCGATGCTACCACAGGGCATCACTTGTTGGTAAAAGGGAATGATCTTCCTTTGCCACGAGACAAAACAGCCAACACAGCCTCATCTACAGACACACACTTTTGACAGTATAACTCGATGATGAAGGCCTCGAGCAATAAACACAAGTGGTTGGTTGGATCAAAAGCTCCACCAAGCTCTGGGAATATGTTGCAGTGCTTATGGCAACCCTGGACCAGATCAGCCATTTTTCTCTTTCCCTTGCCCCTGAAGCAACTTGTAGAGTCACAGCCGGTAAACGCATGCAAATCAACGAGCGATTTGCAGAAGTTGTTTCCAAGGCACTGAACCATCCTGCTCACATTGATGATATTGGTCGTACTTTTGAGCCCGGTATGGAGATGGACCTCTCCATGGATGCTGCCCGAATGATATAATAATATGACAGCCACGTATGTATCTGGACCGTGTACCTGGAAGGTAGCACTTGGAATGTTATTGGCCACGTGCGTCAAATGAAGGGCCAACCTTGTGTCGGTCTCTTCGTGATCGGAGCAGAATTCTGGTATGATATTGGTGCCCTCTTTGGAAAACCTGTGACAACTGGCCCCGTGGATGACAGAGTGAAAAGATAGTTTCGTGACATCTTCACTCCAAACTACAAAAAGAAATTCACTCAATGCTGCCTTGTTCATGCTATCTCTCAAAGAATTCACCCTCTGCTGAGGAATCTTCTGATCTCTACCGAAGATCTTCATGTGTTGTAATGTAGAGCCGGATCATTTCCGTCACTCGAGCAATTTGATGCTGACATCAGGGTCCAGTCGAATATAAAGTCTAGTCTGCGGCTATCACATCAACTGGCTGGAGCAAGCATCTCGGTCAGGATTGCATTAGCAAAACCACCAGACGTCGCTGGTGAACGAGACGACATGGTATGAATGACAGCCGTACCATCAATCATGATGGCAGCGTACTTTGCCGATTCATTTAGAACATGCCTAATACACTTGGTCTCGAGACGTTGGAGTTAGGTGCTTTTGATTGTCTTCGCTAAACTGCCATCAGCAACTGCTCGTGGATAAGACACAGGCCCCAGCGAGTAAGTCAGGACGTTTTTCCGGTCAACTTTCCTCTGCTGGTTGACGACCGGACTTTGCTGTTTTCCTTGCAGTTTGGTCGGCGAAGGTTTTCAATTTTAGCTGTTTGATAGGCTGATGATTAATCGACTTTGTCACTCATGAGCTTAACTTCCATGAATTTCATCAATGCATCCTCCCCACGCCGATTAGCATTTCAGAGATCGTCCTTAATGCTACCAGCAGCGATCTTCCCAGAGCTGATACTGACCAGCTCCATGTGCATGGAAGAAAAAGGTTCGATCATCTGCTCGATTGGAGCCTGGTGTTGGCTTGGTGGTTAGGGTGGTGGCTTGGGATCCTAGGGTCCTGAGTTCAAGCCCCATTGGCCGCTGAATTAAAAAAAATACACCAGGAGGTTGACTCAGCCTGTCATCCTTCCGAGGTCGGCAAAATGAGCACCAGTGTGTGTACTGGTAAGGGGGACACTGCATCAGCGGCATAGCCGCGTCCCAACCAATGATGCAACCAGCAGCCACAGGCTGCACTCGATAGAGAGAGAGATCTGCTCGATTCAAGACACAATTGCTCATGACGGTTTTCTCATCATGCCGTGTCGTGGACGCGTCCGGATCTGTGCGGACTCGTTCCTGGTGACTACAGCCAGCCATGATTTCACATTGCTGAGCGATTGCTGCTCGTGCATTCTCTGGAAGGACCCATCGGTGCACAGCATCATGATTCAGCGTCATGCCAGTGTTTCCACCACGATTCAATGTCTGTTAAACGGTCACAGGCCGTTGCTGAGAACCCGTATCAGTCCATCATCATTATTTATGTGCTATTATTATTATTTTGAGTGGTTTTCAGCTAGTGTGTATTATACCAACGAGCAGAGTACCCATCCGACGGGTGATCTTGTTCCAAGCATGCAACACGTTCTTCTGATGCATACCTTTTTATTTGGCCGGTGTATAAGCAACAGACAGTTTTGTATAGGCAAAAAAGAACAAAACTTGGGTTACGTGCATGAAGCAAAAACATACCGACTACTTACAATTCAGAGCACCTCACAAAGCACTGGCAAACGTGGGGACAGGAATACTGCACTGTACATGGTGGAGACTTGTAATACCCTTGGAGGCGGCGCTACACGATCAACATTTACAGAGAGAATTTGCATCCCACCTTTGTCCCCCACCCCAACACCACCAGCAAAGACAAAAACACCCCTATTCATTAATTGTGGCCATGCTGATCCTATGTAGCAAGTCTGGATGTAATTGGCCGAGAACTGTTGGAGGAGTAGCGTGACAAACAAACAAACAAACAAACAAACAAACAAACACCGGCCTGTGAATTATGGTGAGGATACCCACCAGCCTGTCATACTCAGAGATGAACGAACAAAACAAGATTGGTGTAAGGAAAAAATCTCATCTGTCCCTGAAGTTCCTCGCTGTTGGCGATACTTTCTTCATCCCTATCAAGGTTTGACCACTTGGAATCGCACTCCTTTACTCGGCTCCAACCGTGCTCTTTGAGTGGGCTCAAATTTTTGGCGTTTTTTAGGGGCACAAATGTAAGCGTCGTAATTTTTCTCCTCGGCCACTCTGCCCATGGAGGCTGCCATCTTGTTTCCTGTGGATGAAAATGGCATCACATATTCAACCATGGATGATTCTAACGATCTTGATTAGCTGACCACACTGCGCAACGCAGAGTCAAAACGTGGCGCGACCTTCAAAGAGTGATCGTATATTTTGGGTAAATAGAGATGTTTTGCCACGGGATATCGAGTGTAGAACTGCAGATTCGTAATCAATGTATCTTAAACTCCTACAAACACCCACTTGCACGTATTACCGAGACGTGTGCCGCATAACTGAATGCTGAATCACGGTGGATAATGGGCTGCACAGAACAAGTTCGAGTTTCAGGGCGTTTTGTCAATTTTTCACAGTGCAGTGATGCACTTTTTAGACTTTTAGAAAATATCACAACGGTCGGGGACATGTACTGCAAAGCAATTCTCGCTCTTGTTTAACCTGTCTCTTTCCCTACTTGCATCTCTCGAAATGGCAGATGTTGAATTTTGGATTTGGTCGTGTGAGACCTTTCCTCGAAGTTCCTTCGATGAAGAGTAGACGAGTTATCACTGACACCCTGGCCAAATTTCAAAATCTTGCGCTATTTGTGGAATTGCATCGGGAGAACAGGTCAGCGTGGCTACAAACCAGGACCAGTGGCTGCACAAAAATCTATTACCGAGGGTTTGTGGCATTCCTTCCTCAGACTCTTTTCTCCTTCACCAGTTTATCCCTTCACACCTTCAACTGTCCTACTCCCGACCTGAGTGCACAGTGGCAGGTCACAAGCCAATTGCAAAAAAAACAAAAACAAAAAACATCTTGCATTCTCGACTTGGAAAAGAATTCCAACTGACATCTCATGGAAGCTAAGGTTCCTCCACGTAGTCTGCGAGCAATGTGCATCAGTTCTTCAACTACTCAGAACCCAATGTTGAGCTGACCTGTGGTTAAACCTCTCAATTATCTCAGCATTCTGCAAAGCCCATGGTGACAGCTGGTCAAGTCTGTTTCTAGTATTCATTCAGTATTCATTCCCTTTCTTTTCCTTTACTCATAAGGAATAAGGAATGGAGTTATGTCAGATGCTGTTCTGCAACAAGCTGAGTATTTTAATACTGTCCTTATTGAAAAGGCCAATGTCCCCAGTCTCTCCCTTCCCTGAAACCTACTCAAGGATGCATTCATTCTTCCAGGAACCCACTCCTGATTAAGCTTCCAAGATCCAATCCGACTGCGTATCTCAGCTCTTTTATCCCTCCCTTCTCCCATCTAACGGACCACCTTCCATCGGCTGTTCTGTCTCACTTTTCCCTCCAGAGCTTCAAGCAAACAGTGCACTGACATCTTGTGTCTTCTCCAATTCTGACCCATGATCTTTATTACTCCCCATTAACCTTTCCTAACCCAACCATCTTACTCGATAGTTTCAGTGTCTCCTCCATTCCTTCCTTTCCTTTTATCCAGTTTGTTCATTCCCTCGGTGTTTGTTCCACTGTCAGATATACCTTGCTCTTCCATGAGCCTCACTCCTGTTCAAAGAAAAAAAAACATTAAATTAAAAAATGCACTCTTTCCTCCATCACAGATTGCTTTCTGAAGCATGTGGACTTCTCTCCCACTAAACTTGAGAAGTTACTCATAAATATTGACACCTCCCCTGCAACCGGGAATCAGCGGCGTTGGCAATGTAATCCTTGATAACTGTGCTTCTGCTCTATCTCCAGATGTTTCTCAGATGGTCTCCTCTCTTCAGGTTAGAAAGCTGTGGATGTCCTCCATTTCAAAACGAGGATCATTTCTCCATACGGGCTGCTCAGCCTTCTCTCCATTAATAAGCAAAGTGATGGAATCTATCATTGCTGTGGACTCTCAGGTATTATCTCTTGTCTAACTCTCTGATATAATCAATTCTGTGTCTGCTCCGGCTATTCTATCATTGCTATGTTTCTACTTTTAACCCAACGACAGATGGATGCACCAAATCTCAAAAAAAGGATGAAGAATATATCAGGACTTTCTATCTTTCTGGACATCTCTTGAGTTTTCAGTACACTGTCTCGCACCCAGCCTTTTTGTCCAAGCTGTTTGCGAATGGTTATCAGCCCATTATTTCTAACAAGGAGAAATAACAGGCTGCTCTTGAAACATTCTGTCTCACAATGTCTCTCTCAAGGCTCGTGCCCTGAATGGCATGACCGACCTATTATTGGTCTCCATCAATGACCTCCACTTCCCTGGAAAAATCTGGATTTTTTTTCTGATGCTGATGACTCCACCATATGCAGAACAGTACACCACACTGTGAAGAGGCAGGCTGCTGCAGTATCTGTCTTTGCAGATCTAGCCAAAAGGTTGTTCATCAGCCACTTTGAATTAGTCATTGTGGCTGATGTGGCTGATGCAATGACTAATTCAAAGTGGCTGATGAACAACCTTTTGGCTCGATCTGCAAAGACAGATACTGCAGCAGCCTGCCTCTTATAAGTGTGGTGTACTGTTCTGCATAAGGTGCAGAGAAATCCCATCCTCCCACTCAGTCTTTCCTGAAGGATCAGCTTTTGAACCCCCCCTCCCAACACACCAGTTTATGTCTCTGGCCAACCCCTGGAAAAGGTGTAATCCCTGCTGCTTCTCAGGCTCGCAAGCTGTCACGTGTCTTGGGAGGGCGAGCCAAACTGGCTTCACGCCTCATTCTATGCAGAGCCAAGTCCATTCTGAACTGTCCAGAGCTCATAACAGTGTATAATGTCTTCCTCTGACATATAATGGAGTATGGGTCCCCACTCTGGGCCGGTGCAGCTGCATCCCAACATCCTCCTCTGGAGAAGATCGAGTTCAAGGCAGTGTGTTATGAGCATCTCTCTACAGGAGGCTGATGATAAGGGTTCCTTCTCGGTCCACTGCAAGCAGGATGGTGGATCCTTAGTTTCCCCATCACCTCACCTCTCCATCCTCATCCTCCCAAACGAATGTGTACATATTCTTACAAAATCAAACTCCTGGTTACTGTCCATATTTCTACCCCAAATACTCACCTCTGCCCTTTCAAGCCTATATTCTTTCATCCACAGAACTGACTCAATTTCTGTTTGTTGCCTGATGCCTCTGACTCTATTTTTTCAAGCGGCGCTGCAAACGATCACTTTCTGCCATACTCACCCCTCCATTTTTTTCTAATTTTGCTCACCCCCTCTTCGCACTTCTGTCGCTTTCATTTCTGCCGCTCATCCGCTCTTATGCGATGTCTGTCTGCATGGCCCCCTTTTGTCCTCCGGCAATCTGCAAACCTGCTGCCTTCTCATGTAGATCCTTTGTGAGAAAGCATTTATATAGGTATGTTTTTACTTCATGCATTTATCCTGGGTTATTATTATTATTTTATTTTCGGGAGCCATTGAGGCAGCTGTCAGTCGCCTATACACTGCTCAAATAAAGGTGTGCGTCAGAATAACGTGTCGCATGCTTGGAACAGGATGGTGTACCGGGCGGTACTCTGCTAGTATAAACTAAAACGGCGTCCTGACTACTGTTGAAGCAGAACTAGAACGGTTTTGGAGATGTTTTTTTATGAAGAATCCTTTGCTCAATCACAATCTTGAGTGAGGTGGTTTCATTCTTGAGAGGAGGCTTCAATAACCGAGTTATAAGCTCGTATAATTTTCAAGTTTTGATAATAGTGAGAAATCGTGATGACAAAGAGGGTTGTTGTCGTCGTGGATATTGAAATTTACCTCGGCGTCATGATTTGCGGGCCCACGTGTATGGCGAAGGCAAGGGCACACTCCCAGGGCAGCTGCCATCGTGATGTACTGCCGTGCCAACGCTGTGAAGTTACCACGGGTGTTTCTGATTTGCAAGTCGAGGAACAAAGCTAGGCACGGCCTACAAACAAATCGGGCCTGGCCTGATGAACATGTCGGCATGCCTCTCGGCCTCGGATTTCATAAAAAAAAAAACAACGTAGCAAGTCCTTTGTGAAGGTATCCCAAAATTCTGTCAAAATAGTATGAATGTGAGGAGTTCTTCTGAAGTTTTAAACTGATCTCGTGAACGTTCTGGCACGCCGTTTCATTAAAACATTTAAAAGGCCTTGCCGTGCTATTGCCTGCTTGAGTGGGTTCATGAATACAGCGGCTAATGGGAAATGTTTATCGTGTCACCACGCCAAGCTTGCGGCACTGCCCGCCAGCCGACTGGCCAGAAATACAATTTCTCAGACAGTGCGCACTTAGCGATAGGACCGAGTGCCTTCTCACATGCTTACTTAAAGCAGTCGAGCAGTGAAGTGCGGTGCGACTGCCAATGGGGGTGGGGGGACAACAACACCGGGAATTACAATTCAATACCTCGATGAAAAAAAATTAAATATTTCGTTGCAGGAGAGGACGTAAGCGTGTCGACGTAGATGTTGGTGTGATTAATTAGTCGGTTGAGTTTTTGTTTCATGAACGGTTCGCACCCTGTCGCTGTTCCTTCACAGGCTGGCATTCCACCATATGACGGACGATTCGCTTTTAGTTGCGAGTTCAGCGAGAAGCTCAGATTGAACATGATTATACAGCAATGTCCTCAACACTTTAACTTCCTCGTCCGCACTGTAAGAAAGATGTCTGTCTGTGCATTTGTTTGCCTGGTGTTGGCTTAAAGGTTAGGCTGGTGGGCTTGGGATCCTAGGATGCTGAGTTCAAATCCCCCCTTGGCTGTTGAATTAATACCAGGTGGGGTTGACTCTGCCTGTCATCCTTCCGAGCTTGGCAAAATGACTATCCCATATCCCAGCATGCTGGTATCCTGTGTTGGAAGTGCTGACCTGCCCAGGAATGTACCAAATTGCCAAGGAGACTGTTTCTGCAGCACCAACACTCTGCACGGAGTATTGTCCCAATGGATGTGTGTCTGTGTGTTGCCATTTTTTTCTCAGAGATGGACAGATGGATCTTAATTATAATTTCAGACGTTTGTTATTTGGGGAGTGTTTGAGGCAAAAATAAAAATTTTGAAAAACAAAGTTGGATTTGTTTTTTTTTTTAATCGCTCAAAAGTGCCCAAGCCTTTGTAGTTAGTGTATGTGAAAAGTAATATTGAATGATCCCTGACCCCATTCCTTCATGGGTTGGAGGGAAGTGTTTCCCCCCCCCCACAAAAACAATAAATTGATTTCTTTAAAATGCCAACAGGGTTGGAACAACACCATTTAACGCTGGGTACCCCTGCTAGTCCCGTATAATCTTGTGATCGGCAAGGTCGATGCGGCGGAGCACCAGACTGAGACCTACTTTTTCGACAGCTCAGGAACTTTTTCCGTCTGGGTGTGCGTACAAGATAAGACGGCTGGCTGAACATGTCCTTAAAACGATGAAAGGTTCTATCGTTCAGAACTTTTTCTAATGTGAAGTATCAATCAAACTTTTAAAACATTTATAATTAAACCTTGTAATGCTTGTAATTCATGGATGCAGCCAGTCAGGTTTAAAGGGTGCTCATTTTGAAGACTCACCTCCAGCTCAACCTTCTTCTAGACACAAGTCAAGATGATGCTTTGGTGGTGATGTTGGAATCGATTGAAGGTGAACTGTTGTCTTTTGAAACAAGAGAAAAGAAACACGTGTACTCGTTCACTCTAAAGTTGTACGTACATGTGTAATATTTACGCATGTTGAAAACTGTTACGCAGCGCGCCTTCCTGGCTGCCTTTGTCTTGCTCCCCGGGGCAGTGCAAAGCTCCTTGAGAGGACGCTAAGAAATGGCGTGGCCTTGTGGTCACGGCGTGAGGTTTGCGGTTGCCATCAAAGAATTGAGCTTGCCCGTCGCCCACGCCGGGCGACTCGTGGGATGGTGCAGCCAGTCCTAGGAAATCGCTTTGCACTGATGTCATTGTAGTGGCAACACTGGAGGCGTTTCATTTAGAAGTGGTAATAAAGAGACACTTAACAAAGGCGAATTCTGAACGGAGACGACATTGATGTCTCATATTCTTTCCTTCAATTTCGCGTTCATGATGTAAGATGTGTCAGGAACGAGCCTTTCAATTCATTACCTGTTAATTTGTTAAAACGTGTTTGTTGTTCGAAAAAAAACAAACGGAAAAAATAATCTTTCCCCATTTTCATTATAGTAATCACCACCACAATCATAATCATCATCACAGCAGGTATTATATATCTTTACCTCTGCCACCAAAGGTGGGCGGTGGTTACGTTTTCACCCCTATTTGTTTGTCTGCCTGTCTGTCTGTCTGGCAGCAGGATATCTCAAATAATTATGGACAGATTTGAATGAAACTTGGTGGACAGGACAGGTTGGGTGTGTGAGAAGGACGAATCGATTTGAATTTGGAGAAGATTCGGATCCGGATTCGACTACGAGAATTATTTTTAAAATCTTAAAGTGAATTGTCACCATTGAGCGATGGGGCCAAAAACTATATATAGCATGATATCTCAAAAGGTTGTGGATGAATGACAAAACTTGGTGGATGAGTTGGTTAGGTGACGAGAACAAGCTGATTAGATGTTGGTTCAGGTCCGGATGCAGAAGCAGCCTTTCAGTGGTGTGGAAGAAAATAATTATATTAATGTACTCTCAATTTGTAATTGTTGCTGGTGCTTTATTAGTTAAATTTTTATGCTACAAGCCGAATTGGCTGTCAGTTATGCTTTCCTTTACCCAAGAGTCTATTGACCTAAAAGTTGATAAAAGGAATGTTTAGCTATGGAACAAAGTGACCTGGTTGATAACACCAACTTTTGCCATGATTATGTCATTCGCTTTTCACCTCGTAGACACGTATTGCAGTTGAAGTTCTTTTGCCTAATGCTTATCAGCCCCCTCCACTCCCACAAAAGCATATAAATGCCAGGAAATATAATCTTAGCTTAGTGCAAATCATTGTCGATGTTTACCATCTCAGTGGTTTGGACTCCATGGTACCATGTTAATAAAATTATCTGATGTAATGTACTTTCCGTTGTGGACAGTGAATTAATTGTTTCAAACGGATTGAGCAACAGGATTCACATCGAGTCGGTTAACTACAAAATTCTACAACAGTGGGATACAAAATGTAAACTGTTCAGCCTGGTGGAGGTATGCACTCTACTGAATGCCATTAGAGCTACCTCCGACACAGAAGATGGATGGAAGTTATGTTTTCACCGCTGTCTGTCAATGTCTGTGTGTCTGTTTGTTTGTCTGTTTGTGAACAGGATATCTCAAAAAGTTGTGGACAGATTCGGACAAAATTTGGTGGGCAGGTTGGGTGTGTGACAGGGATCCGGATTCGGATCCGGATGTGGATCTGAGAATTTAAAAGTGTTTCTTCACCATTGAGAGATAAGGCTAAAACAATGTTTTAAAACGATGCATAATATCTCAAAAAGTTGTGAATGGGTTCAGCTGAAACTTTGTGGACAGTTTGGGTGTGTGACGAGGAGAAATTGATTCGATTTTGCTGAAGATCTGAATCCAGATCCGAATGCGAGATTTAGGAATGTGGGATAAGTGATGTGGTGTAAGGGACATGGTATAAGATATAAGGGACGTGGTCTAAGCTACGGTATAAAAACCATGGGATAAGGTATAAAGGACGAGATATAAGGGATGTAGTGCAAGGTAAAGGGGACAGATTACAGATCGATCTTAATTTCAAAGTCATTCGTCACCATTGAGAGATGGGGCCAAAAACGATATATGGCATGATATTTCAAAAAAAATATTGGGCCTGATATGTTCTACTGGATCAGGCATTGCGTGGCGGAGGTATGTGCTCTACCAAGTGCCCTTCCAGTTTCATTCTGTTACATCTTGACCCATTCTGTGTTTTAACTCCTCCATGAGCCTCAACACTATATGCAAAAAAAAATGTCATAAACTTAGATTTCAGTCGGAATCAAAAAGACATTTTCAAGTCGAAACCTCTCTTGTACAAGTCTGTGCCCGAGTGAGAAATATCTTTTGGTTAATGTGATTCCAATGTCAGATTACAGATCGATGAAGGATTCATGTGTATTGACAACTCCTGCCCCAAAATGAAGAGGTGAACTCAAATTAAGTTCCACAAAGTTGCAGTTTTGTTAACTGGGACTCATTTAACTGAATAGAAGTGCACTCGGTAGAGCACATCCCTCCGCCAGGCTTAAACATTTTACGTTTTGTACGCCACTGAAAGGCTGGATCCAGATCCGGACCTCAACCAAAATCTAATCGGTTTGTTCTTGTCACCTATCCAACTCATCCACCAAGTTTTGTCATAATTCATCCACAACTTTTTAAGATATCATGCTATACATAGTTTTTGGCCCTGTCTCTCAATGGTGACGATTCACCAAAATGTTTTTTTTTTATCGCGAATCTGGATCTTCACCAGAGTCTGATCAATTTGTCCGTGTCACACACCCAACCTCTCCACCAAATTTTGTCTCGATCCGTCCACAGCTTTTTGAGATATCCTGTTCACAGACAAATGGACAGGGGTGAAAACATCACCTCCACCCACCTTTGGCAGTGGAGGTAAAGAATGCTTGTAAGAGGGGGCAGGGGAACACAACAACAGCATGGTATATCGTATAAGGAACATGGTATAAGGTATAAGGGATGTGGTTTCAGGTATAAAGGACATGGTACAAGGTATGAGGGATGTGGGATAAGTGATGTGGTGTAAGGGACATGGTATAAGATATAAGGGACGTGGTCTAAGCTACGGTATAAAAACCATGGTATAAGGTATAAAGGACGAGATATAAGGGATGTAGCACAAGGTAAACGGGACATGGCATGAGGTATAACAGATGTGGAAAAAGAGATGTGGTATAAGGTGTAAGGGACGTTGTACAAGTTAAAAGGGACGTGGTATAAGGTATAATAGATGTGGTTTAAGGTATAAGGGATGAGATATATGGGACGTATTATTAGATATCGGGCACGTGGTATAAGGTACAAAGGACGTGGTATGAGGAATAACAGGCTGGTCAAAGCTACAGTATAAGATACCTGGTTTAAAGTATAAGGGATGAGATATAAAGGATATTGTATTCGGTATCGGAGACATGGTATAAGATATAACAGACGTGGCAAAAGGTATAACAGACGTAATGTAGGTTACAGTATAAGGAACGAGATATAAGGGACGTAGTATTCAGTATAGGTGACGTGGTATAAGGGAGGAATGAGAGCAAGGGGAGGACACGGCGTGAACAAGATGGACACAGCCGCAACCTCTTAATCACGCAAGTGGAGGGAGAAACTGGAAACTAGATAGAAATAGATTGGCTTGGGGAGTGTTAATGGGGTAGAAAATATCGTGGTTGTGGATGGGAATCACCTGAGATGGTGGTGAACAGATGGAGGGAAGAATGAAATTGAAGACACTGAGGAAGTTTGTTCCACAAGTGGGGATAAAACGAGGAACGAATGATTTAAAAAAAAAAAAAAAATTTTAGCTTCTCAAGAGCTCATGAAAGACCATGACAAATACATTTAGAAAGTGAATCCAGCACTTTGATGTAAACAGGATGACATTGAACTTACTCGAATTCAATTACTCAGGTCCTTCAAACAGAAGCCACACTTACTCATCATCTTCACTTCCAAGAAACCTTTGAAGCTTGATTTGATCACATGCTGATCATCCTGACCAATTGCAATTTCGATTTGAGATGCTTGCCTGCAGACTTTGTTTTGGATTGCCAGGACTCGTAAACAATATTGATCCAACCATGTTGTCTATTCCATATTTTGGTTATATCAATGAGCTCACATCAACTTCATATTTCCATCTCTGGTCACGTCACACCTCAACTCTGACGGACAAGGTATTCTTGACAAGGGGATTATTGCACCCAAGTATGTGAGTTCTCAGCCCATACATTGATCTGAAAACAAGATGAATTGCCTACCCAGCAAGGCGACACGATGGGATCACATTATGACAGAAACAAGTACGTGAGGGCAACATTGAGGAAAGGCAGTCATGTAAGACGCACTTTTGTTTCCTGCCATCCTTTATAGCCTCGGTCTTTTCTGTAGGCACGGCACGTTTTCCACAAAACAACTGAGGAGGAGATAATGATGTTCCGGGCCACGGAGGCAAGAAGGGAAATAAACATAGCCTGTGGGCATCCGGACATCTGGCCTGGTCCTTTTGCAATTCCCAATGGAAACGTTTTTTCAATGTTCTGGAATCTTCACGGCTTAGCGTGTTCCCTTTCCACCAACTCGCAGAGCCCGGATTTACGAAGGACATCGCTATTGGAAAAAGGAAAATCAGCATTTAAATAAGGTTTGCTGAAAACATAAAATAGGCAAAGGGAATGTGACTGTAACTATAAAAGGATGTTTTCTTTTCGTACCGTTTTCCGAATAGTATCAAAATCCATTAAGCAAAGACCACGGTACTTGGCGTTACGTCAATGGTGCTGAAAGCACCACAAATCGATAAGGCAATCGCGGATGACTCTTTCACTCTTATGGGGCTCCTGAAAACATTGCGCCTCGCTAATGAAAGGCAGGACATTCAAGGTGATTTCGGATCCTTCGTTTTTGCATACCCACTTGCTAACTGAATTATGGGCAAGTTATATCGATATAAAAAATAAAATATTGCCTTATGTCCTCATTTATGCAGCCCTTGAATAAAGTGGCCACACAAGAGAGGCGGTCTTCTGTTGCAGATGACCTGAGTAATAATAGCAAAAAACCCATTGTTATGGAAGGGTTAATTCCCCCATTTCTATGGTTTCTATGATTTATATGACGTAACGGTCAGTGTGTACCTGGCCTCTTCACAAAACATCGGAGGGCTCTTGACAAGTCGTAAACAGTGCTGCCTGAGAACAAACACGAGACAGGTCGCTGCGATGCTGCGAGGTACTGTATGTTGGAGGAGGAATTTTAAATTTGACAAAGGTGCCAGCCAGCACACAACTGGCCTCCTCTTTCAGAATGGTACTGTGGGATCTTAAAGCAAATACTTAACAGAATAATGTCCACAAGCAAATACTTAACAGATGGGACACCTGTCTCGGAGGGACAGCATGCAAATTGATGCAACACCCTGCATGCAAAACATCAGGGTGACACTTTATATCGGGATTGAGATTCAAAGCCAGGTTAGACAGCTCAGAGGTGAGCATGCATAGCTGTAGGCTATCTTCCCCACCCCACCGTGGGATCCTTAATGTCCACCGGCAATGGTGTCGTAACTAAGACAGCCATATCCGATGTACGGCACACATATTGATGTCCCACCCAGCATGTGAAACACCAGGGGGACAGTTTAGAGGTGGGTCAGGATTCAAACCCACATTAGACAGCTCGAGGTGAGTGTGCATACCTCTATGATATCCTGCGCACCCTGCTGTAGGATATTTAATGTTCACCGGCAATGGTGTCGTAACGAAGACAGCCACATCCGATGTACGGCACACACACGTTGATGTCTCGCCCTGCATGTTTTTGTTTTTATGTTGAAGGCTACAGTCATGGACTAAATAGTCCTCGTCGAGGCCAAGCCTTAAATAAAAGAACTGCGTTGATAGAAAAGTAAGGAAAGAGAGAATAGTCTTAGAGTTTTTGAGGAAGTAAAAAAAATCTGCTTTTTGAAAAGGGGAAGGTCATAAGTGTTTGGGAAGACGTGACAAGGTAAAGAGTTCCAGAGTTTGGCAATGCAGGGGAAGAAACAAACATCGTCACGTCCCATCCTTGAATTGCCAATGGGCACACAATAATCATGTGATGTAGTGGCTTGTCGAGTGTTCCTTGGTCTCTCGAGTGGTGGAGGTACACAAACAGCAAGTTCTTGTGAGCAGAAACCGAAGTAATATCTGTAGGAGAGAGAGAGAGAGAGAGAGAGAGAGAGAGAGAGAGAGAGAGAGAGAGAGAGAGAGAGAGAGAGAGAGAGAGAGAGAGAGAGAGACAGAGAGACAGAGAGACAGAGAGAGAGAGAGAGAGAGAGAGAGAGAGAGAGAGAGAGAGAGAGAGAGAGAGAGAGAGAGAGAGAGAGAGAGAGAGAGAGAGAGAGAGAGAGAGAGAGCCCGAGCCCGAGAGCCCGAGCCCACTATGCAGCGTAATTTGAGCTGGTCGGGTCTTGAGATCACATTGGTAGAGTTGACAAGTCGAATAACTTTGGTTCAATTCTGTCCAGTAAGTATGTGGAGCTGGAACCTCCCCAGATGTGAGAGCAGTACTCAATACAAGGACGAATCATTCCTTCATATAGTTGGAGCAACTGTTCAGAGGAGAAGAATCTTCGACATCTGAACAGGACTCCTAATTTCTTCAAGGCAGACTTAGTTATTTGCTTAATATGTGGATTCCAGGATAAATTTGAAGTTCGAGTAATGCCTAGTCGGTTTATTGTATCACATGGTGTAATTGTGGAGCTTTCAAAGGAGATTGGAGAGTTGAGAGGAGTTTTAGAGAGAGAGAGATGAGAAGAAATTGAGTTTTTGAAACATTAAATTTAACTTGATTACATTTGCCCCACTGGGAGATCTTGTCCAAATCCGAATTTAAAGAGGTGGCTGTGATGAAACGAGATGTAGATCGAGTGAAGGAAGATGGGGCAGATGGGAAAGACATGGAGGAATGTAATGTTGAGTCATCAGCATACAAGTGCATTTGGTTACTTGTGGAAGAAAGAAGGTCGTTGATAAAAAGAAGGAAGAGTGTTGGGGACAGAATGGAACCCTGAGGGACACTGCGGTTGATAGGGAAGGGGGAGATGTTGAACCATCAACAATTACGGAGATAGAGCGGTCGGAGAGAAAGCTCGATGTGAGAGAGCGGGGTGAAGGAGGAAAGCCAAAAGAGGGAAGCTTGGATATCAGACCGCGATGCCAAACTCTGTCAAAGGCTTTTGAGATATCAAGGCCTACAACAAAGGATTCCCCAAAGTCTCTCAAAGAAGAGGCCCAGAGATTCGTAATGTAAGAAAGGATGTCACCTGTAGATCTTGCCTTGTGAAAGCCGTATTGGTGATCAGCTATAAGACTGTGAGATTCACAATGTTTGAGAAAACGGGAATTGAGAAGACATTCAAAGACTTTGGAAACAGTAGAAGTCAGAGCAATAGGACGGTAGTTAGAAGGGTTTTAACGATCACCCTTCTTTAAAATAGACTGTACTAAGGCATGTTTCCAGGAAAGAGGAAAAGTTTAGGTTATTAAACAAAAACGAAACAAACGAGCAAGCAAGGGTGCAAGTTCTGAAGCACATTCCTTCAAGACACGGGGAGGAATGCCATCTTGTCTGTAAGCCTTGCTTATGTCCAGAGAGAGGAGTATTTTTTTGACTGCATGAAAAGAGATCACAGGGAGGGACATAGGATTGGTGAGGGGAGCATCAGAGGGACATGGAATGTTAGAGTCATCCAGTGTGGAGTTAGAGGACAAAAGAGAACCAAAACGAGTTGCTTTATCGGTCGGAGAGACAGCGATAGTATCATCGGAATGGAAAAGCGAAGGAAAGGTAGAGCGACAGAAGTTGTTGGAGATACTTTTAGCTAAGGACCAGAAAGATCTATTAGTGGAAGAAGATGACAGGTTGTCACATTTCTTTTGAATAAAGGAATGCTTCGCTTCACGAATAACATGTTTGCTTTGATTTCTGGTGGATATGAAAGCTGAATGCGAGTCGGAGGAAGAAGAGTTTTTCCATGTCCGATATGCGGCATCCCTCGCACGAATGGCCGCAGAGCAGGAATGATTGAACCAATAATTGGTCGGAGAGACTTGAAAGAGAAGGGGATATACGTCTCCATTCCTGTAACAATAACCTCAGCTATACGTTCAGCAGAGACAGAGGCATCGCCCGAGGAGAGGCAGTAGTCTTTCCAAGGGAAAGTCAGAAAAGAAGTTTCGTAAACCAGTCCAGTCAGCATTATTGAAATGCCAATACTGGCGTTTCGTCGGAGCAGTCAGATGAGAAGAAGTGGTGGTAAGGAAAGTGATGTTCACAAGAATGTGGTCAGAAGAACCAATTGGAGGTGAAATTGTGTTGTTGTCATGCAACGGATTGGAAGTGAAGGATAAATCCAAAGTATTGGTAGTGTCGTCATGACGATCTGAGATATGGGTAGGGTGGGTGATCATTTGTTCCAAATCATGAGGAATGTAAAATGTAAGAGCTTCAACTCCCCCAACATCCGAGTGGGAAGATTTCAGACACTCCCTGTGGTGGACATTGAAGTCTCCGAGATCGAGAAATTCTGCTTGAGGGTGTTCGGATGTCATGACCTCATGGTAAGAGTTAAGATAGTCAAAGAAAGCTATAAAGTTTGTAGAATTGGGAGAACAGTCAGTGAAATAGAGAAAGATAGTGATGGTCGGGAGACAAATCTTAAGCCATATGACATCAAAGTTTGGAGATTCGAGGTCCACAAGGCGTACAGCAGGCGTGTTGATGTTGGAGTATCACAGACTCCTCTTTTGAAGTGGAATCGTGAGTGAAGGTTGTAGTTCAAAATGTTATAAGAATTAACAAGAACATCATGTGATAATTGGGTCTCGGAGAGAAGCAAGATATTAGGAGAGGAGCTCGCTCGATCGTGTTCAACAGAGGAAAGATTCGAAGAGAGACCACGAATGTTGGCAAAATGAATTTTTGTTGATGTGAATGTGAAACACCAACTGGGTTTATAGCTGGGTCGGGATTTGAACCCAGGTTAGACTGCTAGTAGCGAGTGTGCATACCTCCAGGATATCTTGTGAACCTCCCTGCCCTGCCAAGGGATCTTTAATATCCACCAGCAAATGTTTAGGAGATGGGACACCCATCTCGGAGGGACAACATGCAAATTGATGTAACACCCTGCATGCAAAACATCAGGGTGACACTAATCGGGAATGAGATCCACACCCAGGTTAGACAGCTCAGAGGCGAGCATACTTACTTCTCGGCTATCTATCCTTCCAGCCCTGCCATGGAATCTTTAACGTCCACCATCAACTATGTTGCAGCTGAGACGGCCATCTCTGATGTATGGTGTACACTTTAATGTGTCACCTTGCATGTTAAACACGAGGGTGACAGTTTACAGCTGGGTCAGGATTCAAACCCAGTTAGACAGATCAGAGGCGAGTGCGCATACCTCTGGTATATACTTTGAACTTTTGCGCCCTGGTGTGAGATCTTTAATAGCCACCGGCAAATGCTTAGTAGACGGGACACCCATGTCATATGACGACATACAATCAAAATGACGGTCGCAATAACACAAAAGGAAACCTAACAAAAACAACACATTCCCTTCTGGTGCAGAGGTGGACGCTTGTGGCACCCACAGAATGGTAATGAAAGAGAAATTGCATCGAGACTCAACTCTTGTGCAGCTAAAGTAGCGAATGTCCAAATGACCTCGACAAGGCACTTTCACCGTGCAGTGAAAGTGCCTCGCGGCGTGCTGTCAGCCATGAGAGTTCAAGATGGAGAGCAAAGATACTTATCTGTAGCTCTTCTTTTGTCTCTTATACTATTTTGCTTCAGCTCATCATTTCCTTCACAGACTTGTTAGATGTCAGCTTGCCTTGCCTGCACAGGAAATGCCCATATGAAGCCTTATATTTTCTAAACCTGGCTCAGCAGCCTCTTGGGATGAAGGATTCTTCAGGATGAATCACAAAGAGTCCTGTGGGTGACTGATCGTAACAACGTCAAAACACTGCTCCGTTCCCTCGGCGGTCTCTTCTGAGCTCTCTCTGCACTCTCATGGTAAATTGTATTCGCAGCTGTAAACACGAATTTATACCGTGAGCCTGACTCAAGGAGGCTGTCCACCTGCACGTTCAACGTTGCAGGTTATTTGATCGATTGCGTGAAGGGGAATAGGCAGACCTTTCATCGAACCGTCGGTACATCACTCCGTCATCTGAATGAAACGTTCCTTCGAAACATCAGGCGATGGGACTGCTGGGGTGGAGTTCACTCCAGACTATCTTTTACAAAAGCCCAATTTGTCAGAAAGCGTGTGTGAGAACCAGCAAGGAGCTCCCAATGAACGTGACCTACACCTTCCCCATGCATGTTCGCATCAGCAGTTTGCAAACCAGCATTCCAGATCACAAATTGCATTCTCTTGAGAAGTTTCAGCACACGCTGCACACAATGGAACAACCCCCCTGATGGACTTTGTTACGTGCATTTCACCTCGGCCTAGTTTCTGAGTGTCAGTCGCATTTTGTCATTTGTTCCCCCCGTCCCCCCCCCCACCCCACACTTTTAATTCCCGATCATAGTAACTGAGCTGCTTAATGAGTCGTTTCCAAATTTGCTGCATTCTCAGATGTCATAACCACTGAATTATACCAGGGTTCTCGAATCGCGAGGAGACCTTAGGGGGTCTTTAAAAAAACCTGCACGTCACATGGCAATAGTTGTTGAGACTGAACAACAAACCAATCACCGAATGTTACTTCAAACTTTTGTAACCACACTCGGTGGTGTTGTGGTTCGAGCATCCACTCTGAGTCTGGGAGGTTGGTGGTTTTCTGCAAGGTTGGTGGTTTGAACCCCAGCTTCGTCACACCAAAGACTCTAAAAATGGTTTGTGCTGCTTCCTTGCTTGACACTCAGCATTTAAAAAAGACAAGCAATCATTGTGCCAGATTAATGGACTCCTTGTGTGTTGGAGTTCTTTGTAAACTGGGAACTTGTATTTCGCCATTTAATACCCTCACCAAAGGAGAGGGTATTGCATTTGGATCCGATTGTTTGTTACTTGGAAACTCGAAGATTTTTCAAGTGTATCGGTCTGTCGGTTTTTGTTATTCTGTCTGTGTTTGTTTGTCGCCAACAGGTCACAATTCTAAACTGATCGTCATGAAACTTTACCAGGTTGTCGAGGAAGTCTCAACTGAGAAGTCGATTGATTTTGAGGTCAAATTTCTAAAGTCGTCATTTTTCATCCGATTGACTTGAAATTTGAACAGGGTTTGCATATTGTGTCACTGGATTGGGAAACCAACTACTTTTGAGGTCAAAGGTCAACTCAAGGTCAGACTTCTAAAATCATCAATTTCAATCTGAAAAATAATCAGTTTTCATCAGATTTACCTGGGCTTTGATGCGGAATGTCAATTTTAATCTTCATGAAATGGACAATTTGATGTATCCATGGTAACCTTTGGAGAGGGGGTGGAGGTGGATTTTGCAAGTATCATGCTCTGCACGTCTTTTTCTTCTTTGTTTGTTTGATGGCAAAAAAATATTTTTTTGAAAAGTATGTTGATCGCCTCCGTGTGTGTGTGTGTGTGTGTGTGTGTGTGTGTGTGTGTGTGTGTGTGTGTGTGTGTTTTTGTGCGTTTGTTTGTCTGTCCACTCACCTCCAGCCCAAATCGCTCAACCGATCCTTAAATTTTTAGATTAATGTCACCGACCCTGCGACGGTCCCACATTGAAGTTTCGTAAAGTTTTGGTCAACCAAAAATGTCCACAAAGGCCAATAGGCCAATTTTGAGCCAAATTTTCTAAAATCCTCAATTTTCATCCAATTGAGTTGAAATTTGAAAAGGATTTACATATCAGGTCACTGAATTCAACCACCCATTATTTTTGTGATCATCACAGGTGAAAAAGGTCAACATCGACCAAAAGGTCAGCATTTTCCAAATCTCTAAAATCATCGATTTTAATCCGATTGACTTGAAATTTGAAGAGCATTTTAATGTCAGGTCACTGAATTCAACTACCAATTAATTTTAAGGTCAAAAGGTCAACACAGGCCTAATTTCGAAAATTGATTGATCGGGCCAAAAACTAAATATATCACTATATCTAAAAAAGTTGTGGACGTGTTATGACAAAACAAGGTGGATGAGTTAAGGTGACAAGACAAGTGATAGGTGACAAGAACAAGCAGATTTGATTTTGGTTCGGATCCAGCCCATTAGTGGAATACAAAATGTGAACTGTTCCACCAGGCAGAGGTATGCGTGCTACCGAGTGCCATTCTACTTTGTTCTGTTTTGCCAAGTTGTCACTCTGAGTGATTTTTCATTTGTTTGTTTGTGTGTTTGTTTATTTGTCCACACAGAACTTGAGTGTTTTCTCCGCAAACGCTTGTTTTGAAACAAAATTTTCACCAAAGAAGCGATTACTCATGCAGAATGTTTTATTGATAATTATGACGTCATAGGTCATGTGGTGTGGCAGCCAAGTTGGAAAATATGAAAAACTGTGGAACTCTATCTCTGAAACCACAGCAAGGAAAAAGTTGAAACTTCACACATTGCAAGTATTCCTCATGGGGAAGAAGTATGATTTTTTTGTGATGTCATAGGTGCCTTCATTATGATGTCATAATTGCATATGTATAATGCGACATCTCATCAGTATGAACATTCCTGAGGGTCATTTAGGGATAAAATGGTCCACAAAAAAAAAATGATGACTTCATCGGTCACATGATTCGGCAGCCATATATATATATATATATATATATATATATATATATATATATATATATATATATATATATATATATATATATATATATATATTTTTTTTTTTTAACCTTCAAAAATCTTCTTCTCTGAAGCGGCTGGACAGATTGAGGCGAAACTTTACAAGTATAACCGCCTATCCACAAGGAACAAAAATATTACACATATGATGGCATTGGCCATATGGTTTAGCTGCCATATTGGAATTTACCCAAAAACCTAGAAAAAATCTTCTCCAGAATGGGCGGACAGATCTTCACACAAATGTTCCCCAAGCCATGGGTGTACAACTTTGTTTAGGAATAATTGATTGGTTACATGGTTTGGCAGCAATATTGGATTGAAGAAAAATATTAAATAATATTTTTGCTGGAACCGCTTGACCAACTGATGTGAAACTTCACAATTATGATCTGATCCTGATGGGGAATGCATGTTTTAAATTTCAACTTGATCAGACACATGGTCTGGCAGCCAGAATTATTAATTTTTTTGATCTGGGTTCTTTTCGATTTTATTATATTTTATTTTTGAATATGGCTCACTTGGCTGTGCCTGGATGGGTTTGAGGATAGAGTAGCAGCTGAAATGCAAATCCTATCCAGGTTCTTCCTGATGACTTCATCTTTGATTTTTGCTTGTTTGGATTCCTTCTGATGATTCCAATGCAGGACTGTACCTATTTGGTTTTTCCATTTGATTTGAATTTAATTTATTTTAATCCCATTCTAAATTCAATTGAGTAATAAAAAACGTCATGGATCAGGGTCAGGCGTACAATCAAAGCGGGGCGTCTTGGGACCCGGTCATCACTGCCAGCAGTTCTAAAGTGGCGGTTATAGTTACTGTATGTTTATTATTTATAAGGTAACACACCAGTACTTAAACACCACACAAAACTACACAAATACCACGCAAAACAAGTCCTGGTGAGGGTCTGCAATCTCTGATTGCTCTTTTACTTGTTCTTCCTTTTGCAATTATCGTCACTTTTAGCAGATTGGTAACTTGATTTTGACCCGATCAAGTTATTTAAGTCTTTTTCCTGTGCTGTTGTCTTTTCTCTTGTGCAACCATACAAGGGAACTCAGACACATGTTGGAGGCAATTTGGCCCACGGTAACGGCACTCTTATGAACTATCGATACTATGTTGTACTCCTTTGGTATAATCATGGGCTACAGCCTTAAGGTAATGTTAATGGTAAAAAAATTATGACGAAAACTCTGATTGTTGTGAGTATTACTGCAATTACTGAAAGGTTGTCCTTGGAAAGTGTTCCGCTGCTCTGGTATAGTTTTATAAATTCAAGGAAGGCTCGTTGTTAAAGACTCGCTTCATTTGCAGCCTGTTATAATTCCTCGTGATTGCAGCGATAAAAAATGAAAAGTTTCTGCTCCTTTAAGCAGTTTTCCTCCTGGGTGTAAATTTTGCACAAGCCTCTTTCCAATTATTTACAGGGGTGTTTTGGCCTGCAGCTGAATGGATCATAACTCGGCTTGGTCATTACATGCTTTCTTTTCGCTGATTTTATCGAATCTCATAGACGTAGATAATTTCCTTCGGTCAGACTCGGCCACAGATTGGAGACCCATTCAAGAAATGTATTTCATAGTCAACCACCTAAACCTTAAACCTTACCCAACTGATTCAATCGAATCATTCGTTGGTAAGTTCACACCTCCTGGTCATGGAATTATTTCATCTCAGAGAACTCGTATTTATTCCAAAAGAACCCCGTCCCCTTCTCTCCCCATTCTCCAAACCAAAGATCTTCTAAACAGAATTATGATAGAGTAAGACAAAGAATGGAAGATTTATATATGTGCCGTCCATGGGGTGGGGGTGATGAGCAGACATGGAACAAAGTGGACATTGAAAGTTGAAAAGGCCCATTAATAGGCACGATGGCGAGACAGAAGAGTAAAATTGGACAGATTTGTTTTTGTATACAAAGTCAAGGCTCGTGGAAGAGCTAGAACACTGAATGTATAAGGATGCAACAGAACAAAAGGAACATTAGATGGAGATGGAGGGGGGGAGGACCAACATCAGAGTTGAAGGCCAAGATAGAGGGACACAAACAATGGATGTGTGGAGGAATAGGGGACAAGAGAAGATGCATGAGGTAGACAAGATGGATACTCTCAGAAGGAAACTCTCGGGAAGAAAAAAACTGGAAATTTGGAGCGAGGTGGGCTTGTGGGGGGGGGGAGTGGGGATTAACAAGGGTAGAAAAGATCATGGTTTTGGATTCGGGACAATCTGAGATGGTGGTGAGTAGCTGTTTTGAAGACCTGGAGGGAAGAATGAGATTGAAGAGAAGGTTTAAGTTGATTACACAGGTGGGAAAATGGGGAATGAATGAGTGGAGGGGAGCAGTGATTCTGGATTTATGGAGTTTCATCACAAGGCGGTTGATAGTGGACCACATTCACTCTGCAGAAACATGGGTGGTTGGGGGGGGGGGGACAAAGCATGGAAAGAGCAAAGGGTGCAAGACCAGAAAGGAGGCGGTAGAAGACAGACAGACCGCCGACCTGTCTGCATTTTCGAGCAAAGTGGTTCTACAAGATGGAATCATTTGAAAAGGAATGTGCTAATTTAAATAAATATAGAAGCTGAAATGAGGCAATTTGTCCTTCTCCTTTGGAGTCCATTGACCTGGAACTCACCAAAAGTCACGTCCATGTGCAAGATGGCTACAAAAAAGTAAAACAGATCTTATCAACTCTAACCCAGTGTGCTTACTTTCAATTACAGATAAACTCATCCAATCCATCATTGCTGCTCATGTCAAGTTTTTCCTGTTTTCAAACAGCCTGATCTCTGACCATCAGTTTGGATTCCGTCCCGGTCACTCAACTTTGGGCAGGCTGCTGCTCCTCCAGCAGCAATGGTTGGAGGCCCTCGATGAAGGGATTGGAATGATCTATCTGGACATATTTTGAGCATTTGACACAGTCTGGCATTCTGCACCGCTTGCCAAGTTTTACAGATGACTTCACATTGTGCCGTATGGTACCCCATCCCTCTTCTCGGCAGAGAGCAGCTGCGTCACTCTCTGCTGATGTGGAAATGATGAAACTCTGGTCTGATAGATGGAACATCTTCCTCAAACCTGTAAAACTCTGTCTCTCCCTGTCACTTATGAAAGATCATCAAACTAACCAACCTGTCTATTTCCAAGTTCAGTCTCTTGAGACTTGAATGTCTAGACCTAACAATTAGCCATTCCCTCTTCTGGGCTGACCACATCGCAAAAGTAGTCTCCAAAAATAGTTGTCTCCGTTGATCCAAATCTTTCCTGTGAAAATCAGTGCTACTTTCAGTCCACACTGTCTTTGTCCATTGCTCAATGGAGTACTGCTCTCCAGCATAACATCTGTCTCTCCTGGATTATGGAGAATCTAAAGCTCTCATTATTATTGGAAACTTCCAAGACAAGGCCAAAGCACAAGTTGCTGCTTTCACATCATAGGTGGGATGGTGGTATGTTTTTTTTATTTTTTTTACTGCCTCTTTGTTCCCTCAGTCCTCTGGCCCCAGAATCTTGAGAATGCAAGCGTTATTCCATTAACCCCTTGCTCGTTTAACTTCCTAAATCTAGGCTGACTGCACACCTCTGACGTCCTTTGTTCCTCGATTCTCCTGTCTATGTGGCATCACTTTCCAGAGGCTGTTCTTTTCCATTTTTCCCTCCAAAGCTTTCAGCAGGCAGTGAGTGCACCGCCATATCATGTCACACACTTCCCCCCGTTCTGACCTATGATCTTCATTACCCCCACGAACCCTTTTTCACAAAACCCTCTGGCTTGCTCATTTCAGCATAGATGGCAAGTGATCCGCATTTCATGGGTTTAACCCGTTTTGTTTCTGAAAACCCACAGACCTGGTTTCATATCATCAAAACCCATAGTGGATGGAAAATATGATCAAAGTTTTAAAATGCAATGTTTCCCTTCCATACCACTTGCAA
>NC_140973.1:3908087-3975587 GCF_056783735.1 Eptatretus burgeri | reverse complement strand
ATGAAATTTTGTGGACAGGTTGGGTGTGTGACGAGGCACGAACTGATTAGATTTTGGTGAAGATCCGGATCCGGATATGATTTTTTCAGTGATTCTTCACCATTGAAAGATAGGGCGAAACTAATATATAGCACGATATCTCAAAAGGTTGCAGACGGATTCAGATGAGACTTGGTGGACACGTTGGTTGTGTGACCATGACGAATTGATTCAATTTTGGTGAAGATCCGAATCCAGATCTGGATATGAGAATTATTTATTTTTTAAAGCAATTCTTCATCATTGTGAGATAGGGCTGAAAAACGATTGCCGCATGATATTTCAAAAATGTATTGGGCCCGATATGTTCTCATGGATCAGGCATTATGTGGCGGAGGTATGTGCTCTACCGAGTACCCTTCTAGTTTCTAATGGAATGGCATCCAACTCCGGAATCTTATCCTCGTACTTTGTATGCAGTGAATAATATTAACTATCATTTGCAGTTGATATTATCCCTGCTCTCCTCTCTGTTAGCACTTGTTTGTGGAGGGTAAAATTGCATGGTATCTTAAAAAAGAAGGCCATTGTGCACCAGTACTCTGACTAAAATACCTAATTGTCATGTTTGTAGCATCATTAGTTTCTGGTCATTGCATTCTCTGTGCATGATATGGTATTGTGAGGGATGCATCGCGAACGGTTCTGTGCTGGCATCTGCAGGATCACTTCACAGGAAGGTTGAGCAGCCTCCTTTTACAGAGATATCTACTCATTTCTGTCAATAGAGTAGCACTAATGTGTTTCCCCCACATATTGAATGAATAATGTTGGGGTGAAGGAAGGAAGAGTTAAGTGATAGAGTGAGATGGAGAGACTGACTGACTGACTGACTGACTGCTCCTTCCTTTTATGACAAAGATACAAAAATCAGTTTTGTTCATCAAAAAGGAAGAGGACATCATTGATGATCAATGCAGTGAGACATTGATTTAAAAGGAAATGATGAAAGAATCATCATCATCATCATCAATTTTGCAAAAGGCTTCGTTGAAAACTCGTTATTCTTTGTCGAGTGTTGAATGATTTTTTCATTTTATAAAAACGGTATTTGAGTTTCATGAACAAGAGCCTTAAGGGTAAGTACCACATTATGAGAAGAAACAATCCTTTTAAATTTTTGTCTTCCTCGACTTGTAAATTGCAAACTTAGCCGAACCAATCACATAATTCGCTAAACACACTTTCCTTAATTAAGAGGGCCTATTAATGCCAAGAATAACAACATCATGTTTAAAATGAGAATCCAGCTTTTGAAAGATTCTTTGGAGAATGATAAAAAGACAATGTGACCGTTCTCATTCCAGGTATATACGGAGGCCTGTAAAAGTATTCACCCCCCCCCCCCCCCGAACAATAATTTCACATTTCGATGAATTGTGTAGAAACAATTGTTCCAAATAAACTATTTTTTATACATAACTGAAGGGATCAAACTAAATACTGTTATCGTTGAAGGAGTTTACATGTAAGGAATACCTGTAAAAAAAAACATGTACAAAATTCACTGGTTGGTACAGTATTTGGTCCCTGAGGTCAGTACTCGATGGAAGCACCTTTTACAGCAATGACTGCTGTGAGTGTTTGTGGGTCGATCTTTACCAGCTTTACACAGTGAGAGGGTGAAATCTTTACCCATTCTTCATGTGAAAATTGCTCTCGATCTGCCAAGTTTGATGGGGATCATCGATGGACTGCAGTCTTCAAGTCTCGCCATAAATGTTCAATTGGGTTCCCGTCAGGACTTTGACTGGGCCACTCAAGAACATTTATTTTCTTCTTATTCATCCACTCCAGTTTGGCTTAAGCTTTGTGCTTCGGATCATTGTCGTCCTGGAATGTGACTCTTTTCCCCAGTTTCAGAATCATGGCTGACTCAAGCTGGTTTTCATGAAGGATTCTCCTGGACTTTGCACCGTCCATTGTCACTTTGATCCTGACAAGCTTTCCACTCCCTGCTGATGAAAATCAGCCCCAAAACATGATACTGTCACGAACGTGCTTGGCAATAGAGGATGGCGTTGATTGGGTGATGTGCAGTGTTCGGCTTGCGCCAAACGTAATGCTATGAATTTAGACCATAAAGTTCAATTTTTGCGCTTCTGACCACAGAACGTTTCTTCACATGCCTGTAGTATCACGAAGATGCTTTTTCACAAACTCAGTATGAGTTTTTAGATGGGTCTTTTTCAGTAATGGCTTCTTTCTTGCCACCTGTCCATAGAGCTAAAGCCAGGCCAGATTTGATCTGCGACTTGCTACAGGTATCATGTAAAACTGTTGTCACCTGTTTCATGGTTAGGTTGTCGGTGACTAAACTGTCTCTCCCACCAGGTTTCCTGGTCATGAGGGTCTATGGATACGGACACCCGGCAAGATTAAAAAAAAAACCTGTCAAAGGGCGGAGGAACTCCTTGTGAGCCAACAGCCATCCATATCTGGTGCCCAAATGTGTCTGCGGACGTCCTCCTGCAGTTGGGTTGCTTTTTTATTCGGAGGTTGGTGGCAGGATTTGCACTGCGGCCACCGTAAAACCCTTCATTCTGCAAAACGCACTAAAAGCGCAAAGAAAACCGAAAACCCGCTTTGTGGGAGCTCCTGTGATGCTGCCCTTCGCAAGGCAGCTCGCCGGATGAGAGGATTGGGGCAAAGCCTTCAGAACCCCCATTCCTTAATGATAGGAGGAAAAGCATGGGGTAAACATCCAGGGTCAGATTGCGGTAGTGTGTGTGTGTCGGAGTGGTGCTGTGTCATTCACCAGACGGCGGTCTAATTGGGTTAACCTGAGGCGGTCCCTTCGGATGGATGCCTGGAATGTCCTATCCCGAAGAGAGGATGATCACCTGTCTCTGTTATCATCTGAGCTCAAGGGTTTGAACATCAGTATTGCTGCACTCTCTGAGGTTCGTAGACCAGATAGTGGTGAGATCATGGTGGGTGGTTACACCTACTCTTAGTCTGGTCACTCTGATGGTTACCATTCCCAAGGAGTTGCTGTAGCTGTGCCCAATAACCTGACTCCAATGATAATTGACGTAACACCGGTGAACGAGCATATTATGAGACTCAGGATTCGTCACTCCTTGGGTTTCATTTCCCTGATCTCTCTATATGCTCCGACTGAGGAGAGTGATTTCACAGTGGACACATTCTACGCCACGCTCGAGTCTGTGGTTGATCAGTGTCTCTCAAGTTTGGTTGAGATTGGACAAGTAACGTCCAAATGTATCGTGGTCAAAAGGACAGACAGACAAAGAGACTCAAAATTCCACATTTTAATATGATATTGAAGTTGACTGACACTTTGTCTTAACAAAATAAATACAGGTTGAAAACATTTGAGAGATAAAAATTTGTGTAAGCGATCTGACGATGCTCTGGAGTGCCTTACTCTGGCGTGTATAAAAGAGTGTATAAGTGTAAAGGGGGCCTTACTCTATGCTCTGCAGTGTATAAAAGATTGACTCAAACCACAGGCGTAGTGGGGGGCAGGGGGGGGGTTGGGGTGGGGGGGGTTGGGGGTGGGGGAGGGGGAAGTGAACACGGCAACCTCCTTGAGCACCATTTAATTGGCTGGCAAAATTGTTGCATGTACGATCTATCTACACTAATGAGGTCCTTTTTCCTGCAGCGCATTACAGATTATTTTCGAACACCAGGACATTTTGGGTGATAGCGCAGGTGGTGGATGTAAAGTTTGTGAGTAAGGCATCTCAGGAGATAATTTAGCTCTGAGGAGAACCACTGTTGATTCTCTTGATGTTCGAGAGTTTGTTGTTGGATTTAATGAAGTCAGCATAGGAGGTAATGTCAGTGAGGAGGTGGTGACCACTCCTGGGAGCTCACGTTTCTGTGCGCATTCCGCTTTGTACTCAGCGCCCATTCTGTGGTGTCCTTAGCGCTCGTTCCGCTGTCCCCAAGGTATGGCACTTGGCGTGGTTCACCTTGAACTCTTTCAGAACTGCTCAACCAACCTCTCTGAACTCCTCCAAACTCTTCAACCACTACTCTTTGAACTCTCAAATTCTCACTCTCCTTTTTTTGTCTCGACTCTGCCAGGCATTTTTATGGCCCTGTCTTCTGTCTTCTCACCCGTCTGCCTTCCGCAATCCAGCCACCTTGATTGGCAGGCACTCTGTGATCGAGTCATCGTGATTGGGTGCAGGAATGTGTGTGCGCGGGGGGTGGTGGGGGGCAGGCTGCTGATGCCTCGGTGGCGTGAAAGGGACAGGACAATGAGCCAGATGTTTATGTTACCGCCAAGGCATGGCTGAATTTGTTACGCTACAGAGGACATCGTGTTTGGTACATACCATTGAAGTGTTTCTTGACGGGTTTGTATGGTTCATGCCTGGTGTTGTCTTAATGGCTGGAGTGGTGGGCTTGGGATCCTAGGGTCCTGGGTTCAAATCCTACTTGGCTGTTGAATTACTACCAGGTGGGTTTGACTCAGCCTGTCAACCTTCTGAGGTCGGTAAAATGAGGACCAGCTTCCTGGTATCCTGTGTCGGAGTGGCGATCCATCCAGGATTGTGCCCAGTAACCCAGTAGACTGCTTCGGCAGCACCAACGCTCTGCACAGAGTATGGTCCCAATGGATGGATGGATGGAGAATTAGAAATATTTCAGGATGGAGTTTGAGAAGAGGAATGGAGTTTGGAATGAGGAAAAGAACACTGGGATAACTCTAACTACACTCACAATGCATCTTTCCTAACCAGTGATATGAGGGGGAGGGGTAATTTAGCTGGAAAAATACTACCGATATAACTACAGTTGGGATGGAAGTGTTCCTTATGTGTAGGCCTATCCAAACCCCTGTACCAATTTCCCAGAAATTTTCTGTCCGTATTTATTTTCACACACGGAAGGTCAAAGTCGTAATAAAACTTTCAATTCATAATCAAATTGATTTAAGACAAGAAATAACGTTCGGCACTTTTGGGAATTGAGCACCATATGTCATGTGACTCTCTCGATGGGAAAAATGGCGGGGCTTGGACTGTACCTGCACATTCGAAGGTCGATGCTCTGTCGAGAATCAAACGTGTTGCTTTTAAATATTTATTTTCTGTGTACAAAAAGGAAGTTAATATAAAAATGATCCAGATCCTTCACAGGATGACACTCAGTCTAACTAGTGGTGGCAGGCTTCAAAACGACCTCAAACAAGGTTAATGAGGAGGCCATTTGGCTCATCATTGCCATGTTGAACTCCCAAATTAATTTTCGGTCCTTGAAGGTGAAAAACATCCTTTTTCACCTTTTGTTGCCTTATAGCCTGGAATGAAATTGCATTAAATAAGACTTTTCCCACCTTTATTTACACACCATAACCCACAACTTCCAATTTCAGAATAAAATCAACTGTTCCTGTAGGTTTCCTCTGCTGGTTCATGCATTTCACAGCAAAGACTAAACCATGAGAACCAAGGAGCTTTCAAAAGATCTCTGGGATAAAGTTGTGGAAAGGTACAGATCAGGGGATAGGTATAAAAATATTTCAAACGCCTTGAATATCCCTTGGAGTACAGTCAAGAAATCATTAAAAAGTTGAAGGCATATCGTACCACCAAGACCCCGCCGAGATCAGGCAGTCCCTCCAAACTGGAAGACCAAGCAAGGAGGAGACTGATCAGGGAGGCTATCAAGAGGCCAATGGCAACTTTGAAAGAACTACATGCCTCAATGGCAAAGACTGGTCACTCTGTACAAGGGACAACAATATCCAAATCACTCCACAAGTCTGGCCTGTACAGTAGGGTGGCACGAAAGAAGCTGTTACTCAAAAAGCCCACCTTGATTCCCATTTGAAGAATGCAGAAAAACACTCAAGATTCTGAAGCCATGTGGCAAAACGTTTTGTGGTCTGATGAAACCAAGATGGAACTTTTTGGCTGAAATGCAAAACGTTATGTTTGGCACAAACCCAACACAGCACATCACCCAAAGAACAACATCCCTACTGTGAAGTATGGTGTTGGCAGCATCATGTTATGGGGATGTTCCTCATCAGCAGAGATGGGGGCACTTGTCAGGATAGAAGGGAAAATGGATGGAGCAAAATACAGAAAAATCACAGAGGAAAACCTGCTGCCCTCTGCAAGAAACCAAAAATTGGGATGTAAATTCACCTTTCAGCGTGACAATGACCCAAAGCACATAGCCAAAACTACACTGGAGTGGCTCGGAAACAAAAATATACATGTCCTTGAGTGGCCCAGTCAGAGCCCTGACCTAAATGCAATTGAAATTCTGTGTCATGACTTGAAGATTGCTGTCCATCCATACTCCCCACACAACTCGACTGAGCTTGAACAGTTTTGTACAGAAGAATGGGCAAATATTCTCCAATTAAGGTGTGCAAAGTTGGTAGAGACCAATCCCAACAGACTGACAGCTGTAATTGCTGTCAATTTTTTTGATTTTTGGCTCTTATACGAGTCTTGACATTGTGTTGTTGTTGTTGTTGTTCGACTTTCGGCTGCTCCCGTTAGGGGTCGCCACAGCGGATCATCCGTTATGATCCGCATACTGATTTGGCACAGGTTTTACGCCGGATGCCCTTCCTGACGCAACCCTGGTCGCCTCTTACGACACAGGGATAAGGATTGGGGTTCGTCATGATTCTGAGCTGCCCTACACCCTCTGAGTCTTGACAATGTGTATGTTGATAAAATTTAAAAAGGTGCCTCCACCAAATATTAACTCAAGAGGAGGACACATATCCAACCAACATATTCTAGTCTTGTATTTTAAATTAATTTTCTGAAATTTATGGAATTTGTTTTTCACTTGGATGTTGTGGGTTACAATGTGTAAATAGAGGTGGAAAAAGTCTGGTTTGATGCAATTTAATTCCAGGCTACAAGGCAAGAAAAGGTGAAAATTTTGAAAGGGAGTGTCGACTTTCTACAGGCACTGTGTAGTGTGTTTGATTACAATAGCTCTCATGTCCCTTCTGGAATGAGTAAGACTGAGTGTGTGTGTGTGTGTGTGTGTGTGTGTGTGTGTGTGTGTGTGTGTGTGTGTGTGTGTGTGTGTGTGTGTGTGTGTGTCTCCTTGTGCACATATAATACCCTGGTGTGTGAAAAAGATCATCTAGATAAGTCAAAAGGTACTCGGTACAGCACATACCGTGTCTCTGCCAGGCTGAACAGTTTATGTGTCCACCAAATTTCGGCCGAATCCATCTACAACTTTTTGAGATATCATGCTATATATCGTTTTTGGCCCTACCTCTCAATGGTGAAGAATCACTTTAAAAATCTCCTTTCCAGATCCGGATTTTCACCGAAATCGAATCAGTTCGTCCTTGTCACACATCCAACCTGTCTACCAAATGTCATCCGAATCCGTCTATAACTTTTTGAGATATCCTGCTCACAGACAGGCAAACAGGGTTGAAAATATAACTTCTGTCCACCTTCGGTGGCAGAGGGAAATAACCGAGCAAGTGTCTGAATTGTTATTTTTGTCACACGGATGCAGCGACGCATTGACACCCGCTTGGCCCGACATCAATCGAGCTGGGAGCTTGTATTTTGGGTGCTGTCGGTCCAACCGGAGCCTCAACTCAAATATAACTGGATGCATTTCTTTCATTATCGGTAAATGTATGCAATAATACCTGGGCATGAGGCACGTCAAATCATTTTCGGATTTGAGCCAAAATTTATGGAATGCGTGATTTTATTTCTGAATACTTGGAAAAAAATATTATTACAGGAGAGAATAGTGCAGGATTGTCTGAGCTTCTATGTACAATTATTTATTTATTTTACACTTAACTACAGTATCTCCAGTACCAACACACAATTTTCATTATTTATTTTTGCATATGCACTTTACCGTTATTGGCACATACATACCTCCCTGAATTCTTTATTCATGGAAATACAATTTAACATCTCCATTTCCAAGGTACCACCTTAAATTATTTATTTACGAGCAAAGGTTCCCGGCATTGCCAGGAAACTTTGGGGTATCCTCTGACCTTTCCCCTCCCTCTCCCACCCCACCCTCCCTCCTCCCACCGTCACCCTTCCCTTCCCTCCTCCCACAAAGGTACCCGGCATTGTCAGGCAACACCTGATCCCTCCTCCCACCCCTTCTCCCTCCTCCCACCTCCTCCCTCCCTCCTCCCACCCCACCGATTCGCCTCCTTCCTCTCACCTGCACCCTTTCCCTCCCTCCTCCCACAGTGATACCCGCATTGTCCGGGATAAAACGTACATCTATTGGACTACCACAATTGAGCACATACTTAGAGACAAACATTTTGCTTATCCAGGTCGGGCCTGGACAGACATACCCAAGAAGACTCGAAGCTGTCATAGCTGTCATAGCTGTCAAAGGCGCTTCTGAAAAGTATTGACTCAGGGGGCTGCATACCTACGTAAATTAGCTGTGTTTCATTGTCAATAAATTTGAAAAAATTCTCAAAACGTGTTTTCACTTTGTCATTATGGGTTATTTTGTGTGGATCCCTGACAAAAAAATTTTTTTTCAATCTATTTTAAATTCAGGCTGTAAGGCAACAAAATGTTATGTTACAGCCTGAATTTTAGTCGTCCAGGTTAACCCCCCTGAACATGTCAAGAGGTGTGAAAACTTTCTGAAGGCACTGTGGGTATACAAATTAAAATCTATTGTTTTTTTAATTTTTGCAATTGAGTGGAAATTTTTCAGAGTTAATTAATTGAAATATTATTGCAGTAAAATACTATACATAGGGGTCTGGTCGTCATCTTTTTTTTGTGCAGCACGAGGCTGTGAATAGCATCTTTGTTTGAGGGTGTAACAGTGCTGCTGATGCAGTGTCCCTGTAGGTTAGAGTAGGAACTTAGAATTCAGCCAGAATACCGGGGGTAGCTCCCCTACTCTTCGTGAAGAACACCATGGAGGGATCTTAAATGTTTTCCAACTAATTCCGGCAGATGCGACACTGAGATTAACGTCCATCTAAGGGACGGCACACACATTGATTAATAATCCTGCCTGTAAAACACCGTGATGACAGTTCATAGCTTGGTCGGGATTTAAACCGAGGCTGGACAGCCTTGGAGGGAGTGTGGATACCTCTCAGCCATCCTGCTGTGGACTGGTGATGCATTGCTTTGTATATAGCCACTGAAAACATTTTTCACTCCTCTCTTGAACTCAGTAGTTCGCTTTACTCATTCGAATCCCCTCATCTATTTTGCCTTCCAAACTTGGCGGATTTCACCGCGGAGAACCGAGCCACGGTCGCCATGCCCATTTCTCACGCCACGGGAGCTTTCGCCTGCTTTCAAATGATTTTTGTTACACACAATGAAGTTACACTTCGGCCATATTCCTGAATCTTTTCTTCACTCTGTATAATTGTCGAAACATTTGAAAAAGTAAAGTTTTAAAGCTTTAGCCATTTCACATGTTTTATGTAAATATGGAGGTTGAAGCATTGCCTCCCTTAAATCAATACGCTTATATGCTAAGTTATAAGAATTGATAATTTCTTCAAATTTTCATATTTCACTCCAGATTTCAACACTTATTAAGCCTGGTGTTGGCTTAGTGGTTACGGTGGTGGCTTGGGATCCTAGGGTCCTGAGTTCAAACCCTGTTGGCCGCTGAATTAATACACCAGGAGGTTGACTCAGCCTGCATTCCTTCCGAGGTTGGCAAAATGAGTAACGGTGTACTGGTAAGGGGGACACTGCATCAGCGGCATCGCCACGTCCAAACCAATGATACAACCAGCAGCCATAGGCTGCACGAGAGAGAGAGAGAGAGAGAGAGAGAGAGAGAGAGAGAGAGAGAGAGAGAGAGAGAGAGAGAGAGAGAGAGAGAGAGAGAGAGAGAGAGAGAGAGAGAGAGAGAGAGAGAGAGAGAGAGAGAGAGAGAGAGAGAGAGAGAGAGAGAGAGAGAGAGAGTCAGAGTCAGTCAACACTTATTTAGTCCACAAGATCCGATCCTCAAATCCGAAATCATGTTTTGATTCGATACTTTAATTAGTCCGTGAGAGTATATCGTATTTCCAAGGCAAGGCATTTTTAGGAGGCAAAATCAAAATGGCGACTAAGACCTCTGCTTGGTGAAGTTGAGCTGACCAGGGAGGGAAGCTGACGATAAGCCTTTAATGGAGGTAAGCTGTTAATTATCTTCAAAAGGGGTTTTTTAATTAGCCCAAATACCTAATTTCCACTCATGCACTACCTTGGTATTCATGCCAAGTTTGGGGCTGCTAGGTTTCATGTCTTAGAGTTATGGACGAGAGAGACACACACACACACACACACACACACACACACACACACACACACACACACACACACACACACACACACACACACACACCCTGACATTTATTATTGTACATTTAAACCACCCATACATAGCACCAATGCAGCCTGGCCCTGTATAGCTGAATCTGAGTTGACGAGGTTTGATGCATGATTCTGAGCGATATCAATGAATGCCGGCTATTCATTTGTTTATGTATTTTTACAACAATTTAATGGATTTTAACGTTTTATTTAATGTTTAACATGTCATAGTAGAGTTTCACGGACCACTGACAGATTTTATTAAAACATGATTAGATGTCAAAAGAAGCATTTCACAAGCAATGGTAATGCACTGGTAGCGCTTCACTATTATATTCAACTTGCAAAATTGAAATCTTACAGTGAAATCTTACAGTGGATGAGAGCACACCTGGGTAAACCTGCACGCAGTGATGATGACCTGTATATGAAGTGACATCCACGTATAGAACTGACCACAAGCTGCACTGAACACGTGATTTGTTGTTTTTTAAGATCCGTGACTGAAATATTTTATCTTTTGGCAATTTTTTTTGCCCGCTAAAGCCTCAGGGTAGTCGCTTGTTTCATAAGCCAATGTTTTTTTTTTGACCACACAACAGCCAAAGCGATGCCAACCGCCTAATGACGTGCATTATTGATCGGAATATTAACAGCCAAATTACCTTTCTCATGAATTGATGTCGTGTTCAAACAATGGTTACCGGTACACACCTTTCTGCGTGGCCTCAGCTGTGCAGAGGAAAGACGAGCAAAGGTCCAAGATCCGGATTATGCCTCGGTGCTCCTGACAGGCCTGCAACGCTCTGTGGACCTCGTCTTTACGCAAAAAAACTTTGTTTGATGTTGGCCACAGCAATGTTTGAAAAGCCGATTGTATTTGAACTGCCACAAGTTGAATTCACAGAGATCCGGTGGTTATTTTCAGCAAAATAAATTGCAAAAAGAAACCCCCACGTGTTCTTTGTTCCACCGCCTTGGTGGTCAAATCAAATGGCTGAAATAATTGTCATGTGGAACCGCGAGCACTGAGCGTGTGTGCGGAGATGATGTTTGAAGGCGTAATTGAAGATGCTTTTTTGTGATGTGAAGGTGATCACTAACACGTTCGTCCGGGTGAGCACACCGATTTATGCCGGTGATGGAGAGCTGTGTTTCAAGGAAAAATTGACGGATCGGTCATTAACACTCATTTGTTGTCGTGCTGCTGGCCTGTATTTCAGTCTCTGTTCATATTTGTTATACTTGTTACTTTCCCTTTGCTGCATACCTATAGGTGCAGAGCCTCCACATTTTGAAGGATATGTTAAATGAGCTGTTATATATGATTACAATTGTAATGGAATTTAAAGTTCTCTCGGGGTTGTTGGTCACTGATTCTAAAATTGAATGTAGAATCACGCATGGTGGAGCTGAATAGCTTCAGCAGCCTCGACGTCCAGTTTGTAACTGCACTGAGCCTTGTAAGATTGCTCAGACCAACAACAGTGGGCCACCAAAGTGGATCAAAAGAAATTTAATTCTAATAGATATACAACATCACAGCAAGACCTTACAACAAAAGGGCAGAATAAGGTAGATTGGGAGCAAAGCACGGTGTTGGTGGGTCGGAGGGTGGGGGGGGTTGTGATCACAGAAGGAATCTTGGACAACACGATGCCAGATAATTCAAGAGTAATCCAATGGACTGATACTGGAATATCTGAGTTATTTATTTATTTATATGCACTCTACCATCATCGCCACTTGCATTTTGTGCCCTCGACTCGATACCAAGCGACGTGCAATTGGCAACGTAAGATTTTCTTCCTTCACATTAATTAATACGGACAGTTTCGTGAACAGTGCGATTTATGAACAAAAGCGTTAAGTGTGGTCTCATTTTCTCCCCACCGTCATTACTTGCTGGTTGAAGCTTTAGTTGAAGAGTGGGCGCTGGAAGAAATACTGGGGCGTCATGGGGTTTAAACTGTGGCCAAAAGCATGTTGTGAGATTCCATTTGTGTGTTTTTTTTTTGTTTGTTTTTTTTTAATCAGCATTTATCTGCATTTTACATCCTTGTGCTCCAGTTCGTTGTTTCGAGAAAATTGCCTCTCCATATTTGATTTACATTGGAGTTCTACATGACAAATCAGGAGGTAGCTCCATTGAAGTAAAAAAAAAAAAACAGACAGGGAGGTTAATGGATTGTAACAGGTTGTAATTGTTACAGCACTGGCTTGACTTGAGATGGTATTAATTTCACCGTGGAAGCACTTGTGCTAGTCATTTACATTGAACCTTTTGGCTCTCTAATTTTACACCTTTGAACAGGCCATTGTCAATGTATTCAAATCATGCGAGGGTAGTGTAGCATTATAGAAAGAGGGCCTTTGACTCTTGAGTCATAATGGTAGAGATAAGTTTGATTTGTGTTCTCTCTATGCGCTATGAAAAGTGTTATCCCTCGTGTTTGAAATGTGTGGGCGTCTGTTGTGAAATTATTCCTGAATGCACTTATTGTTCAGCCGAGTTCAATCGACATACGTATCGTGTAATTGTGAAACACACTGCGTTAAATGTGGTCACTTGCTGAATCCCTGACGGATCATTCGATCACTGGACAGTTCATATAACACCTTACACTGCATAGTCTTGAGAAAAAGGACATGACGTGGGAAGGGCTACCCGCTGCCTTTTTATTTGGATGAAATTAGCTCAGTCGTTGCCTCGCTCGAAGCCGCCATTTTATTATGATTCTCAGTGTTCCTCTGCCCTGAGCGCACGAGCTGAAAATTTGATTGATCGAGACTGCGTACAATTTTTCCAAGTACTGCTAAACTCAAGGTTTTTGGAATTACAAATAAGGTGATTTGTGTTAACCACTGTTGAAATATATAATTAAATTGAAATTTAATAAAAGTTTTAAAAGCGGTGCAAAAAAACAACTTAAAAAACCCCCATTCAATTGTAAGTTTTACCGCCGTTGATTCGTTTTGGATACACCTTCTCTTTTCACCCTCGCCAGAGGAGAGGTGTTGCGTTTGGGTTCCTTTGTTTGTTTGTTTGTTTGTTTGTCCTCACAGATCTTTTGTGTTTTTCTCCGCAACTGTTTGTCGGATTGAGGCGAAATTTTCACCATCGGGGCGACTACTCATGGAGAATGTTGAAATCATAATTACGACGTCATAGGTCACTTGGTGTGGCAGCCATGTTGGAAAAACCGAAAAACTTTGGACCTCTGTAACTCTGAAACCACACCAAGGAAAAAAAATTTAAACTTGGCACATGGCAAGTACTACTCATGGGGAATAAATGTGATTTTTTTTTAAATGATGTCATCGGTGCTTTTGTTATGACATCATAATTGCATATGGAGAGCGCTACTTCCGATCAGTATGAAAGTTTTTGCGTCATCTCTGGATAAATTGATCCACAGAAAAAGAATTGATGACGTCAACAGTCACGTGATTTGGCAGCCTTTTTTCTGCTTTCAAAAACCTTCTTCTCTGAAATGACTGAACAGATCGAGGCGTAACTTTACATGTATGACCGCCTCTTCATGAGGAACAAAACATTCACACATATGACATCATAGGTCATGGTTTGCCAGCCATATTGGATTTACCCTGAAACCCATTAAGAAAAAATGTTCTTCTCCAGAACGGCTGGACACATCGAAGGGAAACTTCACACAAATGTTCCCCAAGCCTTGGGGGATACCAGGGTCTTCACAAATTATAAATGATACGTCACATGGTCTGGCAGCCATATTGGATTGAGCAAAAATCTTTAAAAAAAATTATTTCTCTTGAACCGTGCTTAATCAATCAATGTGAAACTTAAAAATTATGATCTAGCAGTGATGTGGAATAGACGGTTTAAATTTCAACCTCATCGGACATATGGTGCGGCAATCAGAATTATTTAATTTTTTGATGTGGGTTCTTTTTGATATATATATATATATATATTTTTGTTTGTTTTGTTTGTTTGTTTGTTTGTTTTTGAATAAAGCTCACTTGGCTGTGCCTGGATGAGTTTTGAGGGTAGAGGAGTAGCAGCTGAAATGCGAATCCTATCCAGGTTCCTCCTGATGACTTCATCTTTTCTTTTTGCTTGTTCGTGTTCCTTCTGATTACTCCAATGAAGGACTGTATCTATTTGGTCTTTCATTTGATTTGAATTTAATTTATTTTAATCCCATTCTAAATTCAATTGAATAACGAAGAATATTTTTTTTTAAACGTCATTGGTCAAGGTCAGGTGTCCAATCATTGCAGGGTTGCATCAAAGTGGGATGTCTTGGAACTCGGTCATCACTGCCTGCATTTATAAAGTGGCAGTTCTAATTATGTCTCATTGATTATGTAACACTCCAGTACACAAAATACACGACACACAAAACTACACAAACACGAGACAAAACAAGTCCTGGCAAGGGTCTGCAATCTCTGATTGCTTTTTTTTGTTTATTATTTTTATTTGATGTACTATACTCTTTATAGATCATTGGCACTGCCGAAGCAGTTTCTCGGCAAGGTTTATAGTGGCAGGTTTGGCATTGCCTTCCCAGTGTTGTTTGTCCATTTTGTGTGCTTTTAAATGCTGAGCTTCAAGCAAGTCGGCATCGCACACCATTTTTAAAGTCTTTGAAAAATCTTTGGTGTGACTCAGATGGGGTTTGAACCACTGACCGCCGAGACTCTGAGTGGATGCTCTTACCATTTAAAGCCACCGAGTCTGGTACACCTTATTTTACACGTTACATGAGTTCTTCATGCCTGTTGTTTGTGTCCATTATGGCATCCCTAAAAACAGTGAGTTTGGAATGATTTTCATTTTTTTTTTCTCGGAAAGGCAGAGAGATTGACTGAATCAAATGCTTTACCCTGCTGTGCACATTCACGCTCATGACGAGACTCCATACAATTTTTGCCGAATTCAGAGCCAAAGTAATAATACTAAACTGCCATGTTTTTGGAAATGCAAACAAGCCGGTCCATGTTCTAGGAATCATTGTGCATCGGTCCGTGTAATAAGATTTCATATGTTAAACACAGTTCATTCAAATTAAATGAGAAAAATTTCGGAGTTCCTCCATCATAGACTGATAGACACACAGACAGAGTGAATCAATTAATTTCCCATGTTTTGTGCTAAATATCTATCTGTCTATCCATCGATCCATCTATCTATCTATCTATCATCTATCTCTGTTGGTCTGTCTGTGTATATGTATATTTGTCTATCTATATCTATATACAAATTCATCCATTGACCTGTCTGTCTGTCTGTCTGTCTGTCTATCTCTGTATCTCTCTTTCTGTCTGTCTATCTGTCTGTGTCATTATCTGTCTATCTGTTTATTTATCTATCTATCTCTGTTTCTCTATCTATAGCTACATCAATCTTTTGCATATCTGACTAATTTTGATTATTGGTCTGCTGGTTGCATGATCATTATGTCCACAGTTGTGTCGATGTAAAATCTGTTTCCTCATCCTATAATCAGCACCCAGGTATGGTTTGGAGAAGGGTGCAAGCCACGAGGGCGCAGCTAAGTTGTTGATACAGCACCCCGCTCTCCAACCGTTTGCTGTTGTGTTTCGAGAGGTGAAGGAAATGTCAAAATTAGACCATTTACTGGCACAAGGTGAACTCATTTGAAGTGATATCAGGAGATTGTTAATCTGCACAAGTGCCAGATGGAAAAGCTAGCTTAATATCATCTCCTAAGGACCGTGTGTTTTACAGTGCCTTCTATCAGCACCTCAACAGATGGCAGTTTTAGTCGGATTCGACCTTGCCTTGGATCAATCCCAGAACAGGAGAGCTTAGAGGCAACAATACCACCAAATGAACTACCTTGCTGCCCCAAACTTGTATGATGTCATTATTTGCAATAAGTTCTTCCATTTCAGAGCAAACTGCATGACAGCCAAAGTAACAAAACATTAGCAAGGTCCCAAGTGAACAGTCATTGTAACTGACGGACAGGCACTAATCCCTCCCCCTCCCTACTCTCCCCCCTTCCTCCTCACTACATGTATGCCTAGCAGATGGACCCAGTACAGAAGGCTGTGCTGAACCACACCTTTGGAGTAGCACCACCACCGCGCAAGAAATCCCTAATAATGTGTACCATTTGCCAGATTCGCTTCAACTCTGAGGTAAAGCATTTTTGTTTCCGTCTATACGAGGGTGATGGAAGAGATTTTGCCCAATTAGTCTTGTGTCAGGAGAAAAAAAAAGAAAAAGAAAAAGGGGAAACGAGTCGACGGCCTTTTGAATTCAGGATTTTCAAGATGGCCGCCCATTCCCCAGTCATTCTGAAATTGGCGATTCCGCGTTCTTTAAGAACGGGGTGTCCGTATCGAAAACCATGGGATTGTAAAAGAAGGGCCGGAGAACATTAAAATAAAGTGAAAAAAGACATAAATGTTTAGCAACTAATTATGACAGAAGTCGAAGAGTCTGAGCAATCAGTGCCGAATGTATTAAAGAGTACATACGTTTCACACTCACGACTTCACCGTTGGTTGATGAGGTAATCGCCGAACCAAGTCATAAATAATTATACCAACTTATCATTGCCTTTCATATTACAAATTTCATATTGATTAACGACACTGGATGGAAACGAGCAACCAATGATGTTGTTAATTCGCTTGCTTTTGCTATAAATATTGAAAACCTTTGTGTTGCCGTGTGAAGAGCTCAGGACAGAATGTAAATTGACCAGACACCTTGTTAGCTAAATGGTCTAATTTCTGATTCTCAAGCAATACCTGCACTAATGGGTTATTATGAGATGTGGGGAATTTGGAATGGTGCACTGGGGCATTGTCTGTAAATGTTATCTTTGAACACTTTTTTTTTTTTGTGTGTGTGTGGTTGAAACATCCACCGGTGGATATAATCCGATGTTGAACAATCTTCCTGAACAAGTGAAGGAAGATCGTTCGACGTACGATGCAAGATGCCAGCATGACGCACGATGACGAATGCACTGTCGCTGGTGTCGGTGTCATCACAAGATGTTACGCAGGTGGTGCCCTTATATAACCTTGACCTGTCTAGTTTGGGTTTGATTCCTGACCAGACTACGATACAAGCCGTCAGATCGGTGTTTCGCAGGCAGGGTCGTTCCTCGCCGAAGTGCGCCATCCCTCGGACGGACGTTAATCCGGGACCCGATGGCAAGATTAGATGGTGGGACTTCAAAGATCCCACAGTGTCTTTCGTGAAGAGCAGATGAGTTATCATCGGCACCCCGCACAAAATACAAATTCCTCCCCCAGCCTACAAGGGTCACTGCATCAGCGGTATAGTCCCCCCTTCCCTTGCCAGAAAGGAATCTACCTGCGGGCCAAACGTGTACTCGACCCTCCCTCTCGCTCCCAGTCCAATATTTGTCGGAAACAAACCAACTGGTACCAGTTAGTGAAGTACATTTTAAAAATGAACATTTGTGCTTCACTGATCATCAGATTTCTTCATGACCATTAAATTATGACAATCTCCTATACTGTGTGACTGCACCAACGGTCACATTTTAACACAACGGCCTCAGCGGCTCATTTACTACAATTTTAACTCAACATGTTGGTCATGATTGAACTCAAATCTATGTGTTTTGATTGAGTTTAAACAACTTCTGGCTTCCAAAGACATTGTTCGAGTCTGTTTTCTCAGCTCTCAAGTCTAATTGTAAGCTGGGTAGCCAACGATGCTGGACTAACTCTGGCAAGACACGTTGCCAGTTGTCGTGGCGTTAACTAGATTCGATCTTGTGTCGTCGTCTACCTGGGAATCAAGTTAAATTACACACTCAGAGTTCTAGGTCTTTGTTGAAACTCCTTATCAGCTCTCAACCTGGCGACGGCCTGCCTGAGATCTGATATATTGGGTCCGGCCATCCATTTGTATGAGCATCTCCTCCACTTGAAAATGCCTCTACTCGAAAATGACTGGACGCGGGTCTTTCATATTCGGCACACGTATGTACAGTTGTTTTGTATGCAGCCTTTGGCCGGTGTTTGCATCGTTTTCTGGATGGTGTGCCCCTGTTACCAGTAAGCTGGTACTCATTTTGCCACCTTTAGAAGGATGACAGGCTGAGTCAACCCACCTGGTGCTATATCAATAGATTGACAGGGGCTCAAACTCGAGACCCTAATATCTTAAGCCAACCACCTTAACCATTAAGCAAACACCACATTCACGTATGTAATGACATCTGGGCAGGAGGCACGTCAAATTATTTTGGGATTTGGAAATTCGGAAATAAATAAATTAGGAAATAAATACAGGATCGTTTGTGGTTGTGGAAACCATTATTTATTTATTTGCACTTTAACATCTCCACCACCAACACTCAACCTTTATTTATTTATGTACATTCTACCATCTGCACTACCTTCATATTTATTTATATATTAATTCATCCAATAATGTTAATCAAGCGATTCTCCACATGTGTGTACAGTGTATGTATGTATGTGTACGTTTGAAAATCATCTCTAATATAAAAGGAGCCCAGTCTCGGTGTGCCTTCGTGCGTGCCTGTGTCCATCCACCAACAATTGTCCTATAGCGGATACAACAATACACGTACGCGTGTATGCATATACACGCATGTCAGCGGTACGCTGCACAGTTAATTTACATTGAAACAAAATCTCTTCCTCCTCCATCTTCGTCTTCACTTATAATAATGTTGAGTCTCATTCGATCCCGTTTCTCATGTCGATTCGATCCAGAAAACGATTGCTATATTCATGATTCCATTACATTCGTAATTAGTGTGTTGGATATTGTTCGGAATTCAGCATTTAAAAATATTGTGATGAATATCCCATTTCCACTTTCCACCACCTCGCACGCTGAGCAGAAAGCTACCCCAGTATCTAAACACCACCTAATTATGTTTTTATCCCATGAACAACAACCGTTGTTTTTTTTTTAGCAATTCTGCAAATATTGGTATTCCCATGAACGAAATGAAGGGTCTTACATTCTAGTAGAAATAAACAGAGCTGGGCTGATCACCACCAACTTTGCACACAGGGGGTATTATTAGACATGGCACATAATATAATTGTCATGCCCCCCAACCCCAGCCCCGCAAGGCTGTTTCTAGTTTATTCAAATGTAAAAAATCCCACACGTCACATTTTTAAGGTGTGGTTGGGAGCTGTGTTCCTCCATGAGTACTTGTTAAATATAAAAAAAATGAAAAGTTTAAAAACTTTGTGCCTTACAAGTTACACTTATCACTTTTCTGTTGATAAATGACTTTTCCTACAAATTATTTTTATTCCAAACATTATGACCAAAGTAAACACATAGCTACACCTAATAGCTTGAGCTTAAATCCAAAGTTCATGGTAATACAACAAAGTAATAAACACAAGCATTGACTTCCTTGCACTCCAGAACTGCTGGACAAAGTGAGTTGAAAACGACTAGTTCTATTCGGGGTGTTGGTTTTAGGTGGTAAAAAAAAAAAATCAAAGGCCCGGGGCTCCGAGTGGTGGGGGAGTACACCAATTCTAAATGTAAATGTGTATCACGTAGCATCATCGCCTTGTGGGAGTATTATAAGTCAAAACGAGAACAGCACTCTGTAGAACACATATACATACCTGTGTTAGACTGAACAGTTTACGTTTTGTTTTCCAACTAATAACTGAATTCACACCAAAACCAAAATATATCACCAAACCAAGCTGTTTTTATCACCAAACCAACCTGTCCACCAAGTTTGTCCGAATCGGTCCATAACGTTTTGAGATATCTGCTCACAGACAGATATACAAACAAACAAACAAACAGACAAACAGGGGTGAAATCCACACCTTCCGTCCACCTTTGGTGTCGGAGGTAATAAAACACATCACAGACGTGTACTACACTCCGTGGTGTATTAATGGTTCGAGCATCCCCTCTGAGTCTGGGAGGTCGGTAATTTGAATCCTGGCCAAGTCATACCAAAGGCTTTAAAATGGTACGTGCTGCTTCCTTGCTTGCCACTCAGCATTTAAAAAGAATATAGCATGCAGAAACAAGCGTAGGTTGGCAACCATTGTATGGGCTTTGCGAGGCCAAATGGCACCTCCTAGGTTGAAGTTATGTGGAATGGAACTCAAAAGGGGGAATTCACCCATCCGTAAAGATGGGTTCTTTGTTCGTACAATCCACGCGTACATATTGACCCTCAAGCGAAAATCCAAAGCTTTATGAGCTTATTTGCCATTTATTTCTTCTTTTGAGCAAAATTTTTTTTTCTGTAAAAATCTAAACATTGTGACAAAGCTAATCACATGTACTTTAGCCTGAAGATGAAAGTACATGGTAAAGTTTCTCCAAACATCATGCATGCACCTTGGCCCGAAGGCCAGAATGCTTGGTCTTACAGCTTACTTACCATTTCCCCCTTATTAGCTGCTTCACCAGCAGGAAAAGCAATGATTTATATAAAACCTGTTAAAAGTCCTAAACACAACAGCATAAGTTATAACAAGGCAGAAAAACGGGGAGGACGGGATGGAGACGACAAGGAAGAGGTTTGCTGAATTGTGAATACAGTTACTGACCGACCGTCATACTTTGGTTTTAAGCCATAATGAACCAGCATGACAGCTGTTTGACGTCACTGTTTGACATACGCCATTCTGCCATGGTTCCGTGTATTCATGTGTTTTGGTTCAATTATTTTCTGGTATTAAATACAAGTCAGCAAACAATCTCCCCTTCCCCTCTACCCTCCTCCATCAGCCTTTCCCCCCATTGTGAATAACAGATTTGCTGTTAAGGATGAAGGGTCATTGGGTTTATATATATATATATATATATATATATATATATATATATATATATATATATATATATATATATATATATATATATTTCTTCTTCTTTCGGCTGCTCCCGTTAGGGGTCGCCACAGCGGATCATCCGTATGATCCGCATAGTGATTTGGCACATGTTTTACGCCGGATGCCCTTCCTGACGCAACCCTGGTTGCCTCTTACGACACAGGGATATGGTACACCTATTTTAACCGGGGTATACACCGGCCCAGTACACTGGTACTCATTTCGCCGACCTCGGAAGGATGACAGGCTGAGTCAACCCCCTGGTGTATTAATTCAGTGGCCCAACGGGGCTTGACCTCAGGACCTTTTGGATCCCAAGCCGCTGCCCTAACCACTGCGCCAACACCAGGCTTTTATATATATATATATATATATATATATATATATATATATATATATATATATATATATATATATATATATATATATACATACATACATACATACATACATATATATGTGTATTGTTGTGGGCCGGGGGTCGGTGGCAAGAACGACCGCGAGGTGGGGAAGTTTATGCCATCTCCCACCAGACTCCCCAGAATTATAGGCCGTCACTCGGATAACGGCCCGAGCCGGCGGGTCAATTAATCGACCGTGAAACGCCATTATCTTGTCTAGATCCAATATACCTAAGTAACCACACAGTCTTGGCTACCGGGGATTCATGCCCTCGGAACATCTGGCCAAACCGGATCACTCTACCAGCTACCGTAGAGTATCAACTTCCACCTACCAACTCCGGCTCGGATGCAGTCGAACGGGCCTGCCCAGGACGTCTGGCTCCGATCTATCGGATATCGGGGATTAAACCCCGTCTAAACTCGGATACGAACCATGCTGGACCAATATAAGGGGGGACGGAAACAGACTGAGTTCATTTCTAATAAATTTATTTGCAGCAAAATCAAGACAGAAGAGGTGAGACTTGAACGAATATGCAGGAATTTACAATGATACAAAAACACTTATACAATTCTACTTAAAGACGGGCCCACACACAGACACACACAAAATGGAAAGAAACCCCAGAGTCTTTATTTGATCCGTCGCAGCCGTGAGGATAGACGAGCTGGGGGTCAGAGTTCATGGGTATCTGTCGTCGCAGGAAAGCGTGCTCAGTAATGTGGCACCTCACGTGGCTAATGGTCGTCGGGGCACGGTCCGGGAGTTTGTGCCAGGCTCGTGGCTCGTGACGGAACTTGCGTGGCGAATCGTCGGAGCTCCCAAACTCCTCTCCGTGCACGTACCAACGACGACTCCTTCCTTCCTCGCACCACACGACTCAGCGCAAAACATGACTCTTGGTCGGCTCCTCTCTGTGCATGTCCCGACTACCACTCCTTTTCAGACTCCTGTCCATGCACGTGCCGACAAAACCTCTTTTCCGTGCAGCCACCGTGACCCAAACTCTGCCGCTCCGCCAACACGAACAAACTCTCCCAGCGCCAACGCCAACCACCACCACCCTCCGAGTCTCCGAGATATATCTCCTCCCACCATGGGGAGGGGCCTTGGTGAGAGTCATCTCGCTGTCCGTCCCTCATTGGCCTATGGCCGCACTCTACCGGGGCGGAGCCGTGGCCCTTGCAAGGAGACCCCATATTCTCCACGTGGCCTCGCTCGCGCAGAGCAAGAGGGTCTGCCCTGAAAGGCCCAGCTTACAAAAACTATCGTTTGTGGGGCCCGAGGACCAGAACCGCGAGGCCCGCCCCCCCCTCGGCAAATCAAGGTACGAGCGGCCAACGGGCAGTGACGGAGCATGATGGGCTGGTTGGGTCATGCAGATGGGATGATAGATGTAAGATGAGATGTAATAACCTAACTAGCCATCACAATGCACACATTTAATCCTCCCACTAAACAAAAGGACGGTGTCCTGAGTACACACTTACTTACCGGCATAACTAACTTTGGGACCTGCATGTTGAGTGCGCATGATTTCCAGATTCGTAACAATATATATATATATATATATATATATATATATATATATATATATATATATATATATATATATATATATATATGTATATATATATATATATATATATATATATATATATATATATATATATATATATATATATATATATATATATATATATATATATATATATATATATATATATATATATATATATGTATATATATATATATATATATATATATATATATATATATATATATATATATATATATATATATATATATATATATATATATATATATATATATATATATATATATATATATATATATATATATATATATATATATATATATATATATATATATATATATATATATATATATATATATATATATATATATATATATATATATATATATATATATATATATATATATATATATATATATATATATATATATATATATATATATATATATATGTATGTATATATATATATATATATATATATATATATATATATATATATATATATATATATATATATATATATGTATGTATATATATATATATATATATATATATATATATATATATATATATATATATATATATATATGTATGTATATATATGTATGTATATATATATATATGTATATATATATATGTATATATATGTATGTATATATATATATGTATATATATATATATATGTATATATATATATATATGTATATATATATATGTATATATATATGTATATATATATATATATATATATATATATATATATATATATATATATATATATATATATATATATATATATATATATATATATATATATATATATATGTATATATATATATATATATATATATATATATATATATATATATATATATATATATATATATATATATATATATATATATATATATATATATATATATATATATATATATATATATATATATGTATATATATATATATATATATATATATATATATATATATATATATATATATATATATATATATATATATATATATATATATATATATATATATATATATATATATATATATATATATATATATATATATATATGTATATATATATGTATATATATATATATATATATATATATATATATATATATATATATATATATATATATATATATATATGTATATATATATATATATATATTTGTATTTAAAGGGTAAAACTTTCACTCTGGCACCTCGTTGAAAAGGGGAGATGTAGAAATTTGATGTAGCCACAGCTAACTCAGGATAGTCCAAACAGCTACAGCTATCCACTGAACTAATTCAAACAGACACAGACAGATGCAGACACACAAGCACAGACTTTCACTGTTACTTTTTTCACTTCGTTGCTGATGTGAGAGAATCTTTTGGAAATGGGGCCTTTGGCATTTTGCTGACTTACATTTGCAACAACTCCAAGCTGATGAAACCCTTAGGGTGAATCTGTCATCTCTGCTCAGTTTGTAAATTGATGTGACCGAGTGTAAATGCCAATGCCCATGAGGTTCCAAACCGTCCACTCGAGGATTTGTGGTTTAAATATATCCCAATTCAGACAATAACAATTGGGGAACACTTTGCATAGTTTCATTGCTTCATCAATAAGAATGGTATCATTAACTGCCTCCGTTAATGATAATCTACCACCACCATTACCGATGCTACCACACCAACTTTATTACCATCACTAAAACCGTACTTGAGTTTATGACTACATTCTAAAAACTGTTTGAAGTCTGTTGTTTTTTAATCAGTGTGTACTGCTTCAATGTTGTGAGCAAAGCTGTGAAACCCATCTTTTAATGAGATGCCATTCTGGCTCTACCAGCTCATTGCATAAACACCTGTAAACATCGAAGATCCCATTTGGAGTGGTACGGACGAATCTGTGTATCATTTATGTCGGGTTACCATATTTTAACTTTCAAAAAAGAGGACACTCCGGAAAAACAAAAAGAAGACATTCTTTTCAAATGTTTCCTTTCCATATTGAGCAATTGTATCAGCAGTCTCATTAGGTGTGTTCCGGGTCTCGATTCATTTTGCCTGCAAACCGCGGTCCTTCCAGTCAAAATACTGAATTACTGGAAATATTGTGCTTGTCCGAGTCCACATGCAATTGTAAATCAACAATACCTTTATTGACCACAGGTATGTACCAGTTCTATCGACCAAGCACTCGGCTTCCCATTCTTCTCGACCACTTCAAGAACACGGGAATTTTGTTTTCAGTTCTTCAGTGAATTTACACTTTCGTTTTGGCATTGTAAACAGCTCTTGAAGGAAATCAAGCAAGTGTGTGTGGTACAGACTCAGAAAAAACACCGAATCACAGACTGAGCATGCCACTGGACCCTCTCTCTCTGCGATGCTGGATAGGAAGAGGATGCGCGAGTGTCGATGTTCGGACACGGCCATCACGCCATGATGGAGTGGTGCTGACTTGTTCTAACTTGTCTGGGTCCAAACATCACAGAACTGCATTTTATCATCGTACGAAAATCTACAAAAATGGTTTAACCATTTAAATACGGTGAAAAAATGTATCCCAATTTGGGTGGGCTGCATGTGGGGGGGGGGAGATAGGAGAAAGGAAAGGGGGTGTATGAGGGAAGGAAAGGAAATGGAGGTCAGATACTCCACCATTTTGGGCCATATCCTATGTGGACAGCTGCTAGTCCATTTGTATGAACTCTCTGGCAATAATGATTTTTAAGTCATACAAATCCCAAACAGTGATGTTGTGGGTGCAACAAAAGATCAGTCCTATAGTTATGCTTCCAATCACGAGTCTTTCATGAGGCTGACCTCACGTAGTCGAGTGTGTCATTTAGTCACTAAAAATGCAACTCGATTTCCACTTCATTCCCAGTCTTTGACATTAGATCTTTCAGACGTCCAACTTACGAAAGAAGAAGCATCTCAGCACACTTGCCTCTCGAAACTGGTACCCCAGGTTCAAATCCACATACTTCATTGATTTGTCGAAATTAAGGACAAATGAATGTCCTTGTAGTTCAAGTAAAGGTATACCGCACTGCCATCTCTTCATATTTTTGGCTTACCTGTGATTATGTGTCCAAGCTCCTCCGTGAACATTTCCATGGTTGTAAAGAAAATAAGCAAAATTAATGTTTCGTATTGTTCGGAGATAAGTTTGATTTGTGTTTTTTTTTTTTCCGATGACCATGAAGGAGAAGAAACTCAGACTGCTGAGACAAAACTTTGCTCAGATTAGATATAGTGAATCGAGTTAATCTTGTTATGAGGAACGACTCAACAGCATTCGAATCAATGAACTGGATAAAGCACTGAAGGATTCTGAGTGGGATACTGACACAAGAAACAATGGCGCATTAAACACCGAGTCAGGCCATTTGCTGTAATTGAGATGAAAGGCATTTGCTGAAGATGGAACCCCAAAGTCAAATAAATGAAAATTAGTCTATTACTTCCTCAATTAATTGTACTTATTCCTCTTCTTCTTATTCTTCTTCTTCAGCATTAATGACCTCAAGACATAGAGTTGCTCAACTCGTGCACTGCAGTGCAGCAGAAGGGATGCTGATCCAGACTATGAAGCCGTTTCACACGTGAAGACGATTTTGTCAATTATATTGAATCGCTCAACACAATTTTAATTCACACGTGCATTAATTTTGAATGGAGAATTTTTTTGGGGGGAAGTGATCAATATTAGTGGTAGTTATGATGTCGCCTTTCCACTATATCGGAGCTGATTGGGTTGATCTTTCTGCCTCAATTTTTTTTTTAAGTTATTTGATTCCTCCAATGAAAGACCAGAATATGCGTCTTGCCATAGATTTCCTTGTTTATGATTGGCAGGCATTAATCATCCCCCCCCCCCAGTCGTCTCAGTCGTTCTGCTTTTGTGAAATTGACCCCTCCTTGACATCTTTTTGTGGTCGAAAACAAAAGTATATTTGGGGGGGAATCGTTTTCGAATTTTGAGATAGTTTTTTTTTTTTTAAAGGATTTAAAAATGATGTCGCAGTGCGAAGCTGTAAAGGTTACCTGTATGATCTGGAGGCATATTATGAGGATGGTTAAGGTGGAGGACAACAGGACAAACTATTGAAATAAAGACCCTGAAAATGATCGAATGAGGTTATGGCAAGGTATAGAAGGTAGATCGTCACGTGACACTCGAAAAGGATGACGGTAGACGTAAACACTCCAAAGTTTCCAATAAAAGAGAGATTTCCCCCGAACCTCAACACCATGGTCACACTTGAAATCCCTGCACAAGTAGCTAAAGAGCATCGACCATGATAGAATTTTTTTCCTCATGTGCTTAACAAGTAAAGCCCATGAAGTGAAAATTGATAACAGCCTGCCGAGTTTTCCTAAAACAGGTATTTGTTCCCCACTGAATCCTTCACCAACTGCCAGGGCCATGGCACTGAGATGATGTGTGAAAAAAACCTGCCGATATGTCCTTTTTAAAGTTTTTTTCTTTTTCTTCATTGGCCATCTCACCCAGCAGCGAATGCGCTCGGCTCAGCACAAAGCGCTGGAGGTCGACGTCCTCCGCATGATAAATGAAAACGGAGCGAGGCTCGAACGGTGCTGTTGGAATCGGTGGAGGGATACGAGCCTTTGATGTGGCAAGCTGAAATTGGTGGCCTGTCTATCTCGCTGTCCCTTTGCCTGTCCGAAAGACTGCATGTCTTGGTGTTTATTTTGGTTGGCTGTTGGACCGTTGAATGAACTGCTCAGTTATTTAATGTCGGGAAGAAAAAAAAAGAACTTATCACTAAAATTTGACGGGCCACATCAGATTGTCTGTTCAGGCCCAACGTCTGTGACCCTAATGGTAGCTGGCAATGTCACTCTGTCAGGAAAGTGAGCGGAAAAAAAGTGTCATGTGTCAAAGTGATTTGTCCACAATCTTGTGCTGAACAAGATGAATATCCAATGAGTGAATGTCTTTTAAAAATAACATCCTGGTTTTTCATTATGGGCACTTGTCATCACCGTTGTGATTTGGAACACAAGACACGATCAACCATAGTTTTGATTCGGCCAGTAATACAAATTTGAACGACAATATCAACATATGAGCTAAATACACCAATCTATACCTAGTTAACTCGGTCATGAAATTATCATTTGTGCCTTTCTTAATAGGGATAAGATTCAGCAATAAAGTTATTTTGATTCACTGAGGAATTGGGTCACCACCTTCATCAAATCATAAGGTCGAGATTTGCAAGTACATGTATCCTTGTTTGTTTCAATGGCTGCAAGTGGTTGAAACACTGACCCCTGCCGGAAGGAGGGGCTGTTGCTCATAGGGAAGCAATACCAAGCTTGGGGTACCGAGGGTCAGAGCACACGAACGTGGGGAGACGACTTGCGATTTTTGCCTGGATGTGGAATAGTGCAAGAGGTTTAACCACTAACTACTGCCAGAGGGAATGGGGGGGGGGGGGAGGGAGGGGATATTGTGGATGGGGAAACTATGCAAACTGTGAAACAAATCTTGCTACCCCAGGATCAGGTTTTGAATAGTTTTCTCAAATTGGTGTATTTTAGTATGACTTGTCATACCCCCTCTCACTGTGAATGGAGCTATCGGATATACATTTACATAGAGAGAGTTGGGGTGCCCCCCACCTTGAACCCCTGGGACTATTAATTTTTTTACCCCTGAAAATCTTCCTTTATAGCCCCCCTACTAACCACACCTCCCCCCTCCATGAGTAAAACGAACAATTTTAAACTCATTCCATCGAGCGGTTCAGGAATGCATAGAAGTCAAACACAAATAAGCAAACACACAAACAAACACCAATAAACTGGAGTGGTACTCAGTGGAGCGCATGCCTCTGCTCGGCTGAAGGCCAGTTTACATTTTGTCCCCCACTGATAGGCCGGATCTGAATCCGGACCTGAACCAGAATCTAATCGGCTTGTTCTTGTCACCTAACCAATTCATCCGCTAAGTTTCATCATAACTCATCCACAATTATTTTTTTAATATTGTTGTGGGGCCAGTTATCGGTGGTGAGCATGACCGCTAGAGGGAGCAGTAGAGTCGGCTCCACCAAACACACCGGAATTTAGGTCGTGACCCTCGGATAAGTCCGTAGGTACGGGTCCCTAACAGGACCATGAATCGCCAATAATTCGACCGTGTGGGGTAGGGTTAATTGCCAAACTTCAATATACCTAAGTACCCACGCGGCAAAGCTACCGGGGAATTCACACCCTCAACAGACCTCGAACGGAACGAGCCGTTACCGTGCTCGAACCGTGTGTAACCCGAGCAGATGGGTCACCAAGACCTGTCTGTCCAAATGAACAATTTATTGCCTCGCTATTCCTCAACACGCACCGTGCTAAGCCAATGAAAGAAACACAGAAACGAGCTGGAACATTTAACAGGGGATTTATTTATAATAGGCAATAATCGGGAATGGAGACATAGAGCAGAGTTACAACCAAATAAAAGCAATGCAACCAATGTACAATGAAAAGTATTTTATCAATCCCACTTAAAGACGGGGCCCACGGACACACACACGCACACACACACACACACACACACACACACACACACACACACACACACACACACACACACACACACACACACCCAAAAGAAATGGACCCCGTGGGTCTATCTCGGTCAAGCCGGGCCGGGGTACCTGTCCGCTTCGTGCGGCCATACCGACTCCGAAACCACCACAGTGGGACCCAAACCCACGACCCGAAGTCCACGGCCCACGAACGAAGCCGCTCAACCATGCTCACCAGTGTCTCAGACCGCTCCTCGACAGCCACAGACCACGCCGCAATCGCCACGATCACTGTCTGGTGAACGCTCCTGCCATGAGCACACCGTCTGGCGAACGCTGGTCCAGACAACCACACTCCTCCTCTTTAGGAGGGAGGGGCTTCTTCTCCCTGCCACTCGCCTCCTGATTGGACGGTGGGTTGTCAGGCGACTCGTGGCGGCCTCCCGATTGGCTGGGGCACGCGTGTGGTGCTCACCCTCCGCTCATTGGCTGGAGGAAACGCTCTCTGCTCCCCCTCGGAGCGGAGCTTCGACCCGAGGCGACGAAGGCTCCGCCCACGTCCTCAGCCAAAAAAACACATGCGTAATGGCGACTGGCGACTGGGTTGAGTACAGGACGGTGGCGTTGTTGTCGTGGATGTAGTAGTAGTAGCTGTAGTTGTTGTTGGTGGTGTAAAAATCCTTACGAGAAAATAATTCACAGCGCACGTACAATTAATCACCCATTAAACATAGGATGGGACCCTACCTAGAAACACATACTTACTGATATAACTGATCTATAGGACCTGGCTGCCAGATTCGTAACAATATCACGCTCTATATCATTTTTGGCACCATCTCTCAATGGTGAAGAATCATTTGAAAAATTAAAAAATTCTGGTATCTGAATCTGGATTCAGATCTTCACCAAAACCGAATCAATTCGTCCTTGATTGTCCACCAAGTTTCTTGACCCAACTTGTCCACCAAGTTTCTTCATAATATGTCTGTAACTTTTTGAGATATCGTGCTGTATATCGTTTTTGGCCCTATTTCTCAATCGTGAAGATTCACTTTAAAAAGTCTGGAATCTGGATCTTCATCAAAATCGAATCAATTCTTCCCTGTCATATACCCAGCCTCTCCACCAAATTTTGTTCAAATTCGTCCACAACATTTTGAGATATCCTGTTTACACACAAACAAACAAGCAGACAGGCAGGGGTGAAAACATGCCCTCCGTCCATCTTCAATGACGTTGGTAACAAACATAAATAAATACACAAGCAAACATTCATTATCTCCTTCTAATGCTGTCCCTCTAATGTCGGTGTCTTATCAGAGGGGGTTGTTAAATTTGTGTTGGTGGCTGGAAAGTCCAATACATCTTGAGATCCTTCTGCCACAGCCACATTGGTAAGCTGGCTGTTGCTGGTCTGGGTCTGGATGCAGCAGGCCATGCCTTCTAAGCTGTTTTGACTCAGCGAGCTGGCTACAATGGGATTCTGCCAAAGTTGAGCCTTGGTGCAAGTCTGCTCCCTCTCTTGGGTATGTCCTACAAGCATTCAAGGAGGATGCTTGCTGCCTTCAAGTGCCGTTTCAGACAGTCTTTATATCACAGCTTTGGGCTCCTTCATTAGTAACTTCCTTGAGCAAACTGTCCATGCAATACATCTTTGGGAATGTGATGGTCATCCATTTTAACAATGTTCCCCACCCATTTGGGTTTGCGTGTCATTAACATAGTCTCTACAGTGGGAATATTGGCACATTCAAGCACCTCTGCGTTTGTCACATGGTTGTGCCATTTGCTGCCCACGATTGATCAAAGGTGGTGGTGTTGGATGTTAGTGAGCTTATTATATTTATGTGCCTCTTGTATAGAATGTAGATCTGAGCCAAACACAGGAGGCATGTTAGCACCACAGCTCTGTTGTCCTTACATTTTGTGGCGGGCTTGATGCCATGTTGGAACCATAGTCGCTTCCTGAATCAACCAAATGCAGCTGTTGCTGTTGAGGATATCCTTGCAGTTAGTTCAGCATTCGGGATGTTGTCCTGGGACAATGTGCTTCCAAGGTAGTTGTATTTGTGCTCGGCATTCGGCACTTTGTTGTCGATGGATACTTCTGCCTTCCTGTAGTCAGCACCAGGGGTACATCATTTCTGTCTTTAGGATATTTGATTGACAGACCGAAACCAGAGATGACATCTGCAAACTTTCTGACTCGACGCTGGATGGTCAACTCAGAGTGTGCTTTGAGGGCTGTGTCATCTGCATACAGCAGCTCCTGTGCACAAAGTTGGGTGAACCTGGACTTAGAATGCAGACAATGAAGACTGAACAGCTTGTTTTCATGTAAAGTTCTGATGAAAGCTCCATTGTAAACCTCTTTATCTCAAAAACTACTGTGAGGAACAGGATGAACAAGGTGGGGGCCACCCATTTGTTGCTTTGTGGGCCTGCATGCCATCATAGAACTTCTTAATCATGGTTACAAATTTTTGAAGGGAGCCATATTTCTGTAGGATGATCCACAGAGCCTCTCTCCAGATGGAGTCGAATGCTTTGGAGAAGTCAACAAATAAATAAACAACGGCATATTTAACTCTCTTTCCTTCTCCACGATTTGACAAGAGAGTAAAGATCATATCTGTTACACTGCGACCACTATGGTAGCCAGATGGAGTATCTGATCGGATTGACTCTCTGATGGTTTGCAGTGTCTTGCGAGGCACTTTTTCCTGTATTTTCTTGGCAATGAAGAGCAGATAAATGTCCCTGTAGTTGTTACAGACATGGTGATCCCCTTTGTGCTTGAAGATCGGCACAATAATATCATCTCGGAAAGCCTGGGGTAAGTCTTCTTCATTCCAGCAGTCCATGAACAATTAATGTATGGAACGCAGCAGTGAGTCACCAGCATATTTGAACACTTCTACTGGGATTCCATCTGAGCCAGGAGCCTTTCTGTTTGCCTTTGTCTTGATAGCTCTAGCCACTTCTTGGATCGTGGGAAGGTCGCTTAGATCATCCTGCATTGGGCAGTGATCCACAAGCTGCAGGATGTGATATTTTACTGTGGAGGGTTTGTTTTGGAGTGCTTCAAAGTGTTCCTTCCACCGACCGAGAATTTCTGTCTCTTCCTTGAATGTTATTCCCTTCAGTGGACATTACTGGACAGGTTGACACACTCGATGGCTTACAAATGGTCTTCAGGGCATTCAAAACCTTGTGCATTAGTCCTGTCTGCTAGTTCTTGCAGCTCATCTGCCTTGAAATTCCACCAAATGTTCTACATGAGTCAAAATCTGCGTCAGAGCATAACTTTCGCTTCTTTGAATTGCAAATTTGCTGTCGTACTTGCAGGTTGTTGCAAGCTAGTGATTTTTGCCTTACGGGCAGTAGATAGGAGGTTCTTCCTGAAAGGCTTTCCTGCGATCATCCAGGCACCATCTGTTCCTCGCATCTACACATTTTTCAAGCTCCTGGCTGCCACTTTCCTGTAGTTTCTGTCTCACCTTCACATTACTCAGAGGTGAAACATTCAGCTTCTCATTGAGCATTGCAGCCGTTTTTTCCATTCTGAGGTGTAGATGCAGCTGGAAACGTGCTTTGATTAGCAGATGAGTGGTGAACCATTCATTTCCTCTCGTAGTCTGCATGCTGCATAAATTGTGCAGGTCACATCTCCTGGTGATGACATAGTTTAGTATATGCGAGGGGTTGGAGCATTGGTGTTGCCATGAGTATAATGACTTGTCAGGTACATCGTGGAATAGATTTGTCATGACAACGTTAAATTCTCTGCACAGACAGAGCAATAATTACCTGTTTGAGTTGCATTTCCGTCAACCAAACTTTCCAAGGACTCTCCTCCAACAAGAATATTTGATTCAAAATCTTCTCCTCTGGAACTGGTTTCCAAGAAATTTGACTTTGTCTTTCTGAGGAGTGTCTGAGGATTCAAATCTTTGCAGAATTACTGCTTGACTTCCTCCTTTCTTGGTCGAGTTGGATCATGAACAGTGACAACTGTGGCACAATTATTTATGTCAAAGGGAAAGTGAAGCGTCATAAGCCGATCATTGACAGCCTTGGGAAACTCACCAAGTTTGATGGCTCGTGATTTAGAGATGGCAAAACTGACACCGGACTCCCTACGATTCCCACTTTTTTTTTCCACGACCAATATAAAGTGTACTTTTTCTCTCAGATGGAGCCTGCAAGGCTGTTATGTCTCTGTAGCTGTCTATCCACAATAGCTGTACATCTTTCTGGTAAGTTGTTTCTTTTATTGTCGAGATTCTAGAACATTCCGTGATGCTAGAGATACTGGCTTCTTTTTAACTGTTTTGGCCCCATTCTAACCAAGAACTGCTGACTGTGGGCAGACAGCCAGGTATGAGCTCGGCAAGATTTATTTAACCCACCCTTTTATTGGGGTTCCCTGGGAATCCAGAGCAGGCAGTGCATTCCCTGAAGAGGGGCTGTGTCATCGCAAGGGAAGAGCCCTTACACCCCATTGCCCTCTAAAAATGTATGGCCATCACTCCCTAGCCACTTGCGTTTATAGTATAGACTATTCACTCCCAGCTGCTCAAGCCCGTCACCACTGCCCTAATTCCAATGCTGTAAGACTTTTACTCTCTTACTCCTGTCCTTTCCACTCTTTCTAACTCAAACTCCTTCTACCAACTGACTGCTTGTGCAAGATTTTAAGTGCCTGTCTACAGTACAGAAGGGTAGCCACTCTCATTAGGTTCCTATTTCCTTCATCCAACGGAAAGCAGGTGCTCGACATTTGGATAATACAGAAGCAGCATGCAGTATCTGAAAAGATTGGTTTTCACCAGATAATGTCCAAAACGCACCATTGGCCTTCTTGAAACTCATCTGCCAGGAAATGGTTCCACAACCACTGTTGCCTAGTGAAGCGGTCTTTGGTTAAAGTCACTCACCTAAGTGGACTGCCTTTCAAGTCAAACCAAATCTGGTGTCCTTGCTCCACCTTCAAAGCAGAGGTTAATAGTGTCCACTGCAAGAAGGTGGGGATAGGACTTGGTCGAGAGAGGCTGCAGATCCAAGGAGGACTGAGAGTTCCTCCTTTTCACCAATTAAATTGGTAAGACTCACCTGGTAAACCAGATGAGAGATGCCTCACTACCCTTTGGATCCAATACAAAACACACAAGCCCCAGCAAACACACAAACATGCAACCAAACAAACAAACAGGCACTTCTCAAATTATACATCTTTTGGTGAAACATAATCGAGCATTCATTTTTTTCATTCGAGTTTTGCCTAAGGTTAAAAAGTAGAGAATACCGCCATCGCATGGGCCTACTAATTTATTGTCGGTGACAATCTGATTGAAGTCATATAATTAGGTGATGTTTTGATGTCTGTGCTGCATTATTCATTAATTTATCTTTTATTTATTCAGAGCAAAGATCTAAGGCTTGTGGGGAATATTGCTTGTACATCATATGCAGGACAAGAATGGGAGGAGATGAGTGTACTTTTTACATTAAATATATCCATCCATCCATTGGGACCATACTCTGCACAGAGCATTGGTGCTGCCTGAGCAGTCTCCTTGGCTATTGGGCACAATCCTGGAAGGGTCGCCACTCCGACACAGAATACCAGCAAGCTGACACTCATTTTGCCGACCTCGGAAGGATGACAGGCCGAGTTAACCCCACCTGGTATTAATTCAACAGCTGAGCAGGATTTGAACTCAGGACCTTCGGATCCTAAGCCCACCACCCTACCATTAAGCCAACACCAGGCATATTTATTTATTAAATACATGCATACATACATACATACATACATACATACATACATACATACATACATACATACATACATACATACATACATACATACACACACACACACACACACACACACACACACACACACACACACACACACACACACACACACACACACGCACACACACACGTATGTATGTATATATATATATATATATATATATATATATATATATATATATATATATATATATATATATATATATATATATATATATATAAATAAATAATTTTTTATGTTTGTGGGGTAGAGGAATTTCATCGTAAAGATGAGATTGTATATCATAGCATGGTCCATGGATGAGTTGGAACATCTCAATGTAAATTAAGTGGGAAAAACTGTCAGCTTAAGTTGTTCCATGTCACCATATGGGGGAGTGGTGCTGTGTTAACTAGGTAGGGTTTAAAGAACCCATGACACTCAAAAGTACTGAAATTGCACATATATATATATATATATATATATATATATATATATATATATATATATATATATATATATATATATATATATATGTATATATATATATATATATATATATATATATATATATATATATATATATATATATATATATATATATATATATATGTCCTGTTGGAGTTTTTCATTGTGATTTCTGATCTGACAATGTTTTTTCACAATATTCGTTCTGTAAAATGTAAAATAAAAAACAAACCTCTTAGGGAACGCCCCTAAAAATTGTTGATAAGGAATGGCAGGCTTGGCAACTGATTAGCGATCGCCGATCGGTCACATTAAACACCATGCACCCTGAGATGCCTGGATTGTCAATGTCCAAATTAGACAAATGAAGACTTTTTTTAGCAGTTGAAACTGCTGCCAAGGTCAATTCTGCAGTTTTAAATTTGAAATTTGGCTCAGATGAAGAGGTGGAGGTTATTGCATGTGTGGAAACTAAATAAAGCTATGGACACTCGGAGATGCCCGGAATGTCAAACAATATCCGAATTGGACAAATGAACTCTTATTTTTATTTTTTTAGCAGTTGGAATTGCTGCCTGAGGTCAATTAAAAAGTTTAAATGTTGACATTTGGCTTAGATTAAGAATTCTAGAGATTATGGCATGTGCGGAAATGAAATACAGCCATGAACACTGGTGTCTCCAAGGATTTATAAGCATTGTGATGTATCTAGCAATTTATACGTACGAAGATGAGGCATTTAATGACATGAGTAAGGAAAGTGGAAAAAAAAAATCGAGTGCTTTATCGTTAAAAAAACCATTGCAGCCTGTTCCAAATTGAGTAGGCCGAACAAAATGGCAAATTAATACCCCAGCAAACTAACAGAGGGCTGACTCAGGGGCTAACCAAGGATGACACCTTGAAAAAGGAAAATTAAATAAGGCTGTTAATTATCTTCAAAAGCAGTGTGTAAATTAATCCAAACACTCAATTTTCAGTCATGCACTACCTTGGAGTTCCCTTAGTATGCATGCAAATTTGGGGCCACTAGGTTTCATGGTTTTGGAGTTATGGAGGAGATGGACTGACTGACGGACTGACACACACTGACATTTGTTATTATATAGACTAGTATAAAGCCCATCAAAAATGCCTGGGTGGTGTTATAATTTAAACCAAGTGGTTTTACAGATACACTATTATGGATAAAAAAATTGGAAACCAAGAAAAATGTTTTTCAATTTTTTTTTTATGTCCTTAAAAATAGAACATAGTGAACACCCAGTCATTTATTTGGGTTTTCAGGGTCCTCAGGGTCTTTTAGGCTTTTTGGGTCCTCGGGTCTTTTGGCTCCTTTTGGGCCTTTGGGTCCTCTGGGTCTTTTGGGTCCTTGGGGTCTTTTGGATTCTCTGAAAATTTTGAATCCTCTGGGTTTTTTGGGTCTTCAGGGTCTTTTGGATCCTCTGGGTCTTCTGGATACTCTGGGTCTTTGGGGTCTTTTTGATCCTCTGGGGTCCTTTGGGGTCTTTTGGGGATATCAGGGTCTTTTGGATCCTCTGGGTCTTTTGTATTCTCTGGGTCTTTTGGGTCCTCTGGGTCTTTGAGCTCCTTGGGGTCTTTTGGGGTCCTCGCGGTCTTTTGGATTTTTTGACCATATTGAACACCCAGTCATGTTAAAAGATTGGCCTGTCAAACAAAACGCTGCTCAAATCGTGCTTATAAAGGGGGACAGACAAATACACCAACACAAACACACATCGTGTTTTATCGAGGGAGATGGTACAGATGTCTTTTGACAATTTTCCTCTTTTGTTTTTTCAGCGGGCTCGTCGAATAATGGCATTCCTCCATATGAATCAATCAAATCTATAATCCATCAGTGTTGTACAAACCCAAACATTTCATGTTTTTCTTGACATTTTCAATCCATGTGTTTTTATGACATCCTCTATCAGCTTTCTTTCTTCTACCACAAGCTTTATTGCTTTCTTCACAGCTTCTTTTTCTAACCTTCATGGCATATGACCATACCAACAAAGTATTCTCTTCCCAAGCTCTTCCTCATTAGTGGTGCTTAAATTTTTATTTTTATTTTCAAAGAAAAATGTGCATCCAACGAAAAAAAAGTGATGAGGTCGATCCTGCTAATCTATAGTAAACAGGCAGATCTTTTTCTCAAGTGACGTTTCACCCGCTTCCCAGCGAGCTTCCTCAGGCCAATAGACCTCAAGCCTCAGCACGCTTCCACTTTTATTCCCGAGGCGACACTTCGTTGCTGGTCATGTGCAGGTGTGAGACGTCGATCAAGGAGAGTTTTTATTTTGCTAAACCTTCAGCAAATAACACCAATCGCATCATCGATGGTGTGCTCCGCTTTTTTCATTTACTAGTGTTATCTCCATTATTTTTTCATCTTCGATCGGGATTGCCACATTTCGCTTCCGTACATCAATACTGGTCTGATACAGGCTTTATATACTCAAACGTTTGCAGTTAATGGAATGTTTTTATGCTTCATCCGACCACTTTTATTCCTGAGGCGACACTTAGTTTCTGGTGACATGTCGGTGTGGATTTTCTCCATTAATTCCAGGCTTACTTTATTCTTGATATAACGACTAATTCCACTCATCCTGATGCCTCTATCACGTCTCCAAGGTAACAAACCTTTGACCTTTTTATATTAAATTCTGAGCTCAGCACCATTTCTTTTTATTCTTCATCTTTTTATTGAAATGATTGTTTTTTTTTCTCATCATTTAATTATGAAAATCTCAGCTTTTTATTTTCAAACCAAATTTCCCGTGATAGTACTTCATCTCTTGTGACAACATCCATAACCCAACCGACATTGGATTGGATTATAATTCCTTTTCTGGAAATTGAACAAGGCCATTGTCCTTTCTCCTCTTCAGCAACTCAACATAAGCTGCATTTTATTCATGATGATGCTTAAATCTTTCTTCTTGATTGAACTTTTACATTTTTGACACTTCTCTTTTACTTCTTTTTCACATTAAGAATTCAATACTAATTCATCAGCATACAATAACTAGCATGGGATTCGCAACCTTTCATTCTTTGTCAATTCTTCCATCACAATTACAAACAGTGGTCGTCTTCAATTGTGTTTCCTTCTCTGAATATATGATGAAAATATATATGTAAATATATACATATACATATATACCGGGCGTAGTGGCGTGCGCCTGTAATCCAGCTACTCAAAGGCTTGGGTTGGAGGATCGCTTGAGGATGGGTGCTCTGTGCTGAGCCGCGCTATGAAAGGGTGTAGGGCAGCCTGGAATCATGGCGAAACCCAATCCTTGTCCCTGTGTTGTAAGAGGCGACCAGGGTTGCGTCAGGAAGGGCATCCAGCGTAAAACCTGTGCCAAATCAGTATGCAGATCATAACGGATGATCCGCTGTGGCGACCCCTAACGGGAGCAGCCGAAAGAAGAACAATATATATATATATATATATATATATATATATATATATATATATATATATATATATATATATATATATATATATATATATATACAAACACACATATTAGAAAAAGTAGCTAGCCCAATTGACAGGAAAAACTGGTAAAAGTATCCGTCCCCAGTGACGTGAAAAGTTTAAGTTAATCTCTCAATGTGGTGCAACAAAGGGGGGCAGAGGTTTGATTTGTCTCAAAAGAGTGCAAAATATCCTGGTTGCGAAAAAAAAATTGGCATCAACATTACTCATTACTCATTACTCATACCTGTTCTTCGTCATTTCAAAAGTGAATGTTGGGCTTTTCAATGCAGCTCGAGAAGCGGCCGCCGTAAACGGGAGACAGCCAAAAGCACCGACAGACACCATGGATTACAATATATAATAAACTAGTAGTAAAGCCCGGCGTTGCTCAGGATAGCAATAAAGCCCGGCATTGCCCGGGCTTTCTTGCAAATTTCCTGAATAGCTGTTAGGGTTAGGGTTAGGGTTAGCTACCCGAACACGAACCCTAACCCTAACAGCTAACCCTAACCCTAACCCTAACAGCTTGGCGTAGTGGAGGTAAACGGCGCCCGGGGCAAAGTGGAAATTTGTGTCCCACGTCGGCCTTAAACTTGAGTGGATTTGAATGGAAAATCCCATAAGGGATATCGATTTATCTATTTTTTCGAATATCGGAAGTGTTATGGAAAAAATTTATAGCCAACGACCGAAGTTGGACCAAAAGCCATAATTTTACCGAATTTGAATGGAATCGGTTGGAGTTTGTGGAAATGCATAACGACCATACACACACACACACACACACACACACACACACACACACACACACACACACACACACACACACACACACACACACACACACACACACACACACACACACACATATAGATATATGTCAAAGCTTGTTTCATTTCATGCAGTAACAAAAATCTGATGGTGGAACAATAAAAGGGGCGTGCCGAAATATTAATATAGATCACTTCCCTTCCAAGGAACTTCAACACAGAAAGAGACCATTCGGTCCATGAAGCCGGTATAATGGTTGCCAATCTATGACTTTTTGTATACAGAGTCAAGGCTCATGGAAGAGCTAGAACACGAAACGGATCATGACACGCTAGGACAAAAGGAACAGTAGCAAGGGTGGGGGGGGGGGTGGTGGACACCAACAGTGGAAGTTGAAGGACAAAATAGAGGGAGAATTAGCCAAACCATGGATAGGGAAGAATAGGGGTGGACAGGATGGATACAGAAGGAAGCTTCTTCCTTCCCCCCCCCACCCCCCTCACAATTCTCCCTATCCCCCTCCCGCTTTCTCTCGCTCTCTCTCTTTCTTCTTCTTCTTCGTTTAAAACAAAATAATGAAGCGAATAACAATGAAGAATGACACCACATTATGAGGCCACAATACATCACGACATCTTTTGTTGTTGTTCCATCACAATCCCACAAAAAAAGTAAAATGTCAAAAGATGTCGTGATACTAATCCGTAAGAGGATTGCTGTGTCCCGGTCCAATGTGATGAGCGCTCCCCGATTTCCAATGAACGTAAAGTCCTTTGCAAGTGCATACGAAAGCGTCACCTCAGAACCCGAGGCTTCAGCTCGGCGACTCATGTCAACAAGAGAAATCAAAAGTCTTTGTGCATTACCCTTCATACCTGGTGCGAGACAATGGGTTAAAAACATTTTTGAGGTCAGCTGGAGTAAGGCTTCACTTCAGACCCACGGATACCATCCAACAGACCCTGAGCAGGATCAAAGATAGAGTGGAAAGAGACGATTGGGCAGGTTTGTGTACACATTTCCATGCAGCTGTGAAGCAGAGTACATGGGAGAGACCGGCAGGATTTTGGCCCAACACCTCAAAGAACACCATTCGGTGTTTGGAAGCAACCTTTCTGTAAGGTCGGCCATCACAAAGCATGGCCTCAGAGTAGGCCACACTCCAGTGTGGGATGATGAAAACATCTTGGCTGCAACTCCACATGGTGCCAGGAGACAGATGTTGGAAGCATGTCACAAAGCGAAGTCAAACTCACCTCTTATTGAAGAAACAGTGGCCTTACCACAGGCTTTCACTCCACGACTGCATCAGGGCAATGATGACCCACAGAGAGAAGAGGCTGGACACATTGACATGTGATCATTGCTGATTGGGGTGAAGTCACCATGATACCGCCATTAACTCTACCCTCATGGCTCACCATTAGTTGGTTCACCCTCAGGTCTGAGTGGCTGCTGTGCATGAGACTCTGCAACACTGCTTTGTGATTGGTCCTTAAACATAGCACACCCCCTCATGTCGCATTTTTATGGGAGGACAATCAAGGAGTGTTTTTTTTACAACAAAGGATAGTCAACGGATGCACGTACCATGTGTTGTTGATTGAAACGTCGAGATAAACAATTATTTGTTCGATTGTAACAGGTTGGAAACCCCATTTTGAAAAATATATATATATGTATATATATATATATATATATATATATATATATATATATATATATATATATATATATATATATATATATATATATATATACATACATATATATATATATATATATATATATATATATATATATATATATATATATATATATATATATATATATATATATATATATATATATATATATATATATATATATATATACATACACACACATACCCTGGTGTTGGCGCAGTGGTTAGGGTGGTGGGCTTGGGATCCAAAAGGTCCTGAGTTCAAGCCCCGTTGGGCCACTGAATTAATACACCAGGGGGTTGACTCAGCCTGTAATCCTTCTGAGTTCGACGAAATGAGTACCAGTGTACTGGTCCCGGTGTATGCCCCGGGTAAAATAGGTGTACCATATCCCTGTGTCGTAAGAGGCGACCAGGGTTGTGTCAGGAAGGGCATCCGGCGTAAAACCTGTGCCAAATTATTATGTGGATCATAACGGATGACCCACTGTGGCGATTCCTAATGGGAGCAGCTGAAAGAAGAAGAAGATATATGTGTATGTATGGATATATATATATATATATATATATATATATATATATATATATATATATATATATATATATATATATATTATAATGCCAAGCTTGCACACTAAAAACTCGGCTCGCCGTCACACGATCCCTATGAAATTGCTGTGGTACTTAGCAGACCGGCCGACAATGTTTGGGAAGTCTTGACGTTCCATAGTACCACTTGCATTTTGTACCATTTTTTAGTACCATTTTGTCATTTCCCCATGTACGGTCTGTCGTCTGCTACCAGCTATGTTGTACTGCTATCCCGTGCATGTGCACAGGTATCGCTCGAATATATATATATATATATATATATATATATATATATATATATATATATATATATATATATATATATATATATATATATATATATATATATATATATATATATGTTGTTGTTCGTCTTTCGGCTGCTCCCGTTAGGGGTCGCCACAGCGGATCATCCGTTATGATCCGCATACTGATTTGGCACAGGTTTTACACCGGATGCCCTTCCTGACGCAACCCTGGTCGCCTCTTACGACACAGGGATATGGATTGGGTTTCGCCATGATTCCGGGCTGCCCTACACCCTCTCATAGCACGGCCTAGTGCAGAGTGCCAGTCCTCAAGCGATCCTCCAACCCAAGCCTCCGAGTAGCCAGAATACAGGCACACGCCACTACGCCCGGTTAAAAATATCTATATATGTATGTATATATATATATATATATATATATATATATATATATATATATATATATATATATATATATATATATATATATATATATATATATATACATATATACGTATACATATATATATATATATATATATATATATATATATATATATATATATATATATATATGCGTAAGCCTAGAACTTCTTACACACTTTTCTCCGAACACATTATGTTCATACTTCCGAAATTTTCACATTATGTGTTCCATGTATTTATGCAGGTGATAGCGGATTCATAAAATCGAATATAGATAGCATTTTCAAAGAGAGAATCGATAACATCACAATCGGCAGCGTTCGGCGCCAAACCGACGGCCGGGACCCAGACGACGTGTCTTACTTAACTAAGTCCATGAGTTAAGGACGTTTGTTCAACTCAGCATTTGCTACTTTTATCCTGCCATGTTGTTAATCTGTTGATGGAGGTAATATAGAAACGATGAATATGTCAAATCGTTTGTGTTACTCATCCGGTACTATGTGTCAAGGTCAACAATCAAAAGCGACCATTCTCAAATGGGCACCCAGACACGCCATCAATATTAACTCAGCTGTTGAATGCGGCGCAAAACATCCAAAGAAACTACAGTAACCGAGTATTGTGATCTGTCCTGTCCCCCATACCCGTCGTCGATGGGTATCTGCTAGTGATGTTAAATGGAAGTTTTTCTTTGATGAAATTATCCCCTTGGACTGCAACCTTTGTTTAAAGACTTTCAGTATCGGCTACTGTTCTTAACAACGCCAACATGATTTGTTCAACTTTGTGATATATATGTGTATATATATGTATATATATATATATATATATATATATATATATATATATATATATATATATATATATATATATATATATATATATATATATATATGAATCCAACTGCGAAGCCGGTAAAACGTTGCCTGAGACTGGATCTGCTCTCACTTGTTTTTGCTCAAATTAGCAGAGTCGATTTTACTTTTGGTTATAAGCGCCTTCTTCTTCTTAAAAAAAAATCATATATGTTTACATACATACATATATATATATATATATATATATATATATATATATATATATATATATATATATATATATATATATATATCCATCAGCAACTCGAGTAATAATGTCATGATTGCTCGAAGCACTGGACATGGACGTTATTTTAATTCACCTTGATGTTGGCAAAGAAAGATGTTGGGTTATTATGAAAGATGAATTGATTGATGCATCATTCAAAGCTCTCAGCAATATTCTTAAAGCAAAAATGCTTCACTAAATGGTCATTTAAGCAAGAAAAGTAAAGTAAAATGTGTCCAGCACTTTAGAAAACAATTAATTCTTTGATCAGACTAAGTTATCAGCAATAGCAATAAAGTGTGTTCATATTCAGCATTAAATTCCCAAATGATGTTTCCTTGTACAACAATATGTAACATTTTGTTGGCTTTTTATGGAATCGTTTTGACCTTGATAGGAATGGAGAATCCAGAATGGGATTGCTGTCAACATGTCAAAACACACTGCATATGAAGCCCCTTCTTCCCCAGGCAGCAGCAGATTCACAATCAATGTATGTGGCACGTGTTGAAGGCTTCACAAGTTTGCGAAGCAAAATGGCTGCCTGTGCGGCCCGGCTGCCCAAGCCAAATGAAGAGGCTGGATTTTGTTCAATGTTTCCTCGTTGGGCTTGCTTGATTGAAAAATGACGTAGAATTTTCATGCTCATGCGTGCAAGCAGATCGGGTAACGATGCATTTCATCAAAATGGGGGTTTGCAACCACAAAGGTTGAATCATGAAATTCAGCTTGAAAACCTCCAATACAACAATATTATTAATCTACAAAATATTATTGTTATTACTGTTGTTATTTTGGCAAAGTAATTCTATTCGTCGTCATGTTTTTTTTATTTTCTCAGTTTCCTGTTGGTTTAGCCTTTAACTCATTTCTTACCCATCAGAACCATGTTACAAATATCTGTTCAAACTCACATGTCACAGGAAAGGTGATTGATATGTAAGGTGGGAATTTTTCATTTTCCCAAACTTTGTTCAACCTTGCAGTGATGTGCTGATATTTATGAACCACTGTCTTTTACCATCTGTACTGGTGGAGGCCTTTTGCAATGGTTAATGGCCATTTTCTCTGTGTTTCCACCTGCCCTCAAGGTGTAGTGTGTGGAAATGCGTTGCAGGTATATTAGCACTTCCACTCACCACAATTTAATATCATGTGGAGGTAATAGTTTTGCTTTGCTGGTTTTCTTGCTATTTCAACTGGAATGCTGGATTTTTTTGATGTTGTTAAGTCGAGGCCCATGGAGGAGTAAAAATAGAAACAAATAACATTAAAAACATTTTCACTTGACATAAGAGGGCCCAATCAGACATTTGATGGATAAATCAGCATAACCTGTAATAAATGTGGATACAGGGAAGGTTTGCAGGAAAAATGAAATATTGAATAGGAATAGGAGAGGACGTGAAATGGTGTTGAGCTGCAACCTCTTAGCAGTGGAGGTAGAAAGATGATTTAGCAGACATAGGTAGGCAATTCCACAAGTGGAAAAAGAGTGGGACAAATTAATGCAAGTGAGCAAGAAGCCTGGACTTTGAAATGTTGTCAAGGATGGAGCTACTGTATGAATGTGTTCACCCCAGTATAGGGGAGGGGAGGTGACTTAAAAAGCAGGGGGAGCAACACCGGATAAGAATCAGAAGATCAAGAGACTACCAATCAGTCTATGTCATGAAAAAAATTGATCTGATGTAACAGCCTCTTGATGAGTTGTGCCAATGATTTTCAGATCCTCGAACTCTACAACCTTCAGGAGAGAGTGGTGCGATGCAGGTTTGCTGACCCACAAGATAGAGTGTTCCTCCATTGTTCTCTGAACAAATACTTGGTTCATAGCTTTTAACATATTTATATGAAATGGTCTTTAGGACCAATAAAGGACTTTTCCTGGCACAGAATGCTTCATATATATCTGACTTTCGCAACCAGCTTAGATATTCTCTCTCTCTCTCTCTCTCTCTCTCTCTCTCTCTCTCTCTCTCTCTCTCTCTCTCTCTCTCTCTCTCTCTCTCTCTCTCTCTCTCTCTCTCTCTCCATCTCCCTCTCCCTCTCCCTCTCCCTCTTCCTCTTCCTCTTCCTCTTCCTCTTCCTCTTCCTCTTCCTCTTCCTCTTCCTCTTCCTCTTCCTCTTCCTCTTCCTCTTCCTCTTCCTCTCCTTCTCCTTCTTCTTCTCTCTCTCCCCATCTCTCCCTCTCCTTCTCTCTCTCTCCCCATCTCTCCCTCTCCCTCTCTCTTCGCCTCTCCCTCTCTCTTCGCCTCTCCCTCTCTCCCTCTCCCTCTCTCTTCGCCTCTCGCTCTCCCTCTCTCTTCGCCTCTCCCCTCTCCCTCTCTCCCCCTCTCCCTCTCCCTCTCCCTCTTCCTCTTCCTCTTCCTCTTCCTCTTCCTCTCCTTCTCCTTCTCTCTCTCCCCATCTCTCCCTCTCCTTCTCTCTCTCCCCATCTCTCCCTCTCCCTCTCCCTCTCTCTTCGCCTCTCCCTCTCCCTCTCCCCCTCTCCCTCTCCCTCTTCCCCTCTCCCTCCCTCTCCCTCCCCCTCTCCCTCTCCCTCCTCCTCTCCCTCTCCCTCACCCTTCTCCCTCTCCCTCTCCCCCTCCCCCTTTCCCTCTCCCTCCCCTCCCCTTTCCCTCTCCCTCCCCTCTCCCTCTCCCTCTCTCTCCCCCTCTGTCCCCCTCTCCCTCTCCCTCTATCTCCCCCTCTATCTCCCCCTCTCCCTCTCCCTCTCTCTCCCCCTCTCCCTCTCTCTCTATCCCTCTCTCTCTCTCTCTCTCTCTCTCTCTCTCTCTCTCTCTCTCTCTCTCTCTCTCTCTCTCTCTCTCTCTCTCCCTCCCTCTCCCTCTCTCCCTCTCTCCCCACACTGAAACAAGTAAGAGGGTCAGGTTAGTAAGGGTTAATCGGGGTAATCAGTATCATGAGTCTGGATGGGTGTGCAGACTGTTGTACTGCCTGCTTGAATATAATGCAAGGTGGTGGTGCAATGGTGGACGGTGGTGGTGATGCACTGCCTGCTTGAAGCCTGGAGTGAAGAGTAGAAAATGATGGCCTCTTGAAGGTGGTTCCTGAGATAGGAGAAGCAAAGGACAAAGGAGTTGAGGTGTGAAGTCAGTCTGGATTTTGGAAGTTTAACCAGAAGGGGGTTACTGGAAGAACACATGCATCCTCAAGTTGTTTCCAATGATCTGAGAAATGAGACAGCAGTGGGAGCAATGTTCAAGAAGAGATGGTGAAAAATACAGAGACTACTGCCCTTCCTGTGATGTGAAAGCAACAGACCTTGTGTTTCGGCCGAGTCGTGGATGATGCCAAAAAGGTTGAGAGCTCTACCTTCCACAGAATTCAAGACAGCAGTTGTAATGCTGGGTTGCCAGCTGATAGAGAGCAGCACTGCATTGGCCTGTGGGGAAATGCCTTAAAGACTGTCAGTATCTCTGATTTTACAAGAAAATAAATGGATCGACAGACAGTGACCACTCTGTGGCTGGTTTTGGAGGCCAGCTTTGCTATGTAGTTGGGCCAGGAGAGGTTATGATGGATGCTGAGTCCGAGAAGTCGAACCATCTCCCAGTGGCTGACCATGGAAGTGGACAGGTGGCTTAGTTTGACGCTCCTCCACTTCCTCCTCCATATGTAGCACAAGGCTGTGGGTAGCATCATTGGCTGAGGGCACAGCTGTGCCACTAATGCAATGCCCCTATAACAAATACACTGGTACTCATTTTGCCGTCCTTTGAAGTTAATTCAATAGTCAACAGGGGCTCAAACTCAGGACCTTAAGATCCCAAGCCAGCCACCCTAACGACGAAGCCAACCCCAGGCTTAGTTTGATGATCTTTCTGGATCGACAGGCTGAGAGTGAGGTTTCCCCAGGATTGAAGGATAGGGACAAAGGAATGCAGACCAGCATCTATTTATCAGACCAGCATCTAATCAATTCCAGATTAGCAGAGTTGCATCGCTGCAGTCTGCCTCACAGTGGAATGGGGGATACTACTGTAGGATACAATGTAGAACATTCACCTGCAAAAAGGAAGAGAGGGTTTTCCAGAGCATCGGAGAGATCATTTAAATTCTTTATTGAACCTCAATTTTTTTTTTGACTCTTTTAACCAGCGCAATAATCAAAGGATTCCTTTTTCTTTATTTTTTCCATTGTGGTATTTTTACTGCAGGCTTCTGAGAGTGAAAACAATAACGATAACACAGCAGTGGCCACCATAGATTAACCTGGACGTTGTTTGACACTTTACAACTTCTATTTCAGTTCAACATGAGTCCAGTGTTTGATGGACCTCACCAATTGGTTTATTATTTTTGTTTTGCCTTTTGCTTTTCTCATACAAGTACACATACAGTACATGGTTACCTGTTGTAAATGTCGTTTCTCGTGCATTCCCAGTCGTACTTGACTCCACGAGCAGTTTAGCGTGCACTTGCTTGATTTATTTCAAAACTTTCAGATTATGCACTACACTCGATCATCGACTGGCGTTTAAATCATGCTAATTGTGAATTTTCTACATATGCATCTATTATTAATTCGTTATTGTTTTTAGCACTGGTTCATTTTAATCACCCCTTTTTCACAACATTACTTTTCCTCAACTAATGTTTATGGTAATATTTATTTAATGCTGCCGGGTAATTGTTTGCTTGCCTCTCCAGCGCATGGAGAATTTTCACAGAATCACCTTCTTCTGAGAATACAGCACTGGCTTGGAATTGACTGAACAACCATTTCTAAAATGCAGACTAATGTATATAGATTAAGTTCGAAAATGGAATGGATTAGGACATAACAGAACAAAAGGAATTGTAGAAATAGGAGGGACACCAACAACAAGGATGAGGGACAACATAGGGGATGACGTGGAGAGATAAGGGATGTGGGGGAAGAATGAGAGCTTGCGGAGGACATATGGGGTGGTGGAGATGGATACAGAAGCAAAATCTTCGGAAGGAAAAATTGGAAACTTGGAGAGAAGTGTGGGGGGTGGGGGGTGAGGTGGGGTTAATGGGCGAAGAAAAGATCATGGTTTTTGGTTAGGAGATGATCTGAGATGGTGGTGAACAGCTGACTTGAAGACCTGAAAGAAAAATGACATTGAACAGAATGTGGAAGTTGGTTCCACAGGTGGGAAAATGAGAACAAATGAGTGGAGGTGAGCGTAGGTGGTAGAAGAAAAACACACCACCGACCTGTCTGCGATGTCAAAGTGATAGGTCCATTGACTCAGATTCATTGCTGGAGATTCCAATGACCTTGAAGGCCTTGGTTTCCATGTCATCAAGCTGAGCAAGATGTGAGGCAGGAGAGCCAGCCCAGAGGGGAGAGCAGTACTCCATCAAGCTGAGAATGAAAGCCATGCAAGTGGAAAGGAGTTCAAGTGTGCCAAGGAAGGACTTTGTATGATGGAGGATGCCCAGTCAACAACTGGCTTTGGAGGCCAACTTTGAAATGTGGTTTGCCCAAGAAATATCAGGGTGAGATCCAGGATTTTGTGTGACTGAACCTCCTCAAGAGAGTTGTAAAGAAAGTAGCAAGGAGAGTTTTCAAGATAGTTTTTTTGGTGAAAGAGTGTGAGATTGCTTTGGAGCACTCCAGCCTTGCCAGGGAGAGGAGATGAAAGGATTCTGTTGAGAACCACACGGTGGCTACAAGAATAGAGGAAGTCAGTAAGCCCTGTGTGTCATTGGCCTTGGATGCCATTGGCAGATAGTTTGGAGAGCAAGGCAAGATGCCAGACTGTACCACATACCCTTAAATATCACAAGGGTTACGTTCCTGTAAAATGCCGAGATAGGTAAAACCAATTTACTATGGGGAAAAGGTTCCCAGCTTCGAGAAAATAGAGACGAATGTGGGTGTCAACCAAAAGTAAACACATCACAATTGAAATAAACATGTAAAATAAATATAAATTGGCTTTATGATGAAGTCTCCCAGTGTTTTGAAACAGATTAAACATTCAGAAGCGATTCAACTTGCCCCCTGTCTCCGACCATTCTTCCACTATTAATCTCTTCAATCGTTTTCCTTTGTAATCTGCAGATGTGTTTCTTTTTATAAATCGTTCTGCAGTTCCGTAAACCAGCAAATAAATAAAATTAAAATAATTACTTTTGTCTATTGTTTTACACTTTGGCGCAATTCCATTATAAACAGTACTCCAAAGTCTCGCGGAGCGATAACCATCACAGCTCAGCTCAAAAACTGGATAGGTCGAAATTAAACCACGCGATAACTAAATCAATCGGTACATCAGCGGATTGGCGTAATTGGTCAAAACCCGTGATATTCGAACCTGTGATGTTTAAAGGTTTACTGTATTGAATACTCAAGATATATCTAGAGAGATGACCCTGATGTCATACCTGACATTGAGGACCTCCATCCATTGTTGGGAGAGCAGAAGCAGCATGTCCAAGGTGGAGTGACCTGGTCTGAATCCAAATTGATGATCTGAGATGAGGTCATTGGAGAAAAGGAAGGATTTGACATCAACTGTGATGATGGATTCCATGACCTTGCTGATATACTCATGGGGCATGCTTGCAGACTGCAAGCAGATGCTGGGGTGCATCCTACGTGCAGCCATAATAAACAACACCGTGCAAACTGTATACATATATATATATATATATATATATATATATATATATATATATATATATATATATATATATATATATATTTAATTTGAAGGTCAAAGTTATAAAACAAAACTATTGTTTACATTCCTGTGGATTGTTCAGCAATCCATTGAGGTGGAGTTTCTGATTTTAAGTTGATATCTATCTTTCTGTCTCTCTTGGTGTCGGTATAAATGGAACTTTTTTTGTAATTAAATGCAAAAGACAGCACAAGTGACAGACATTCCATGTTTGTGCTGAAAACTGGCTTATTATTTACAAACCTCAGGCCTATTACTAAATCAGTTTAAGATTGAGTTGTTGTTCCCTCGAACGTAATATCGTTCGTTTTCTCCTGGCACACTATGACATTTGAGGATTCATTATCGTTCCCATCGACATCAGCACCTATGCTGCCACCGTGATGATAATTGCTATTGAAAAGCTTTTAAAATTAAATGTCAAGTGATTTTTCTGATTTGGTTTTTTTTATTCTGAGTTTTACTTTTCTAAAGCAATTCTGTACAATTCTCCATTAAATGACCACCAGTTTAGATACAATAGTTCCTTCATCAGGGTTGACATGGTAATACATTCTTGTTTTGAAGACTTTGAATCTGTTTCTGTGAAGCCTCATCCGTTCGAAAATTCCTCACACTCAACATTGCTTGAGGTCGTTATGTTTATTACGTACACACTTTGAGAGAGCAGGGGTGGGGGATGTGGAAATTTATGTTATTTGGAAGAGAATGGAGACAGAGAGAGAGATAGAAACAGACACAGAGACAGAGACAGAGTTTTGGAGGAGTGGGGGAGGGATGGGGAAATTTTTTGTAAAGAGAGAGGAATCAGGATGGGTTGGGGGCATTGCGCATAGTTTGGAAGGGACAGGGGGTGGTGGAATGGCTGAAATTGTTATGTTTGCAAATGAAAAAAAAATGATTACCTATAAATGGTAAATCTGGAACACCAAGTTAAATCAGTCTTTGTTATTCTCAAACCAGTTTTGATGATCTAACCAGTCAAAATAAAAAAATTGTTTGGATTTCAATGAGAATGATCAGGATATGCAATAGTAATACATCTGAGTAAATCATGTGAAAGACAATTCAGAATAACCAACCTTAATTCAGATATTATTCCATCATTGGGTCAAGGGCATCACTGAGTATGGTCAACCTTATTAGGCCGTCGAGGCTCTGCTTGTTTCGAGCAGCGCTTGCACAGTGGGTCTTGCTTGTGAAATGTTGGCCTACAGGAGGCTGAGAAAAGCCAAGTGGTTAAACCTACTGCTTTCCACTCACGCATTTCCCTGATAAATGAACGAGGGATGGAAAATGCATTGTGGTGTTTATTATCTAGTTCAATTAGAAAAGGCAATTGGAAAACATCAGGAAATGATGATTTTAGCCGTTTCATTACAATAACTTAAAATGGAATGCCTGACTTCAGAATCAAAAATTACTTTGATAAGCATGTTATTTAATCTTTTTTTGTTTTTTTTTTCACCGAAAACTCTATGGCTTACTTGTCTACGTGAGCCTGTTGTGGGTTATTTCTGCCATCTCAACAAAGATAAGTTTCCCGGACCAGATCCGTTGTGTTTTACTGGTTTATTTTCATCCCTGCGTTGCTGGTCATGTTTTTGTCCAATTTTCTGTGCCAAACCATCTTTCGTTGTGTTAAACTGTCGATTTTGTGTCCCCAGTAAAATCCGACCAACTTGTGTCGGGTTGTTGCTTCTGCCTCCATTGTTTTCACTCCTTCTCTCCCAGGTATTGGTATTTCTGATCACTCAGCTTTATACTTTAACCCCTCCTCGATTCAAAAAAATATAAATAACACAAATAGAGATTCTTCAATCCAAAACAACAACAGAAAAAAAATAATCAAACTCTATATTCTGTGCTCAGTTACTTCTATCCATTCTCCTTTTCAATATCTCCAAACTCAATCTTCACTAAATAAAATGTTTCTTCCTTTAAAAGGTCTTAATAACATTCAAAAATAAAAACGCTTCAAAAAATGTTTCGAAATGCCTTACTCTCCGTACTACTCTGTCAAGAACAAATCCATTCAAGACTCTTCTTCATCAAAATGTTTTCTTCGCCAGACTTGTTTCCCAAAACCTTTCCACTCCTAAACACTGAGTTCATCCTGCTTTCTATCTAGACTTCCATTTTCATCCAGTCCTTCAAGCAAAAACTTAATAACCACCAACCCATGAATTCTGTCGCCATATATCCAGCTTGGGAATCCTGTGACATCCATTTTGCAGAGTTTATGTGCAGAAAAAAATCAATTCCCCTTCATCATGTCAGAACGTTCCCTGCTCATCTGCTTCCCCCTTGACCCACCCTGTTTCTGCTTCCCCCTCATCCCACCCCCTTTAAGCTTCGCTCCTCGTCCCGCCCCTTCTCGGCTTCTCCCCACCCCTTTTCAGATTCCGCCTTCCCCCTCTCGATTCCCTCCCCTCACTCTCTCAAATTCCCCTGCCCCTACCTCTCCCAGCTTTCCCCCACCTCAAACCCGCTTCTCCCAACTTCACGCCAACCCTGCACCCTCCCAGCCTTGCTCCACCCCACACAATCCCAATTTTGCCCCAGCCCCACAATCTCCCACTTTGCTCCAGCCATGCACCTTTCCAGCTTTGCCCAAGCCCCACACCCTCCCAGCTTCACACCCTCCAAGTTTCACACCAGCCCCGCACCCTCCCAGCTTTGTCCCACCCCGAACCTTCCCAGCTTTGCCCCACCCCCACACCATCCCAACTTCACCCTCGTCCTGTGTCCTCCCAGCTTCCCCACACCCCACTCCCTTTCCTTGCTCCTTTCCACATTCCTGCACCCAACCAGCAGCTCCTCTTCCCCTGGCCAAAAATGTGTGGACTTCAAACATCTAAGTCCTCTGCTCCAATCTGACAGATCTCTCAATCCAGGTGGCTGCCCAATAAATCAGACATCATCTGTTTAATAGAACCCTTGCTCCCACAAGACACCCTTGACTCATCAGTGTCTCTCCCTGGCTATTGCCTCCTCCAGTTTGATTGACTTGAACCACGATCTGGTGATGGAGTCACACTGTACATCAAGAACTCCATTCCTCACTCTCCATTCAATGATCGTACACTTCCCAAACATCAGGAGTACCTCTGGCTGCGACTTACCCTCTGCTCCCACCTCATGTTTCTCTGTGTGTTGTGCAATCCTGCCAACAGTGACAACTACATCTCAATCTCTCTCTCATCCTCTTAGAGAACATGGACCAACTTTTAACCACTCATCCCAACTCTCTCTTCCTCATATGTGGTGACTTCAGTTGTCACCATGCAACTTGGCTGGGTGTTGGTACCTCTTTCACCAGTCATGGCACTTCAACAAAGGGCTTCTCTGACTCCATGGGACTGACTCAATCTGTGAACTTTCCCACCTGGATATCTGTCAATGGAAAATCCTTCTTTCTGGATTTAGGGCTGACAAACTTCCCTGCAAATGTCTCATGATCTTCTTTTGCTCCAATTGGTTCATCTGATCATGTGCTTCTGAAGGTCATCATCTCTCTCGCCATTATCATAGAACAGGCTCATTGCTGGCAAGTGTCGCAGTTCTCTGAGGCAAACTGTCAGGGATGAAGCCAGAGATGAGATGGTAGAAGACAGAAAGACCATCGACCTGCCTGCGGTGAGAGAGTGAGAGGCCTAAAGACAACTTCACCGCAGGAGATACCAATGATCCGAAATGCCTTGGTTTCCACAGCGTGAAGCCGAGAAAGGTGAGAGGCAGAATCATCAGCCCAGAGGGGAGAGCAGTATTCTATCAGGCTGCAAACAAAAGCTTTGTATGTGGTCAGGAGCTCAGGTGTGCCAAGAAAGGACTTTGCACGACGGAGGATGCCCAGCCGGCAACTGGCTTTAGAGGCCAGGTTGGAAATGTGGCTTTCCCAGGAAAGATAATGGCAGATAGTGAGACCCAGAAGTTTGAATGAAAGGACTTCTTCAAGAGGATTGTTGAGAATGTAGAGGGGGTGGGGGGGGGGGAAGGTTTCAGACAGTCTCCGGAGAGACATAGTGAGAGTATGAGATTTGTCAGGGATGAAAGACATGTTCCACATGTTGCACCAGCTTGTGATTTTATCCAGATCTGCAGAGAATGAAGAGGCTGTTGCTTGCCGATTTGAGATGGAGGACAGATCGGAGGGATTTTGAACGATAAGCATATTGTGTATACATTCCCATATTACCCGCCCAATCCTGCTCATACTTTCAACACCCGACCTACCTTTATGATTTAAAGACATCTTATATTAACTGTCTGTGATGGAACAAAAACAGACGTAGCTGTGTCGAGTCAAAAGGTTTGGGATCTCAAAAAGCTTCTAGATCCATCACCGTTTCTAAAGCCACTGGACACATTGATAGGCCATGATGAATACCAATAGGGAGGGACATTTCTGAGCAACGAGACTGCTCACTTTCACGGCAACCCTTTTGTTATCGTGTTAAGAGGATTTCTTGTTTCCCAGCAAGACATTTTGCAGTGTGGAACACATTCACTGCAGGAAGATGACGCTACATAGCAAACATTCAGAACTTCCACTTCCTGGAAGAGATGGAGTTGCATGCAAGCAGGTTCTTCCATAACCTTCACGCAGTCCTGATTACGAACCCCATCAGACACGTCTGGGAACATGGATCGGGACCTATGGAAAAGCTGACCTTGCAAGAGCTGCAACAAAGTGTCCTTCATATTTCGCAAAATCTGGACCGGGCTGTCGTACATATCATTCATTCGATGCCTTCATGGGTTCAAGCACCGGATGATGCCAAAGATGTGCTCCCAGATATAAATATCGAGTCCATTTGAACGTGTTCATTTCACAGATTGGTAAAATCGAGTTTGTTTATAATCTTGAGTTGTTAGTTTGATTCTGACCGTTAACCGAAGTCTCGTTGTGGTCTTGATTAGTCTTGTTTCTTCTCCGAAATCAAACCGAGCCTATACCAGATAAGCTATTGCAATCCAAAGTTAATACTTTTCCCTTCATTACCACTTCTCGTACACATTGTTATAACTCACAATCCTGGTCTTTCTTTTGTCCAAGACATCAATCACAGCAAATGATGCGCTGCATATCGTGTCGTGAACCTCTGATGCACTTTGCTCGAAGGTGTAGTGAGCATGACGAGCCAAAGAGAAATACAATCTGCCCGACTCACAATGTGATACTTCTTGTAATTTATCCATCCTCTTTCACTTATACTTTTAAACCACCAATCCATCATCGAGATCCCTTTATCGAGAGTTTACCTTTATTTGAACATAGTGTTAGGCCAAAAGGCTTATTCTTGCAAATGGCACCGTGAGATAGTGTTCAAGCAAAATGTTTATTTTCAAATCCAATTTCATTGCAAATTAAACTTCAAACGAGACGGCAGTAGAGTTTTGCCTTTTGTTCCGCTTGGCTTTTTCAAGATCACAATCTCCACCAGACAGGTGGCTGTCTAAATAGAACAGAGACTTCGCAATTGATGCCACACGGATGATTGTCTTTTATCTTGCACTCTCAATTATATATGATATTCCATACACGATTCATCTTGATTATGCCATTAATTACATTTATGATTGTACCTTCTTTTCTGGCTGTTTCTGGTCACCACCTAACTAAAGGGTAGATGTTGGAGTAGGGGGTGGATATTCTGTACTTATGGAAGTTCGTGTGCGTTAAACTAGAATCGCATGATGTTCATTGTCGCTGTAACACCTTTTCATGGATGTTCATTCAAGTTTAATTAAAGTTAGATGTTTTATTGAAGCATCGATTTGAGGTACCAGCGATCGGATCTGATTGGATCGTTTCGGCTGTGATTTCCAGTTTGGAAGGAGGGTGCGGGTGGAACTGTTCATTTGTATGTGTTATTGGGATATTATTACCCATTGTGGTCGACCCTCAGACCGCAAGAATGTCTTATCAGGAATTTAATTGAACCTCAGAGAGCTTCGAGTTGAAATTTATTTGTTGTGATATTTCTTGGTATCCCTTCCAATACGTCCACAAGGTTCTGTTTTGTCACTGCAGTTGCTCGGATATTAGTATGACGTCGTTGTTCTGTTTAATTAGTTTTGCACAGTTTATATAAAAGAAGCCAACACATCATCAGTACCATCAGGACAGATTGATCATTTAACAGAAAAATTAATCAGATGAGAGAAAGACTCGAGTAAACCAAACTCACTGATCATGAGAGATGAAATCTCTCTGAAACTTTCAGACAACAATCACTCAGGGGAAATGTGCAGGCCTAAGTTTTCAGTTAGTCTTGTAGAGGATTGAAAGATCTCTCAGAAGTAACAACAACCCCGAAGTGTGTAATCGGGCATTTCAAGAGTGAGACAAAAGTGAGGTCATATATTGGATCTGCTGAATGCTGTTTTGAAATTTCAACTGCCCTACTAAACTCAGTGTACCCACAAGATAGGTCGATTAAAGGCAGTAGTTGTCTGCTGTTCCTAATTTCAGAGAGGAATGAAATAAATGTAAAACGGTGGGGTTGCGGGGTGTGCAGGTGGGGGTGCGGCGGGTAATGACGATGGTGGGGTGTTTCAAGTGAGGGTGGTGGCATTGCAGTTGGTACGGTCGGCATGGGGGAGGGTTGCTATGGTGTGAGTGCGGCACTGGTGGGCATTGGATGAAGATGAGAGGGAGGCCTGGGATATTGCTTTTGTCAGGGATGAGGCGATTGAGTTTGTGGTGGTGATTTTAAAAAATGGGATTTTGGGTTGTTTCAGATGGGCGAGTGAGGGAATATTGATGGAATCTTGGATGATATTTTGTCATGTCATGGTGGAGGGACATTGGTCATGGTTCATGAGGGTGGTAATGTTGTCGGAAGAATATATTCTGAGGACTTGAAGGCTTGGTACGAGGTTGTTGGGTGATCGATTGAGGGAAAGGGGTTGCATCTTTTCTGGGATTCTCACAGGACTGGGTGGCGGTGCTGAATTCACATATATAGCAATAAATGTTAAACTATGGTTGGAAGAATGGTGTTGGCAGCGTGTTTTGGGGCTTTGGAAACAGTGGAAATCTTTTATGGGCAAAGGGAGTGTTTCCAGCATGATGGCCAGAGGATTTGCAGAAAGGGGGCAGCAAGGTTTGCAGTGACAATTGAGGGAATTTATGCTTTTTTAGGCTAGAGAAGAGTGGAAATGTTATAAATGGGGGAACTGAAACTGATAGCATGATTGGTACGCCAAGGCAGTAAAAACAAATTACAGGAAAGTTAAAAAATATTGTGAACCAACACCAGGAGTTTAAATAATAAGAAGGAAGAGCTTGAAGATAAAGTAAATAGCGAGAACTACATTATATTTGCAGTAAGTGAGACATGGTTTAAGGAGGAGAGTAGTTGGAGGACAGGACTGGGCATAAGGCTACGATATGTATGTATGTATGTATATATTTATGTATATGTGTGTGTGTGTGTGTGTGTGTGTATGTGTGTGTGTGTGTGTGTGTGTGTGTGTGTGTGTGTGTGTGTGTGTGTGTGTGTGTGTGTGTGTGTGTGTGTGTGTGTGTGTGTGTGTGTGTGTGTGTGTGTGTGTGTGTGTGTGTGACAGAAAGGGAAGAAAGGATGGAGTGTGGCAATCTTGGTAAAAGACAAAATATTGTATCTAGAGTGAAGTATGACATTAAGAAGGGAATTAATGTAGAGAGAATTATTTGTCTTGAGAATGTAGATGGTAAGAATGGCTTGATACCAGCAAAAGTACCCATCGCTTGACTGAGGAATTTAATCAAAAGACAACATGTTGTGCTTCACAAACATTCTGCTCTATTCACTCTATCATTTGCCTGAGGTTATCTTCCATCTGCTTTGAAGTCAGATAACACCACCTTCATTAACCGCCTTGCTGATTATGCACGACTTGAACAAAAATCACTTCCGCTTCGCTGCAAAGCTCAGCGTTGGATTCTTTCATTTGAACCTCTGTTTAAAATGAGTGAAATGAAACATTTAGAAATTTTGTCATTATTTTCACGTGGATTTCAACACGACTCTCATGCATGTTGTTATGTTGTTGAAAGATTCTTTATTTAAGAAGGTGATTTGTAATATTGGCTACCACCAAGTGGTGCTATACAATACATATTTAGAGAAAATTGGATAATTGGGGTCTTCCCCACCCTCAACCCCCTGCCCCAGATACACTACCCAGACTGAAACCATATGTGAGGTACCCTTGGGCAACATGCAAAACTTGGTTGGATTTGGTTCAGTCGTTTTTTAGTTTTTGAAGCATATATGAGGTCCCTCTAAAAAGTAACGGGACTGACCCTGCTGTGTGCTCCACTCACACAACTTGAATGAACGGGTTGCGTCACAGTCTTTCGCAACATTCCAGCAATATATATGATTGGTGATGGTTGACTGCGCTCATTGTGTGGTTTTTTTACAGGCCATGCTTTACACGTTGTCTAGTCTGAGTTATCACGCTGAGTCGTGAGCAGAAAGCCAATCTGAAGTTTCTTGCCAAGCTTGGCAAAACACCTTCCGAATCCTTCGCAATGCTGCAGCAAGTCTAAGGGGAAGAAACGATGTCACGTACACGTGCATTTGAATGTCACAAGAGGTTCAAAGAGGGATGGGAGGAGGTTGAAGACGATCCACGGTCTGGAAGACCTTCAAGGAGCAGAACGGCGGACAACATCGAGCGTGTGAAGCAGATGGTGCGTGCAGATAGAATATACGAAAAGGATATGGGCAAAAATATCTAAAAATATCGGCAAGGCATTCTTTAAGATTATAAGGAGTAAAGAACAGGTGATATGAAGGTAAATGTGGGTTCCTTGAAAAATATAACAGGAGAATTAGTTGGTGATTTGGGTGAGACGGCAGACTGAATCAATCGTTTTTTTTTGGGGTTCTACATTCACCCAAGAACAGTCAGGGGAATTTCCAATCGCTGAGAGTATTTATCTCAGGAGTGAGAAAGGGCTTTTAGAGGATTTCCAAGTAGGAGTGGAAGAAGTATAGAAACACCGAGAAAAACTGGATGATCAAGCTGCGAGGCTGGATAATATTGTTGCGGCCACGGGTACCAAGACACCAGCTTGTCACTCAGGGGGATTAATCCCCGGTTGTCCTCGGTAGAGCCGGACCTGGGGGCACCGCTCACAATTAACGTTGCGGTGCGGTGGGTTATTTTAGAACCATGAATGCCACCCAGTTAACCACAAGTTCCAGTGTCCACCGTCTAATTATTCCGTTTAACTAGAGGTCACATGGTTACCTGAGCGGGGAGCGCGCCCTCGGCAAAGCACCAATGTTATCTGATTAGATTTTAACGTTTAACCGAGCAGCCGAGCGTTTTAACCATGTGCGTGAGTGGTAACGTGTGCGGCCGAGCGTTTTAACCGTTTTAACCGCTGGTGCATGCCGACGATTTTTGGTCAAATCTGTGGTAATTACCTCCCAGTCGATCTGGGTTCAGACAATGCTCCACCAATGGAAGGAAAGGACAAACACGGACTGGTTGGAAATCGACAAATAATTTATTGATAATAAAATAAAAAAATAAAAAGAACTTTTTATTTTCTGAGGTCAATAAAGAATAAATTACAAAGCAAAATCAAACAAAATGCCAGAAAAGAGACAAAGAGCAGATGCTTATCGGGGGTTGACTTACTTACAGCTAAACACAGACATGGGCACCCAACAGATCATTCGGGGGGAGGGAGAGAATCGTCTCGCTCACCAGAAAGTCGTCCGTGAAGTGAAAACGTCCTGAAATGTGTGCGTGCGTGTCACGTCCGTCGCCAGCACCCAGCCTTGCCGTGCACCCTCTCGTGAACAGCCTTGAACGCCAGTCGACGTCTGGAGGGCACCGAGATCGTCTGTCGCGGGGTTAGACCCTGGTGTTGTTGGTGACCGACCCGTACCTCACTTGTTGGCGGCGCTGCTCACACCCACACGCGTACCACACGCTCGCTTCTCAAGCTTACTTCTCGTTCTCTTCTCCCTCCCTGGCTTTCTTTCGCCCCTGCTTTCCTCTCTGCTTTCCTCCTCACAGAACGTACCTCCCGTTTGTTTTATATCTCCGGGCCGTCTCCGCGGGTGCAGTCCGCCCCGATCTCACCCCGCCCCACTTGCGCACGGTTACCATGACGACCCGTGCACTCTCAAAAAAGCGGGCGTCGGAGCTCGTGAAAGTTGTTGCTGAAGAATAATTGGGGGGGGGGGGTTTGAGGAAGGTGTCAGAACAGGTAAGCAAGATGTTAATGGATATCTTTAACAGCTCGTTTGAGTTATGACAGGTACCCGATGACTGGAGAAGAACAAATGTAACACTATTATTTAATAAAGGATCCACAGAATAATTGGGAAACTATAGACCTGTTAGTTTAACTACAGTTGTGAGGAAGGTGTTGGAGACATTAATTCGGGACCAGATGAGGAACCATTTAAACAAATACAAACTAATTAAAGGTAATCAACAAGGATGTGATAAAAGGAGTTCTTGTTTAACAAATGTATTAGAGTTCTATGAATCAGTTTCTGATTAGGTCGATGAGGAATGTGCGGTGGATGTAGTGTCATATATTGTTACGGTTGTGGGGGTAGATGGAAGAATTTAAGAGGGAATACAGCATTGTGTAGAGTTGCTTGGTCCGTGTATGTGTAGGAGACATCTCAAGGTAACTAAGTAGGGAACCTGTGAGCTTAAGTGTTACATGTCACCACATGAAGGGGTGGTATCGTGTTAATTAGTTCGGGTTTAAGAATAAGCTTCTCCAGTGTGTAATCGCCCCTCTGTGATTTTCCCCCATGTTTTTTTTATCTTTCAAGGTCGGCAATGAAGGTGGGGAACATGTCCCTAAAGTAAACGTGCCGAGCAGGCAGGAAGCCCCACCTTACTGGGTTTCGTGCGAGCAGGCCATGCCCCGGAGGCGGAGGATTGTTAGGCAAGACGCCTGAAGAGGAAGAGGGCATGTGGGAGGCTTCCTACTAAATAGGACGAGAGATCGGCAGAACGCACGGACAAGGTCAGTTTGAGGAACGCACGAGGCAGAGTTGATTTCGGAAGAGAGTCAGAGGCGAGAGTTCAGGCTGGCACATGTTGAGAGGCATCGGACTCATTAGGCTGGCGCATTTTGAGAGGCGAGAGGGAGAGAGCGCACGTGAGAGGAGGCGGGAGTTCAGACCTTTTGCACGAAGCAAGATGCTGTCCTTTAGCTTTTGGTTGAGTCGTGAGAAATGGACCCCGAGCCTCGTGTATGTCATAGCGGGTTGGTGAGGACGATCAACGCATGAAGCAGCTACACGTCTGAGCCTTGGTGTTGAGTGCCGCTTGCAGAGTGCCTGGCTTATGTTTGTCCTGCTCTACGAGAGAAGTGCCGGTGCCATTTACGTGTGTCTGCACGTGCGAATGGAATCGTCTCCATTCCAAGTTCCACAAACACCAGCTCTGGGCCAAGCGAAGTACGAGAAGAGTTGAAAAGAAGGGTTTTCTTTTTATTTTGTTTCCCCGTTGTCTGCATCTGAGTCTTTGTGAGAGGCGCCTCGACTTAAGGATTTATTTACTTTTTCAGTATTATCATTACCTTTTGAATTATTGTCCTTTGTAAATATTTGTTTTATTTTCATTAAATATGTTCATTTTGAAGAAACTGTTGTCCACCTCCTATTAATAAGGAACCGCTCGGCTGTCCCAGGGGCTGGCGGTGTTAACCGCTCGTCACCACAAATTGGTTAGGGTGGTTAACCTAGGCCAGCCACCCCAGTGACAATATTAAGCCGTTCAAAAAGCTTTTGATAAGGTACCACTTAAGAAGGCTCTTAAGGTGATGACTTGTGGTGTAGTTGGGAGAGTAGCTAATTGGATTGGAAACTGGCTTCGTGATAGGAAGCGAAGAGTGGCTGTGAGTGGGAGGATGTCTTGCTGGGAGGATGTAAGTAGTGGGTTTCCTCAGGGATCAGTACTCGGACCATTACTATTCATTACATCAATGATTTGGATAATGGGGTGAAGAGTAGGTTTTCCAAATTTGCAGATGACACAAAGCTTGGATGTGAGGTGGATAGCAGAGGGGGTGGTGATCAGATTCATGAAAGTGTTGATACTTGCATGGATTGGGCAAAATATTGGCAGATGTAATTTAACCTGAACAAGTGTAAGGTGTTGGGGATGGGAAAGAGCAATGAAAATAGAGATTACAGGATGTAAGGGGTAATTTTGGAGCGTGTCACACAGGAGAAGGATCTGGGGGTGGGAATAGATATGGGAGATAAGCAGGCAGCGCAGTGCCAGGCAGCTATAGGTAAAACAAATCGGATTGTCGGTTGTATTCGTAGGGAGATCAATTATATATCAAAAGAGGAAATGTTAACACTACAAGAATGTAGTGAGACTCCTCCAGCATATTGTGTACAGTTTTGGTCACCACATCTGATGAGCTGTGCTGTAGAGAGGGTACAGCATAGAGCAACGAGATTGATCTTGAGCCTAGCTCGACTAAACTAAGAGGAGTGGTTGAAAGAGACAGGACTTTATACATCAGAAAGGAGGCGATTGCGATGGGATCTTATCGAGATGTAAGTGCAGAGTAATTTTTTCAGGAGAATGGATACTGACAGGACAAGGGGCCACAATTTAAGGGTAAATATGAGGAGAGCGAGGATGGTAGTTAGGCGGGGGCATGGAATGGTCCGCTTGCAAGGGTTGTGCCGGTAGAGTTGGATATGTACCTGGAAGCAGTGAGGAGGTGGTAATGCTGAACTGTTTGCATTATTGTGCCTCCTTGATGAGCCTCATGACCTCCTCCTGCGTTGAATTTCCTTGTAAATTCTTGTAAGACTCACAATGTATGGATGTCGGTCTCAAAGTAAGGACATGGTGGTGAATTGGTGCCGGTGGGGAGGGGGGGGGGTTGGGGTGTAAATATAACACATTAAAGTAAAATGTCAAAGAGATTGAGTTCATTATTTTGAGAGCCAGAAAGACGTTGCACGTTTTCCATGTCCTTGTTTTTGAAATGGAAAAGTTTGAACGTCGTGTTTTTACATGGTTTACAGATTTATCTCAGGCCTTTCTCAATTCATGTTGTGAGAAGGCTGTCTTCACCTTTCTTGTGATGCCGGACTTGAATTGCATTTCGGAATGCTCCTGAATCTGTTCTGCAGAGACACTCGAGGCTGTGTTTCCTGGTGATTCATCGAGAGCGTTTTCAATGAATGTTGTCTCCTTGTTAATAACCGCTCTGAGACCGTGCTCACCATACACTCAAGTTCCTGAAGGCTCATTGTTTCATAATAATGTGGGACTTTCCAGTTTTGCTCAATTATGGCTGATGATGCAATTCCTCATTTAAGTGTGCCAGAACATCTCAGGACATTTTTACTTCACAGCACCATTGGGAATATGTATAATAACCGCCGGTTTGGATGATTCAGCGAGGGATGTTGCATCCCAGAGTGGGGATTCTCCACTCTGCAGTAAGGTTGATGTAAAATATCCTGTGGTGTCTTTGGGCTGCTATCATGACCACATAAACCTTGCCACTACTCAAGTTTTAGTAAATTGAGTGTGGATAAAGAATATACTTCAACTGTAAATCAAGTGTAAATTGCTTAAACTCAGTACATAGGTAATAGCATATGTGACTTGTACGATGGGCCAAATACTTTCTCTGTATGTGTGATTCCTTGTCCCAATTGTATAGTTTAACTTATCAATGCCAGGACAAGCTTACTGTCCCCAATTTGTCTGATAAGTTTGAGGCAGCCTGTGATTGCATTCACTGTGGATACCACATTGTGTTAACGTCATACAATGGCATGGCAGTTCTATTATCCTGTTCAATTCTGCCATACTGTTCTTTGTCACAGACTTATGTGACTTTTGCAAATGCAGTAGAAACTCACCAGATTGTACAACCATAAAATATAACATCATGGCCAGTAAATGTTGTTAAATACGAGTTGAAAGGAGACTGATTTGAGAGCAAGAAGGTCAACCGCAATAATAATTAGAATCACACTTGATAGAGCACATATCTCCACCAGGCTGAACAGTTGAAGTTTTGTATCCCACTGATAGGCCGGATCTGCATCCAGACCTAAACCAGCATATAATCACAACTTTTTGAAATATCATGCGAAACATAACATTTTTGGTCCGACCTCTCAATTGTGAAAAATCACTTTGAAAATTATATTGTCCAACTCCGGATCTTCACCAAAATCGAAACAATTCATCCTTGTCAAACACCCAACCTGTCCAACAAATTTCGACCGAACCCGTCCATAACTTTTTGATGCATCATTTACATATATCTATCTATCTATAATTCCAGCAATCTGTGTGTGTGTGTGTGTTTGTGTGTGTGTGTGTGTGTTTGTGTGTGTGTGTGTGTGTGTGTGTGTGTGTGTGTGTGTGTGTGTGTGTGTGTGTGTGTGTCTGTGACCGCTGTTTCTCGACAACCGCTGGTCCGATCTAATTGAAACTTGCCAGGTATATTGCTGGGGACCTGAGGATGTGCCTTTTCAAGGTTTGATATTAATCGGACAAGTGCTTCCCAAGTTATGGCCATTTATTTACCAACCAATGACAGGAACCGTTTCTGCGGCCATTTTTTATCAACCAATGACAGGAAGCGTTACTGCGTAGCCATGGTCGATGGGGAAGAGAAACTCAGCCGCGTTCGCCATTACGGGTTTTTTCTCTTCTCTTCTCTTCTCTTCATGTTTTTCCTTGCGAAAAGGCAAAATACGTTGGGGCTAATTGAATAATTGGCCATTAAAAGCCTCCGTATTCTTGCCCTGGACGAAGAAACAAAGAAGCGCCGTTTCCGCAGCGATGTTGTTTATGAAGAGGTGCTAACGAGAAAAGGTGTGTACAATGTACATGGAGCCGATTTTTATTATTATTTATTTATTGAAGAAAAATTGTTCCAAAAATAATTTAGCAAAAAAAGTGCACAAATTTTTTTTGTTTCCAATTGTCAAAACGCTGTGGCCTTTGGAATTGTAAAGGAAGTCAGCTCCACTCAACACGCTTGCCAACGAAATTCATCTCAATTTGGTGGTAAAAACGATTCACAACGACGGGTTTCCTTACTCATTGCTCTGCAGTCTGCATTCAACCCCTTCATTTGTCATCTCATTGACCTCATTTCATCTATCTATAATTCCAGCAATCTGTGTGTGTGTGTGTGTGTGTGTGTGTGTGTGTGTGTGTGTGTGTGTGTGTGTGTGTGTGTGTGTGTGTGTGTGTGTGTGTGTGTGTGTGTGTGTGTGTGTGTGTGTGTGTGTGTGTGTGTGTGTGGACTGTGTTTCTGTGTGTCTGTGACCACTGTTTCCCGACAACCACTGGTCCGATCTAATTGAAATTTGCCAGGTATATTGCTGGGGACCTGAGGATGTGCCTTTTCAAGATTTGATATTAATCGGACAAGTGATTCCCAAGTTATGGTCATTTATTTACTAACCAATGACAGGACACGTGCTGCGTAGGCGTGGCCGATGCGCCATTTAGTTACCAATCACAGGACATGTTGCTGCGTGGGCGTGGCTGCGTCTGCCGGTGCACGGCCAGCCGACGATGACGTCACGTGCCGTGCTGGTTACGATGGGGATCGATCGGTGCCTTAGTTACTGTGGGGTAGGAGTGCCAATGGTAAATGGCAGCGAATGTCATGGCAAGCAAAGACAGGGAGGTAAACTTGATTTTAATTAACTCTGTGTGTAAGTATCACAGCAGTTGTTACTTCAATGCAAGCGATAATTCGTGGAATGATGTGAACATTCCGTACGGGCACGCACTACTTCCGGATGGTGATGATTTACTGTATTCTAATAATTTCTCGATTTCTTATCTGCATTTATAGATAAACACAATGCCCCAATCCAGTCGTCGTTTATCTAAGCAAAGGAATAGCCTGTGTGGTTATTTGAAAGTTTTTTTTTTTTTGCATGTACGGCCACGCACATATGGGCACGCGAGAGCGAAGGAACGGCCTGTGTGGTTGTTGTTTCTGGCAAGCGGTTTGAAGGTTTTTTTTATTTTTTTTGTATGTACGGCCACGCACGTATGGGCACGCACGTACGGCCATGCACGTACGGACACACACGTACGGCCACGCACGTACGGCCACGCGAGAGCGAAGGAACGGCCTGTGGTTGTTTCTGGCAAGCAGTTTTAAAGTATATATATATATATATATATATATATATATATATATATATATATATATATATATATATATATATATATACATATGTATATAATTTTTTATTATAACATTATAATTAACAAATTATATACATATGTATATAATTTTTTTTTTGCACGTACAGCCACGCACGTATGGGCACGTGAAAGCGAAGGAACGGCTTGTGTATTTGTTGTTTCTGGCACGCGGTTCGAGTTTTTTTGCCGGTGGGGGTGGGGGGGGAGGGTTTGCACGTACGGCCACGCATCTATGGGCATGCACTCGTACCAATAAATGTGTGTGTGTGCAGTGTGTGTCACCGTGTCTCCTACATAACTCCAA
>NC_140973.1:3868087-3903087 GCF_056783735.1 Eptatretus burgeri | reverse complement strand
TGGCTGAGGTTCAAACCTCTGATCTCCCAGACTCAAGCGCAAACTCTCCAACCATAATGACACTAAGTATGGTCCAGAAAATTGCCAAGTTTGCCAATTCCTGGTGCACAGTCCATCAGAGATGACAACAGGTTCTTTACTTTGTTTGGTTACAGAGTGATTATTGTTTAAAAAAATTAAAATAAAAATGAAGCTGATTTTTTCTTTGGCAACATTTCCTGTTTCATGCAATGTCACCAAGAAGTGCAGGTCAAAAAGGGTTTTTTTATCACAACTTCTCCACTCTTAAGGCCCAGTCACACCTTGACGTTTTAGCCAGCAATGGCAACATATTAAAATGTATGTAAAACGCTGGCTTACGTTGAACTTTTGATGTTTTTTTTTTTAACGATTCGGACGGATACATAACGACTTGGTCTTATGCATAACGTATTAGTAACGGACACAGAACGTTTCGTTGTGTTATAGATAACTTATACCAATGAATGCTGAACCTGTTGTCGGCCTTCACAACCTATGCCCAACGATAGTCTAACTTAGGCATAGCGCGCTGCACGCATCGCCGACGATGACGTGGCGTAGGTTATGAAAAGGCTGCCGCACAACGATTCAAATCATAACCGCCGCAGAAATGGAAGTGTCAACATCGCAGTCACACCTTGGCGATATTGCCAGCGTATGCTGACCTCTGAAAAATGCGTCTAAAACGCTGGCGCACGTCGAATATGGTATGGGTAAGTTTGGTATGCGTGAATAGAACGCTAAAGTGCGCTATCATACGTCATATTAAATGGAGTACGTCTTGAAATTTTAAATATGTTGAAAATTTTACGACGTACTTGCCGTATGACACACGCTCCGCATGCGATGGGAATAAGTTGTACGCACGATATGCAATCGTTGACACACATCGACACACGTTACTTGAAAGGTACTCATAAGTTGAAACACGTCAAGATAATGGTGAGCGTCAGTGTTCCAGACTTCCAGTTTTTTTTTTCTTCGGTATGACGGTGTACGGTGTTCAGTGTTCAGTGCGATTATGATTTAAATCGTTGAGCGGCAGCCTATTAATTATATTATATTATAACCGCAATAGAAATTGAAGTGTCAAAATCACCATCATACCGAAGGAAGGAAGAAAAAAAAAACCAGGGAGTCTGGAACACTGACGTTAACCATTACCTTGATGTGTTTCGACTTATGAGTACCTTTCAAGTAACGTGTGTCGATGTGTGTCACCAATCGCGTAACGTGAGTACAACATGTTACTCATAGGTTAGAAATAAGTTTCGGGTGCGCTAAACATTACCTCGACGTGTTTCGACTTATGAGTAACTTACAAGTAACGTGTGTCGACGTGTGTCAACGATCGTGTAACGTGCCTACAACTTATGGCCAGCGTTATGCGGAACGTGTGTTAGTCATAGTAGCGGAACGTGTGTTAGTCATTTGGTTCAAAGTCATACGCTGGCATAAGTCTTAAAATTTCAAGCATAGAAAATTTGAGGACAACTGAAAAGTACAACGCTTAAAGCCAGCGTACAACGACGTATGGCAGTGTTTTTCAGCGTGCTCTCAATGTAATCAAAACTTACCCATAACGTATTCGACGTGTACCAGCGTTTTAGACAAATTTTCCAAAAATCGGCATAAGCTGGCTAAAACGTCAAGGTGTGACTGGGCCTTAAGTTACATCTTGGAAAACATAAAACACAGTAGCATGTGGCAGTCACTGTAATTAGTCGAGTGACAGTTTACTTCATTGTTTTGTATTTTGATGTCCCGCCAACAAGACTGCCATTGCTGAACGGTACAATGAACCAGTGCACATGATGATGTTTGAAAAGTAACTATGACAATGGCATTATGTCATGGCACTCCCAATTTTGTGTTTCCAGAAGCCTTAATGGTCTAATTTTGACGTTTGTTGCTCTTGTGGTTCATGATGTTATAATAATAATTGTTTGGGTTCCACGCAAAAGCTTTCTTTTGTATATTATATTATATTATATTCATTGCTTTTTAATTGAACTGTGTACTCACATACTGTAGATCATTAAATTCTGTACTCTATTTACCTCCTTTTATAATCCATATGTGTTCTATTAAGTCTATTAAGTCTATTAATTAAGTCTATTAAGTCAACATTTTTAAAAACATAATTTTAGGCAGGCCATAATAAACAAGTGGTTTGAGGACTTCTTGTTGAGAAGATAAAAATGGCAGAAAAAGCTATATTTTGAGTTTACTTGTCATCATCCTAGTTATGCATTGAAAGCTTTTCACAAGGCTTTTATAATTGGAATTCAACAAGAAGAAGAATGTTAAAACATGTTAAACATTGGAAATGTTCAATGTTTGGATGCAGCAACTCAATCCCCAAGTGCATCATAAACACCATCCAGGATTCATTGGGCTCAAACATGCAGTTGAGGTGGATTTACATCCACATCTCTTCAAATTCTAATGTTGTCACCTGGAATTGTTGCTAATGCTCAGATGCACATTGAGAAAACTGCACTCTAAAATGCACTCCAAGCTACACTTGCATTCACATGTCCATCGGAGATTCGCATGTCCATTAATTGATTGGCCTCTCTTAAATTACCTTAAAGACTACAGGGGTTGCTGATGTCTCTGTATCAAATGGAGGTCATGTGGAAGGTCACATTTGCCTCCTTAAAGAGAGTGACTGTTGCAGATTGCTGTGCCGAGCAGGAATTGAAAGGTTGACACTTAAATCAGAACTCTTACGGGCAGTCTGTCACAGCTGGTTATTATTTCTTCTGCGTCAGACATGAGTTCAGCAGTAGAAGGGAAGCAGGAAGTGTTTCATTATTATATATACAGGAAATCTTGATATAGGTCTGGGATAAGAGGGTATGACTCGTTACAGTGCAATATTGAAATGCCATCCAAGCTATGGAGACGTGTCACAGTCAAACTGGAATGAGGATCAAAGAAATGTCAACAGACAAACAATATGGCTGCCTACATGCTGTGAGTCTAACTGCAAAAGATAACTTGTGGATTCAGCTCTTTGCAGGAAAGCTGCACATAAAATATAAAGCTGTGTAACTAAACTTGGTCTGTAATGGTTAGAGTGTCTGTTCTGAGTCCGTGACGTCGGAGGCTCGAACCCTGGCTAAGTCATGCAAAACACTTAAAGATGGTCTGTGCTACTTCCTTGCTTGACGCTCACCATTTAAAAAGGATCAAGCACAGAGAAACAACCACTATACAGGCTCGGTTCTTTGGTGGGCCTCGTTACCTCTTCTTGTGTTGAAGTTCCTTGTAATGGAACTCGTATTACAGTATTATTATTATTATTACATTATTATTATTATTATTATTTAAATTTGGGGTTGTGGTAAAGTTATTTTCATTGCAACTGTGTGAGCAGTATACATGATTAAGTTTGTAGAGATGAGTGACACAGGTTTTACAACAGTGACAACATTGAAATGAGAATCCCCAAATAATTTGGTGAAATATTTTGTGACACCGGGCAAGGGAGCATTGTCAGACAGCAATGTTATGGTATTGTGATGTCATGAGTCACAATATAGTGTGGTGATGCAGTAAAAACTAGAACGGCACTCGGTAGAGCGCATACCTCCACCAGGCTGAACAGTTGACATTTTGTATCCCACTGACAGGCCGGTTCTGGATATGTACCTGAAGCAAGATGGAACCAGCCGGTTCTTGTCACTTACCCAATTCATCCACCAAGTTTTGTTATAACTCGGGCACAAGTTTTGAAAAATCTTGTTATATATCGATTTTGGCCTTATCTCTCAATGGTGAAGAATCACGTTAAAAAAATTGAAAAATACTCGAATCTGGATCTGGAATCAGATCTTCACCAAAATCGATTTGATTTGTCCTTGTCACACACCCAACCTGTCTACCAAGTTTTGTCTAAATCAGTCCACCATTTTTGAGATATGATAATAATAATAATATTTTTAAAAATCTTTACAATCCTGTATCCAATGATATTCCTCTTTGATGACACCATAAGTTCAAACATCATGAAAAAAATAAAAAAAGAACAAGGAAACATGGCAAAAAATATGGAAGATTGATGAAACAGCAAAATGGATAAGAATTTGAATTTAACACTTTAATTGCACATGGTACAAATAACTTTTTGAAAATGTTCTTCATCGGCCTAGCATGAAAGCGTCTCCCTGATGGCAGTTTTTCAAAAAAGTCCACACAAGAAGTGGCTTTCATCGGTACCAACATGCATCATCTACCTTTTTAATGCTCACAAATACAGGGATCCCATGCTGGTTGAAGGCCCACCTACTTTAAATGCCAGTGTTATGACCTTTTCAGACTTGACTTATTCCACACATTTACAGTAGGTAACTATACCAGGACACCAAATTAAATGACAAAACACATTATATCCTGTTCAGAAAAATATCTTGTTCAGACAGCCAAACAGACAGACAGGGGTGAAAATATAACCTCCGTCCACCTTTGGTGGCAGAGGTTAAAAAGATGTTTTTACAGTGTTTATTGCACGACAATAGAAATGTCTTTTTATTCTTCCAGGTCCAAATGCTTTCAATTTTTGTTGATGATGCATAGATCTCTATGATATGCACGAGAATTACTCAAAGTATAAACAGACATATTTGAAGAGAAAAGACTCCGCTTTGTCCTTCATGGTGATTGTGTTGCTGAAGCTGGTTTATTAACCCTTTCCTTAAAATTGGTTTAACTTGTTTGCCAATTATTTTACTGTTCTGATAATTCCACTTCACATAGCAGATTTTACCTTCTGCCTCTACACAAAAAAAATCTTTGTTCAACAATAGTTCTTAGTGAGATAAAGAAAAGGACTTGCAACAACTCTGTGACAACTTAATCCGTCTGATTATAAACTCTGTACTGTTTCAACTCATACAGAGCCTAAAAATCCATCACGTGCATCTGTACTTAAACTCAAGGAAGTACATTCCATGAAACCACTTTATCTCACCGAAGTGCTGACCTCTTTTGAACCCCTCATATTTCAAAACCACATCCTCGTACAAGAGTCATCTTGACGCTCTTTATCAGTTACATTTTCTCTTTGTTTCATTTTAAACCTTCCATAGTGAAAACCACCAGACAAAATGACCAGACTAAATGAACGGATTTAATAATGCAATGGTCAGTTTTAGGAGGTAATCTAAATTAATTATCTTGTAAGAATAGAATAATTATTGACCTTTTCTGACCCTTTTTTCAATTTAATTATATATTCCTTCTCTTCCTGCCAACTAATTTTTCCTTTCTCATCCCCACTCCCCACTTCAGTACATATGGAGTATATGAAATGTCACATAAAATTAAGTTTGCTCTTTCCTGTTTGCTCCAAAAATGTTGGCGTACTATATGGTGTTTATGATAATTCTTGTACAATTTACTGAATTTGATGTGCTTTTTAAGCCATTGTGGCAATACCACCCCTACTTCCTCCTCTTGAGGAAGGGAATAAATCCACAACCATGTTTCTAGATCATGGCCTCACAATGTGCAATGGATTCGCTCCAAAAGTTGGATATTGGCAGGCAGAGGAGTCATGGGGAACAGGACAAGATTTTTAAACCTATGTAGGCTCAATGATACTGTGTGTAGCAGTGCAGTACTAGCTGACACTACATTATAGACAACACTTGATGGGATTAATTGTCACACAGATGGGATGGTCGCCTCCAGCTGTGTTAAGCTGGAAGTTGCATCTTAACACACTTATACTACAAGAGAGTCGTTTGTCTGTGGTTCTGGTCCCATTTTTCACAGAGATGGCTGAAAGGATCTTCATCTACCTTTCAGAGGTTTATCAGTGAGTGTCATTAGTGGGGAATGTTTTAGGGAAAAAAAATTGAAAATTTTGAAAAAGAAAATTCGATTTTTTGGGGATTATCACTCTGTCGTGCCTAAACCTTTGTAGCTGTGTTAAATGTAATATAAAATGAACCATGACCCCATTCCTTAGTGTGTATAGGGCAGTGTTTAGGCCCCCACCAAAAATTTTCTTCAAAATGCCAACAGTATTAGGATGGCACCGGGCAATGCTGGGTACCCTGGGTATTATGCTGGGTATTATTATGAAATAATACCATTGTTTCAAATGTTATAAAACAATACTATTGTTTCATTTGTTATAAAATAATTCTGTTGTTTCATATGTTATAAAATAATGCTATTGTTTCATGTGTTATAAAATAATACCATTGTTTCATCAATATGTTACTAAAACTCTCATCTTGTGTGTGTGTATATATATATATATATATATATATATATATATATATATATATATATATATATATATATATATATATCTATATATATATATATATATATATATATATATTTATATATATATATATATATATATATATATATATATATATATATATATATATATATGTATGTGTATATATATATATATATATATATATATATATATATATATGTATGTGTATATATATATATATATATATATATATATATATATATATATATATATATATATATATATATATATGTATATATATATATATATATATATATATATATATATATATATATATATATATATGTATGTATATATATATATATATATATATATATATATATATATATATATGTATGTATATATATATATATATATGTATGTGTATATATATATATATTTATATATATATATGTATGTGTGTATGTTCCTGAAATACAGCCAAAACAGTATAGGATAGTGCAAAAATTTTAGGGGCACCTTACTCACCAATCGCCTGTGGTGTGTAGTATCAAGTTTTGTTCAAATCGGGCAATGAAAAAAAAAATTAAAAATCTATTTCTGATTCAGTCAAGTTTTGGTATGATGATCCATAAAGTGCAAGGACAAACCATGAAGAATGTGTTGATATACCTCGAGAAACTGGTTGCCCGAACGATGACTCCTGAGCTAAACGCTCAAATTTTCTTCAGGTTAAAGTTTGACCACTAAATAATATTAAAATTTTGTCTTCTGTTTTTTTTTTCATCAACCACTGTCACAACGGGAACCCAACGGGTTCACGGGTTGTCTCGTATGTTATAAAATAATACTGTTGTTTCATATGTTATAAAATAATAGTGTTTCATATGTTAAAAACAATACTGTTTCATATGTTAAAAATAATACTGTTGTTTCATATGTTATAAAATAATACTGTTTCATATGTTAAAAATAATACTATTCCATCAAATGTTATAGAATAATACTAATGTTTCATATGTTATCAAGTAATGCTCTTGTTTCATATGTTATAAAATAATACTGTTGTTTCATGTTATAAAATAAAACTGTTGTTTCAGATGTTATAAAAGAATACTGTTTCATATGTTATAAAATAATTCCATTCTTTCATATTGTTACGAATTCTCGCCCGCCGGCGTGCGGACAGCCGCTTTTAGCCGAATCGCGGCCGTACGCCCACCGGACGAGCAATCCAGTCGCGACTTTCCGGAACAACGCCGAAAACCAGTCACGGGTGTACTCCAAGCACACCACAACCTTGTCCGCACTCTACCCGCGCTACAGGGTCCGATCGCCAAATAATCGATTTACCTAATTATTCGCGCAGGTAGATTACCGAGAAATTGTACCTCAGCGAGGCCTGCTTGGACACGAGCCGCTTAAGCAGCTCACTCCGTTTTGGGATAACCGAGCGGGGTATTATCGTGAGGCCTCGCTGGACCTGATTCTCTTATCCGCTATTAAAAAGCCCGCTATTATTCCAAAATGCAATACGGCAGTTCAATGGAGGGAAAATGACGCGACAAACAGGTAAACATTCAAACAAGCACATTTATTCACACACGTATGCAGTCAGGAAATGAATGGGGGAAGCACGCATGCATTTATACAGCCAAACACAATGCAAAGGAAAGAACGAATATAATACCATCTGTCTATTATGTAAAGTCACTTATACAGTTTTACTCGACGGACTTGGCGCCACAACTTTCATGCAAAGAAAAGCAAGGAAAACCCCCAGGATAGACGAGGGGTAGACTGGACCTCTTTGGGTCTTTATTGCACGGAGCCGTGTAGACCGCAGAGGCTCCGCGAAGCCACACAGGTTACCTTCCTCGCTGGGGCGACCCATGGCGTTCCGTCCCCACGGCAGCTAGCATAACCGCGGCTCGGCCACGGCCTGGTGATTCGGGCCCCAGCCGGCAACGCCTGAGAGGAACGAATGAGTCTTCGCTCTTTTTGAGTTGATGCTCTCTTTGAGAACCCGTTCGTCCCTCATAGATGCTCGGACCGTTCCGAAGCCCGATCACCTCAGACCATTCGGAGCTGGTTGGCGAGCTCCCTCCGGCTCACACACGAACACGCAGCTCCGCATGGCACAGCAGGCTTGGTCGTGCTCGTGTCTCCTCTGCTCTCCTCAGCTTCTCCACCGACTCAGGCTTCAGGCTTCAGGCTCCAGGCGCTCCGAACCCCGACAGACACTCCACCGACTCGCTGCGCTTGGCGTTCCGCTCGCCCTTATATAGGGCCCGAGAGACGAGGTTTGGTCTTCGCCCTCTCACCTCTGATCTCTGACGCCCCGCTGGCTCCGCCACTCTCGCTCTCTTGAACCGAATCTCGGACGAAGCTTGTACAGAGCGGACGTGCGCAAGATCACCGGCTTGCGCGGCGAGCGGACGTGCTTGAGATCACCGACTTGTGCGGCGAGCAAACCCCCGCGTGTGCCTGCAGTGATGCCGTTCGATGCGGACTCGCTGTGGCTGGCGCAAAGATGGCGTCGCTTCCGAGATGACGGTGAGGCGACGTTGTTCGTGTCGATTTATCGGCGGGAGATGTGGTTTAGGAGATGGTGAGATGTCTTTGTGAAGGTGGTTGTGGACAGGGTGGTTGGTGGTTGGCGTAGTGGAGAAGGTGGTTGGTGGTTGGCATGGTGGAGAAGGTGGTTGGTGATTGGCGTGGTGGAGAAGGTGGTTGGTGGTCCGCGTGGTGGAGAAGGTGGTTGGTGGTTGGCATGGTGGAGAAGGTGGTTGGTGGTCGGCGTGGTGGAGAAGGTGGTTGGTGGTTGATGTTGTTGTTGGTCAAAAATAACGATAGTAAAAGAAAAACGGCTAACTCAAATATCACAGCCCGGGTGACACGAATAAATCCCCTTTAGACAACGGTGGGGAAATCTATCTGAACACAGACTTATCGGCATAACTGATCTAAGGACCTATATGGTGCTCTGCGAATTTCCACAGCCATAACAATATGTTATAAAATAATTCCATTGTTTCATATGTTATAAAATAATCCTATTGTTTCATATGTTATAAAATCATACCATTGTTTCATATGTCATATGTTAATAAGATTGTTTCATTTGTTATAAAATAATGCTATTGTTTCCATTGTTATGGGTTGCTTGGCAATGCTGAGAGGTATAATTTATGATTCTAAGTTGAAGACAAATGTTGAACGGTGGAACCTATCAACCAACGTTGAAAACAAACAGTTATTGTGATATTCTGATAATGGTTCCCAATTTGCACGTCGTGAAGAGCAGAGCCAATTTGAGTTATCATCATGGTATTCCATTGCAGGGAGATTATTTTATTTGATCACATGACCCTCCGTGAGCTGGACCGAAGCTCCACCGATTGACTTTTGTTTACATTTCTGGGCACTAATGAACAGTTCTTTGATTTTCTTTTCTGAAATTGGAGCTTTGAGTTACATCAGTATGCAAAATGTCAGCTTTCCAGTCCACCTATAAAGTATTAAATGATTATATCAGTGAGAGAGTGAGCCAATCAGTGAGTGAGTGGTTGGGAAGAGTTTTATATGGACTAGACAGGGTGCCCATAAAGTCGTGCATCTTTGATCTTTTATAACAGAAACAAACTGCAAATGGTACATGAAAGCATAATTAATCAAGTTTTGTAAAGATTAATATTGTTATTAGTGTTGTTATTGCTGTTATTGAATCCACAGTTCCCCTGAGTTTTTTGGAGAGTTGACATTTTCTGAGGTGGCAACTTCGACATCAGTGGTAAAGTCAACCACCACAATTACTGCATTTGGTTCCTGAACTACGACAAATAAATCTAACACATATCACCTTGTACGAGCAAAATCTTTCACAAAAAAAAATATATCGCCTGACCTGTCCTCATTGGACCACATTTTTGGGGGGATATGTAAAGCTGTTGTTAAAATCATCAAAACCACATTCCTTGGATGAACTTAAAGCTACGATTACAATCAGTTAATGAAATTTCTCAGCAGCAACTGCAGAATGTTTTCAACAAGTTGCAAAATCGGATTGAATGATGTATTATGAAAGATGGCGGTTATGTTAAAACCTAAAATTTGAACTGCACTGAGTAAATACTGTGAATTATGCTTTCTTGCACCACTTGTATTTTGTTTCAATCATGTGTACATTAAAAGTTCAAAGTTGCCCAATAACTTTATGCACACATATATTACTTACACACACACACACACACACACACACACACACACACACACACACACACACACACACACACACACACACACACACACACACACACACACACACACACACATTTTCTTTGATGCTTATAGCTATTCGACAAGATCATAGATAGGCACATGGTGCTGCCTTGATTATTTGTTAATTGATATAGATAGCTTACGAAAGTATATATATATATATATATATATATATATATATATATATATATATATATATATATATATATATATATATATATTACATGTTATGTGAAGGAAACAAGAATGAATGAATGGGTTTTAGGGGCTCCTTGATCAATTTTTTTGTAATGTTGGCACTCAGGCCTTCTTTAAATGTTGGGAGGAAACAGCATTCATTCTTATAATAATTACTTAGATTTGTTTGTTCCTTTTGGTACTTGTTTTTCATGTTGTTTCTCTTTATTTACCATGCCATAGCTGTCACCTGCAATTGCCAATGATGTCAGTGTATCGCGAGTCAATCCAGAGAATGTGTGGCCATCAACATCAATTCAAAAATCCATTTGCTTGTAATAAATATTCGTGCAAAATTGTAACATATTGCTTAGCCAGAGGCTTGTATATCGATTTGATCATCAAAGTTACATCACACCATCCAATCACAGATGCTAAGATTTCCAAGTCTTTCATGCAATCATTTGAAGGTAAAAAAAAAAAAAATTCCCAACCCAAGCAGAACTTTCCATGGCATCACACAGACATCAATGATAAACTGTTAGCAGATGTGCCAACAGTGTGCAGCTGGCACATGGTACAGTTATCCATTGCACGTTCCACTGGGAGTCATTTTTATGTCATGGATTCCCCACGGAGGATAAGCAAGCCATTTTAAAATGGCGAGTCATCTATTTTGAGACGAGCCCTGCATCTTTCCAGAGAGCTCTCTAGGGCCAGGCTTTGCACTCATTTGTAAGGAATCACATACATTTTGAAGATGGGCACATCATGGACCGTGTTCCTACACAGAGCGTGCATTCTGCTGAAGAAGTTTCTTGGCTCTTGTTACAATCCTGGACAGGTCGCCACTCTGATGCTGGATACTCTGCCGATTGTGCAGGAATTTGTAATTTGTCCACGGTGCCGGCGATAGCTTAATTGTGTCTCTTCGCCAAGGACACTGTGGATGTTTAACATCCACCAACTAATGATAACAGATGGGACACCCAGTTTAGCATCCACCCAAGGGATGGCATACACATATTGATGCCTCACCCTACCTGCAAAACTCCAGGATGACAGTTTTTGGTTGAGTCAGGATTCAAACACAGGAAAGACAGTTCAGAGACGAGTACACACACCTCTATGCTATTCTGATAGCCCCGTTGTTGCATGCTGCCATAAAATCTTTCACTTCTCTGGCTGTCACTAACTTTTGAGAATTATATCTGAACATTTAGCCTTCAGAGGTTATTCGTCTTATTCTCAGCAGTGTGTCGTAAGACCATGCCTGAGGCCTGCCTTGCACCATAGTAATACTCAGGTAAAGTGAAGGGAATTCATTGACTCTTTCCGAGACTCAATGTGTTTGTTACTTTACAACCAATCTACTCTCATGTCTTTCAAAACAGAAATAATAAAGCACCTTCTTTACTGAGCTCCGTATCATTTTCCTTCATTGCTGTCCTTTATATCTTTCTTCTTTTTCTTTTTTTTAATGTATAAACAGAAACATAAAGGACACCTTTCTCTCCCCTCTCTCTTCCATGCCACATTTTCATGAGGCTTGTGCTGTTTTGTTTTCTATTAGTCATGTGAGTGCTTTTCAGTAACACATAGGGAAGACGTATTGCTTCCTTCATTGTTTGTTGCTCTTAATGAGTGCATCTAATTAAAATGAGTGGGGACTTGACTTGTCAAAATGATTGATTCTGAACCTAAAAATTTTATTAACCTGCATCGAGCTCAGTTCATAATCCATCAGTTTGTTTACACATAGGAAAGTGGAAGAGGGAGATTTATGTTGCATTAAGGAAGTTTTTTTTTTCTGTCAATAAGAGTTTATGTTAATATAGGTCAACATGAAGATAAAGGGAGATCTCGAATGTACTTGAGAGCATGTTATTCTTTAAGTTTGCAAATGTATCACATGCACATACATGTACAAACTGATTCTTGTCTTAATAATAGCTTTCCTAATATCATTTATAATATCTTGTGGTCTTATCTTCAACAAGGAAGTATAAGGAAAATTTGAATGACATTTGGTAGAGCACATGACTCTTCCAGACTGAACAGTTTACGTTTTGTATCCCACTGATAGGCCGGATCTTGTTCAGGATCTGAACCAAAATCTAATCGGCTTGTTCTTGTCACCTACCCAACTCATCCACAAAGTTTTGTCATCATCCATTCATAACTTGTTGATATATCGTGCTATACTGTATGTCGTTTTTGGCCCCAACTCTCAATGGTGAAAAATCACTTTTAAAATTCTAGTATCCGGATCCGGATCATCACCAAAATAAAATCGATTCTTCCTCGTCACAAACCCAACCTGTCCACCAAGTTTTGTCAGAATTAGTCCAAAACTTTTTGAGATATCCTTTTCAAAGGCAAACAAACAGCCAAACGAACAAGGGTGAATACATAACCTCTGTCCACCTTCAGTGGTGAAAGTAACAAAAGGCTGCGTGGTATATTATTATGCTTCCTCTATTACAATCCAGATTTCCCTTGCAAAATCCCTGTGATGTCTCATGAGATCTACGAGAAATATAATGAAGATCTCATCAACGTTTATGAGTTCATTTTGTCAAGGTTTCAGCACAATTTATACAAAGCATTCAAAAGTATTTTTAAGATAACACAATTCTTTCTCTCTCTCTCTCTCTCTCTCTCTCTCTCTCTCTCTCTCTCTCTCTCTCTCTCTCTCTCTCTCTCTCTCTCTCTCTCTCTCTCTCTCTCTCTCTCTCTCTCTCTCTCTCTCTCTCTCTCTCTCTCTCTCTCTCTCTCTCTCTCTCTCTCTCTCTCTCTCTCTCTCTCTCTCTCTCTCTCTCTCTCTCTCTCTCTCTCTCTCTCTCTCTCTCTCTCTCTCTCTCTCTCTCTCTCTCTCTCTCTCTCTCTCTCTCTCTCTCTCTCTCTCTCTCTCTCTCTCTCTCTCTCTCTCTCTCTCTCTCTCTCTCTCTCTCTCTCTCTCTCTCTCTCTCTCTCTCTCTCTCTCTCTCTCTCTCTCTCTCTCTCTCTCTCTCTCTCTCTCTCTCTCTCTCTCTCTCTCTCTCTCTCTCTCTCTCTCTCTCTCTCTCTCTCTCTCTCTCTCTCTCTCTCTCTCTCTCTCTCTCTCTCTCTCTCTCTCTCTTTCTCTCTTTCTCTCTTTCTCTCTTTCTCTCTTTCTCTCTTTCTCTCTTTCTCTCTTTCTCTCTTTCTCTCTTTCTCTCTTTCTCTCTTTCTCTCTTTCTCTCTTTCTCTCTTTCTCTCTTTCTCTCTTTCTCTCTTTCTCTCTTTCTCTCTTTCTCTCTTTCTCTCTTTCTCTCTTTCTCTCTTTCTCTCTTTCTCTCTTTCTCTCTTTCTCTCTTTCTCTCTTTCTCTCTTTCTCTCTTTCTCTCTTTCTCTTTTTCTCTTTCTCCCCCTCTCTCTCTCTCTCTCTCTCTCTTTCTCTTTCTCTTTCTCTCTCCCCCTCTCTCTCTCTCTCTTTCTCTCTCCCCCTCCCTCTCTCTCTCTCTCTCTCTCTCTCTCTCTCTCTCTCTCTCTCTCTCTCTCTCTCTCTCTCTCTCTCTCTCTCTCTCTCTCTCTCTCTCTCTCCAGAAGTTGAGGCTCATAAAAGAAATAAACGGCATCAAGTCAACAGACTGACAGAGGGAGAACAGGATGATTAATATTATCAGACACATGACAGTAAATGAGTGCGGAAAAAGGGAAAACGATATGGAATCAGCATGGATGGAAAGGCTCAGGAATTGGGATGAGACACCATAAGATGGTAATACTCAGTGGTTGTGAAGGAGTGGGGGGGGGGCGGGGGAAGAGCATGCGACAAAAAAAATTATGCAAAACTATTTGATGAGATGTCACAAGGACTTTGTAAACTCTCGGATTTGTAAAGTAAAGTATTGAGATATCATCATTCATCAACTTCCTTAGCCATTCAAACTGGATGATGAGCTCAGACACTTCAAACTACAAGGATACAATTCACACTCGATTGATGATATTGTTGATATGATTCCAACATTAATTGTTTCTATGTTGTGTGATCTATACATTTTTTCCCCAATGAGCATTGTTTTAAGAGCATACCGAGCTGGAGTGTGGGACAAGATTTTCCAGGGACGTAGTGAAAGATTTGTGCAGTGCTATACAAAGCAATCCTTTCCAGGAAAGAACATCCAGTTGTTCATTTTGGAACATTCAGCTCCTGTCCAAATATAAAATCTCGATTGAATAAGGAACTTTGTCAGCTACAATGTTTCTACATTCGTGTATATTACTCCGTCCTGTAATGAGATGTGGGGATACACATCTGAACTGTGACACCGGTATGTGGGAACTGAAATGTGACAGCTCCGTCAGTGGCCAGGATGATTGGAATTGTGCATTTCTGACACTTTTCATAGCATCCTATACTTATCGGAAGTTATTCTTTGATTTTGGAAGACTTTCATGGAAAATGAGGTGTACATGCATCGGCGATCTGATGACAGTCTGGGAATATGCAGCTCCGAGCACACATTGTGAGTTTAACAGGGCGTACACCTGCTCAGAATAAAATATATGATTGGCAAAATACCTGTGACCTGTCACGATGTGTTAGGTTGGAATGGAGGCGAAGGTAATTTTTGGTTCATGAAAAAATATTTTCACGAAAAAAATAAGTGACCACTATATTCGTTATTGTTGTGTGTATGTTTGTCTGTCTGTCTGTCTGTCTGTCCCGAGCATAGCTCTGTGGGTTTTGATCCGATCCTGATAAAAATTTGGTGGGAGGTTTATATCATGATGTAGTTGTGTTTTCCTGAGAATGGGCATGGTGCGCTCATTATGGGCGGAGCCACGCCCAAAAAACATGTGTTTTTACGGGGTAGCCGATTTTGATTTGCATCTTCTCCTTGGGGATTTGTCTAATCTGACAGGGGTTTCGGTATTTGGTTAGCCCAATGGCACCTGCATAGCCCCACAGAGCTCGATTTTTCATTTTCGTCCCAAGGTCAAGGTCACAAGGTCACGAACTTATAAAAATGCGAATTTTGACATAAAAAAATTATCTTCTCCGAGGGGTTTGTCGAATCTGAATGGGGTTTCAGTATTTGGTTAGCCCAATGGCACCTGCCTAGCCCCACGGAGCTCGATTTTTCATTTTCGTCCCAAGGTCAAGGTCACAAGGTCACGAACTTCGAAAATTGCGAATTTTGACATAAAAATCCATCTTCTCCGTGGGGTTTGTCGAATCTGGCAGGGGTTTCGGTATTTCGTTAGCCCAATGGCACCTGCATAGCCCTACGGAGCTCGATTTTTCATTTTCGTCCTAAGGTCAAGGTCACAAGGGCACGAACTTAGAAAATTTCTAATTTTGACATAAAAATCATACGACCGCCCAAACTTTCAGAGCTAGGATGACAATATTTTTTTAGGCATAATCTTGAGGTCATTCCCCACCTAAAGTCTTGAAACCATTTTGCTCTATCTCGAACACCTTGCCCGTGGTGCCCCCTTGAAGTTTGTTTTTACGCTGATTTCATCAAAGTATGGATAATCCGAGGAGTGTGAAATGCCATATCGCCTATATGACGTTATATTGTTTCTGGAATGTTCCAGAGGAAGTTTTTCACCAAAGGTCATAATCCTTGACCTTTGACCTTTAAAGTTCACAACGGTCAAATTTTCAAAGTTGTGGGAATCGAACCGGGTTTTTGACCTTCTTCGACGAACTAACTCCAATAAGCTATAGCACGTATCCTGTTTCCTTATTTTAATGTCCACAACATTGTTTTGTGACCTTTAAAGGTTATGCAAAGGTCAAATTTTTTTAAGTTGTTGAACGAAACCGGGTTTTCGACATTTTGCAGCTAATAACTCGTCACCCGTACCACATCATGTTTATTATTTTTATAACTTGGTCAAAAATTATCACATTGTCTCATCCTTGACTTCTGAAACAATCTACATCGTCAAATACCGCTCGTGAACCATCGGCGTCTTCAGACTTGTACCTTTGGCAGTCATTTGTAACCTAATTGTTTTTTTCTTTCAGTTGACTTTGTCCACCATTTTCTTTTTCAGAAACATTGTGAGATCATTGTCATATAAATATACCTATGCTTTCAAACATGTGGTTGGTGGATAAATTGGCCAAGGAGGCCACACACACGCACAAACACACATACACTGAAATGCTATTTGATGATGATCGCCTGATGTTTTTTGATCAGCACTCAAAGTAAAACCCTTCTAGTTTGACAAAACAAGCTCAGGACGACCTGCCAACTGCTTGGCTTGATCCTGTCAGAACAAGTCAAATACAAAGAGATAAAGAAAAACACAATGTCGCAGTGCACCAAACAACACCTCACACTCCTGTTGTGTGCACGAGTCCTCAACACTTTAAACTCGATTAATTATGATTGCTTCGAAGCAATTTTCCTCCCATGAATCACATTGGGTTTTTTTTTCATGGTTGTTTCTGGCAGGCCTCAGCCCTGGGGCTTGGAGCTGAGAGAGACAACAATGAAATATTTGTTTGCCAGAAGCGAGGAAATTCAATTGGAGCGCATTGCACGCTCACTCTGCAAACGAGATAACGGCAAGCAGGCTGGCCAATTTCAAAACCAATTTTGAAACACGGGACTTCAGTTTTCTTTTGGGAAGTTTCTTGTCAAGGCAAACATCTATGGACCTCCTAAGTCGTTATATGTATATGACGTACATCTTTACATTGCACTGTAGGGTGTGCACGCAGTCCCGTTAGCCCGTCCTCGCAACCTGTTATTTTCCAACTACAATATCTTTTCTAATATTGTAATTCTTTTTGTTTCAGGAATTTGTGCCTTTCTAAAAAATTGTCGATCAAAGTAAATGCAGAATTGAAGAATGAGTAGTAATGAGCACGTAGGCTCATGAAAGACCACACACAGGCAAGGCAATGAGTGCAATCCAAAAAGATCTTGAAGCCAGGTTCAAAACGGATGCACCTCCCAAAATGAGCATGCTGAGATGGCTTAAATTTTCATTTTCTGAAGTTGCGAGGATGGGGGTAACGGGACTTTGTGCGCTCCCTGTGTCTAGTGAATGTCTACAGTGCATATGTATTGTATCGTTGTGCACTGTGGAGTACTCTGTAATACCTTAGCTTTTTATTTAACTTTTAAGTTGAACCAAGGTATTTATATGGATAAATAACATGCAGGACAAGGATCTCAGGAGATGCAAGAAGTCAATACAGTCTGTGGGATTTGAATCTGAGATGCCAGCATCATGAGCTTTGTGCTCAGGTGGGAATACCAAATTCGTTTAAGCCATACTTATACAATGAAAATGTGACTTTGCATATTATTCCAACTCGCACCTTACACAGTAGAATTGACGGGTCATTGGCTTCGGGTCATTTTCGCCAAATCTTAACCTGTAGTACTTTAAGGTGGCACGAATCATTGTTCAGTGCATTGCAGTTCCATAATTGGCTAATAATCCAATCACAGAAGTCCTTGCACCACAAAAGTTCCACCTTTATTTGCAAGACAGACAAGTTGAGTGAAAGACTCGACGAAAACTCATTCACTGTGTTACTGAACCCCATGAGAAAGCCATGCTTCATAAAGTCAGGACGCAATGGTCATTGATTCCTGGGTAAATTCTGTGGTTTTGTCCACCTGCAAGTAACTTCCCTTCTTCAATGCAGATACAAAAAAGGCTTATAACATGTACAGTCAGTATATAACCTCCATCTGATACTAGAATTACTTGGTTATGTTGGGGACATGTCCATCAACAATGCATGGAGGAGTTCCTTTGGGATGCTAAGGGCTGATAGTTTCTTTTTGGCTCTGTTGTGTATCAAGGTTATCGAGTGGAATCTTGTGAAAATGAACAGGTACCTTCTGTGAAATTGTCATTGCATTGACAGATAAAACACTTCTTTCTGACGAGTCTTTTTAAAGTCAAAGCTAATTGACGTTATACCCCGGATATTCTGCATTACACAAACCTTAACCCCAATCTCATAGCATTGACCATAACGTTACTGTTAACCCTAACCATAACATTAACCCGAACCCAAACCTAACCAACCCTAATAGCTTAAAACCCAACTCTAACCCAAATCGAGACTGATTGGAGTGGGTTCAGTTGGGGGAGGAGAGGGTATATTATTGGCTCACACAGACTATACTCAGCTATAAAACTAGAGATGTAGAAGGCTGTCACATTGGAGTTTCTCACCTCCAGCACACCCAAACAAAAGGGGCGTAGCAGGCAGATGGAACAATTGATGGACTCAACAGAATATTGATTGGGGCATGCTAACCACCTTTGGGAATCAAGGATAGGATGATGTTTCAGATGTTAACCCTTCATCGGAGAAAAAGAGCAGAAAAGCTCCAAAGACGGAGCTAACTCCTGAAACGTCAACTTCTCCTTGTGTTCCACTTCATTTATCACATCTCAATCAATGTTCTGTTGATTTTATGCTAATTACCTCTACCAATGAATGTGGATGGAGTTCTATTTTTACCGATGTCTGTTTGTCTGTCTGTGAACAGGATATCTCAAAAAGTTGTGGAAGGATTTGGACAAAATTTAGTGGACAGGTTGGGTGTGTGACAAGGACGAATGTGTGTGTGTGTGTGTGTGTGTGTGTGTATTTGTATATATGGTATATATGGTATATATGGTATATATATATATATATATATATATATATATATATATATATATGTATATATATATATATATATATATATATATTGTTGCGGATTTCGCGCCCGCCGGCGTGCGAACGGCCACGTAACTCGAATCGCGGCACGTCGCCCACCGGACGGACAATCCAGTCGTGACCCTCTCGGACTAACGCCGGGAACCAGTCACGGGTGGACCTTTCGGTCTCACCGCGATCGAGCCAATCAGCCCCCGCGTGGGATAGGGTTGCTCGCCAAATTCGACCTACCTAAGTACCCACGCGGAGGGTAGACCGGGCGATCGCACATCGCCGCAGGTCGACTTCGGACACGGGCCACTTAAGCGACCCGTTCCGTACTATCAGAATAACCGAGCGGTGTTATCGTCGACCTCGACGCTTCGATTAATTATCGGGCGTATTCAGCCCACTACCAACCCTTTACGTGAAGCAAGATGAGGGTTCAATGGGGGAAAAGACGAAGCGAAGCGGGAGAACAGTTCAACAATAAAGCACATTTATTCGCGGCACACGGGAAGCACACAAATACAATTCCACCAAAAGCACACAAAAAAAAAGAAAACAATTCCATTTACACAAAAAGCAAATATAAAAGCGAAAACACAATGCAGAGCTAATACCGACTACCGAGCACACGGCAACACTTATACAATTCTACTTCACAGACGGCGCCGACAACACATACCCAAAACCAAGGAAAAGAAATACCTCAAGAATGAGGCGGGCCTGAGGCCGAGACCGGGTCGCGCCTACCCGTCTGGTGATGAGACGCGGAGCGGCGATGGCGCCTCACTCCGCGGGCCTCGCGGACAGTGCCTGGCAGGGGGTGGGAAAAGGGGCCCCCTTGGTCGCACTATCTCAGCGCGGGGGGGAAACAGGAGGGGGTTGCTGATGCTCGGGGTATAGAGGATCTTTATTATCCCTGGTGTGCGTCTCCACCTCGGCCAGGTCGCGCTGCCGGCCTCCCTCGGGCGTGCAGCTCCTGGCACCGACGCGAGCACCCCCTCGTCTGCCCTCGCCGCTGCCGCCTCTCCGCCTCTGGACTCTCCACCCTGGACTCTTCTGGTGGACTCTCTTCCTCTCCCCGTTGGACTCTCCGACTCTCGACCTCTCCGACCGACTCCTGACTGACGAACACGGTCCTTTTATCCCCCCGTAGCTTTGCCTTTGACCCCTCCCTTTGACCTTTCACCTCGCTCCCCATTGGCCCGAGAAAAAGTGGGCGTGAAGGCTTTTTGATCCACAAATTTGCATATATCGATCGTTCTGGAGGCGGGGCCAAATCGCCCCTCGCTCACCGATTGGACGGCAAAAAGTGGGCGTGTGTCGTTTTTGATCCGTTTTTGAAGCACAAAATCCGTGATTTTGTACACGCTGTTCAACGTGCGCCCTGCACGAGTCCAACACCGGTACCCACAGCGGGGCAAGAACGGTGGCGATGCTACGGTTGCGAGGTGTGACGTGAAGGTCGTGGCGGTTGTGGTGAAGCGGCGTTGTGGTTGGTGGTTGATGTTGTGGTTGTGGTGGTAATCATGGCGGTTGGTCCAAAATAAACATAGTGAAAGAAAAACGGCTATCCTGAAGAGTCGCAGCTCGCATAAATGACATGTATTCCCACTAGACAACGGGTTTGGGCCTAACTACACATGCACTTACCGAGATACCTCACCTAAGGGACCTGAATGGTGGTTTGCGAATTTGGTAACCACAACACTACCCCCTTCCCTTTTTACAGACTCGTCCCGAGTCGTCAAATTTTCGTGTGCCATCATGTGTAGTTTTCCCCTAGTACATTTTACCTACGGATCCCTGAGTGCGACATTCATGGTATTCGTGTCCCCAAAATAAATAACCTGAGGGCTGCGTAACTATCTAAACAAACTCACTCACACGGACGACTTAAATAAAATTGCCGGCGCTAAGACAAACATGCCGGGGGCGCACTCATATGTACAGTACATCTTAACCTTAACTTACAAATTTTACACTAAACCATGGCCCAGGATCATTGAACTCTGCAAAAGAAAACAGTTAGCAGGAAGCCAGGCTGCCCACATGCAGTCTCTGGCTCAAACAATGCAGGTGACAGGGAACGTGGCTGGCTGCTCACACGCAGTCCAAGGCCTTCCCTTTTGAACTGAACGCAGTGAACCACAACGGTGCTTGGGCTGCACAAACGCAGTCTCCGTGCCAGCTCAAGTGGCACACGCAATGAGCACAACGAATGGATGGATGGACACAAACACGGTGCACGGGCCGCCACTGCAGGCCCGTGTTGTAGCTGCCAACAGGGCAGTTCTTGCAGCTTGCAAACTGTTGCTTTCTGATCCTGGCGCACATGGCAATGAACAGGGGGGGGGGGCAAAGCAAAAATTGAACGGGGCTGGTGAACGTGGGCAGTGAGCATGGCATGGCAAAGGTGATCAGGCAAACACAGCCCGCAGAAGAAGGCCGCTGCAGGCAAACACAGCCGGCAGACGAACTGGCCGGCACAGGCCTCGAATAAAAACAGCCAGCAGATGAACTGGCCGGCACAGGCCTTGCAGCACACAGCTGCCGATGAAGTTGGCCGGCCTCCGCCTTGAAGCAAAACACGGCCAGCCGATGAAGTTGGCCGGCCTCCGCCTTGAAGCAAAACACGGCCAGCTGATGAAGTTGGCCAGCCTTTGCCGTTCAATGGAGGTTGGTGGAGGGAGTGCGGTGGTGCTGGCCACTTGGAAGGCGGGCTCGGACCTACCTACCTGTCTCCCTCCCAACCTATCGCCTTTGCCTGTCACTGTACATAGCCACTCCCTTAATTTGTCAAACCCCAATTTAGCCCCAACTTATTTTTTTGTTGTTTTTATTTTTATGTTTACTTCCCCTCTATAAATCGTCCCCTAACCCCCTTTATCGTCCTTGTTCGGCTAACCTATCCTGTCACCTAGCCTACTCCCAACCCCTACGTTCCCTTCCCGGAGGGGAATAAGGGAGAGCTAACGTCCTGTGTCGAGGCCCAACGAAGCCTCAGGATGGCCTCCCCAGAGTTCGGCGATCTTAACACCAAGTGGGTCCAGCGGCCCACAACGACAGCGAGGGGATGGATGGTGCGGAGGGGTACATCTCCTAATCTACCCTAACCATTTAACTGTTAAACTACCCCGGGGCTTTCAACAAGCGCCTCTCGCTTAAACTATTGGTTCTAACAACCCAGATTCCCGTCGCCTGTGTTGGTGTCCTCACAATTTCGGGCCTCGCCCCCCAATTTTCTCTCCGTGCCCTCACACGGTCTCCTGGCTGGGACACGTGGCTCCCTTTGGCAGGCACGACCCTCTGCCGAATCTCCCGCTATGGCACCCCGGGCACTACACTGCCTCCGAGCCTACCAGCTCCCTAACACCGGGGAGTGCCCCCATGGCACCTCCCCTGAAACGCACACGTGGCAGGCCGGCCTCCCGGGCCCCTTTCCGAGGGTCACCCGTGCCCACAACACTGCCCACGCGGCTAATGGCGCCCCGGGCCCCCGCACCAAGCAGGCGCACCCGTGCCCACTACTCTATCCCGGCCCCCCATGGGCCCATGGCCTACCGCGGCCGACTAGCCTGGTGCCCGGGGTACCCACTCAGCGATACTCACCTTTCGCAGCCACGCTCCCAAGCCCGTCAACAGGGCTCCTGCACCCCTCCAAATGGGTTTCGAGCCTACATTCCCACCAACAACAAAACGACCTCCATTTTTGTTAATTTGACTAACCCAGCTAACTCACTCTACACTGACCCCGGGGGCCCTTGGGCGGGAGTCACTCCTCCCCCCAATCACTCATCGCACCATGCATTCCCCATTCGCTCCATACACACAGACCCGCTGGCCTCACTCACTCATGTACTCACCTCACAACTCACCAACTCTTCAACACACACACCGCTGAACTCTGCCATCCTTCTAACTACATCCCCTAACTAACTCGTGCTCCCACGTCGTCCCTTAAACTAGTAGCACGTTCCTTTTAACACTACGTAGCTAAACTACGTCCCCTCTACACACTCAAAGTCTGTCTCTGTCTCCAAATCAATCATTTTATTTTATTTCCCAACCTAAAGCTCACTAAATCCCTCTACCTAATCCATTCCACGGACTCCATGAGGACTTACCCCTGCCCCATGGAGTCGGTCTAACTTAGCTAACCCTTCCCCCTAACTAGTTTCCATCCTGTGCCCAGGTCAAGGGGGTCTTCCACCCCTTGCCCAGGAATCCTGTGCACCCGAAAGTGAGGCTTGCTTCTTTTTTTTTTTTCCATGCGCAGCACCTGCGCGGCAACTCAGAGCTCGCGCACTTTGCACCTGCCCGTGACGTCATGCAGCTGCACGTGTTCCTCGTCCCTCCTTGGACGGTGCCATCCGGCAGAGATACCCCTCCTGCCGGATTCCAACCCACGTGCAGCCATGACGTCACCGTGCGCAGAAAAAAACAAGCCCCACGTCTCGAGGGGTTCCCCACGCGAACACATGTGCTTTGCCCGTTGGAGCTTAACACACACGATCGCGTGGAGAACCCGTCCGGTCCAAATCCGTAGTCCTGCCTAAACTTTGTCCGTCCGCGGGATCGGCAAATCCACCGCGTGCGTTTCCGGACCGGGACTTCACTCTCGCAAGCGAGCACGTGGTGGTCTCGTGCGTTGCACAGCACGAACCTCGTGCTCACTGCTGGGCGAACCCGGCACGGTCCTCGAAACAACCACAGCCGCTACCCGGCTTTCTTTCCTCCCATGTCGCCGTCTCCGTCTCCATTCAACACACGCATACCTGCGTGTTACGACGCACACAGTCCACTCCATCACATTCACACGGGGAGACGCGGCTGCGTGCTCCCGCATGCCAACCGACATCTCCCTTACATACCGCTCTCTCACACACACGGTCTCCCTTGCACTCGGCCGTTCACTCACGCGTGCCTCACTACTCACACAAACCATACTACTCACACACGCGGGGGCACTCAACCGCTGTGCCTCATCCACACACCGTGCCTCACTCATACACGCGGGGGCACTAACCCGCGGTGCCTCACTCACACTCCGTGCCTCATCCACACACGGCGTGCTGGGAAGCACGTACTCCGGCACCATCGCCACCACACCACTCACACACGGGGTCGCTTCCACACACGGGGACGCACTCACACCTTGCACCACACACACAGGGACAACCACACTGGGGATTTGTGTCCCCACAAGGGTCTCCGGGGCCTCTACACCCCCAAGCTCTCCGTGCACCCGTCCACAGCACCCGTCCCCTCAACCTCGCAAAGCACGACCGAACTCACCTGGTCGTGACTCGCCTCAAGGGGGCATACTCCCTCCCCTTGTTCCTGGAGGAGGTCATCCAGCTGCTCGCACCGGGTCCCCACACGCTCCGCGAGCTCACCCCCATTATCCTCCACTACCTCCGTGTGTGTGTGTGCGTTACTTACCCCGTCTTCCTCGTGTAGTCTTTCCTCTATTTTTTCTATCTCCCGTGTCTCTGCCAACTCTTCACCCTTTACCTCCCTTGTCTCAACTATTATTTCCGTTGTCGTCATTTCGTGTCTCGTCTCACACGTTTTGGTCTCCCCATTTAATTTTTCCCTCTTGGTCACCGTCGATTCCTCTGTCACGACCCTTGCCCAACACGCCCCCGAATTATTTTTTCACCCGCCTCCACCGCGGGCCTGTCAGCCGTTGCACCCCCTTCCAGCTCGTTTGCTCCCACACGTGGAGTCGCCATTCCCAGCTCCCTGGTCACGGCCTTCATGCCCGCCTGCAGGCATCGGCCCATGTTCTGCGTCTCACCCCGTAGTTCTTTCATTCCTTCCTTCATGTTTGCTTCCATTCCGTTTATTTGCTTGTTCATTTCGTTTTTCATTTCATTTGTATTTGTATCCATCTTTTCGTTCATGCCTTTCATTTCGTTTGTATTTGTATCCATCGTCGTTTTCACTTCATTCATTTGCTTGTTCATGTCTTTCATTTCGTTTTTTATTTCATTTGTCATTGCCGCCAGCATGGCGCATAGCTGGGCCATGTCGGGTGCGCTTGAGTGAGCCGTTTCGGCAGGGGTTGGGGAAGGGTCTTGGTGGAGAGGGAAGGGTCCGCACCCACCTCGGGCCCTGGGTTCAGTTGGGCGAGTCCGTGTTCCTGCACAATCAACATTTCCTGCTCGGGGATTCCATCCTGGACCATGGATTCTACATTACTACACATATACATTTCTAATACCCCCGGCTCCCGCTCGCCTTGAGACGCCATCTTGCTTCTCGTGAAGGGTTAATTTAGCTCGCTCGTAATTTGGAGGGAATCGGGGGTCGCTTCTCTCACCCCTGGACCGATTCCCGTGAATTTAGCCGGAGACAGGAGAGCCCGTTTTCCTGTTCTCCGATACCAGTGCCGCGAGGAGGGCGATGAATTTGTATCGCACGACCTGACACCAGTGTTGCGGATTTCGCGCCCGCCGGCGTGCTAACGGCCACGTAACTCGAATCGCGGCACGTCGCCCACCGGACGGACAATCCAGTCGTGACCCTCTCGGACTAACGCCGGGAACCAGTCACGGGTGGACCTTTCGGTCTCACCGCGATCGAGCCAATCAGCCCCCGCGTGGGATAGGGTTGCTCGCCAAATTCGACCTACCTAAGTACCCACGCGGAGGGTAGACCGGGCGATCGCACCTCGCCGCAGGTCGACTTCGGACACGGGCCACTTAAGCGACCCGTTCCGTACTATCAGAATAACCGAGCGGTGTTATCGTCGACCTCGACGCTTCGATTAATTATCGGGCGTATTCAGCCCACTACCAACCCTTTACGTGAAGCAAGATGAGGGTTCAATGGGGGAAAAGACGAAGCGAAGCGGGAGAACAGTTCAACAATAAAGCACATTTATTCGCGGCACACGGGAAGCACACAAATACAATTCCACCAAAAGCACACAAAAAAAAGAAAACACAATTCCATTTACACAAAAAGCAAATATAAAAGCGAAAACACAATGCAGAGCTAATACCGACTACCGAGCACACGGCAACACTTATACAATTCTACTTCACAGACGGCGCCGACAACACATACCCAAAACCAAGGAAAAGAAATACCTCAAGAATGAGGCGGGCCTGAGGCCGAGACCGGGTCGCGCCTACCCGTCTGGTGATGAGACGCGGAGCGGCGATGGCGCCTCACTCCGCGGGCCTCGCGGACAGTGCCTGGCAGGGGGTGGGAAAAGGGGCCCCCTTGGTCGCACTATCTCAGCGCGGGGGGGGGGGAAACAGGAGGGGGTTGCTGATGCTCGGGGTATAGAGGATCTTTATTATCCCTGGTGTGCGTCTCCACCTCGGCCAGGTCGCGCTGCCGGCCTCCCTCGGGCGTGCAGCTCCTGGCACCGACGCGAGCACCCCCTCGTCTGCCCTCGCCGCTGCCGCCTCTCCGCCTCTGGACTCTCCACCCTGGACTCTTCTGGTGGACTCTCTTCCTCTCCCCGTTGGACTCTCCGACTCTCGACCTCTCCGACCGACTCCTGACTGACGAACACGGTCCTTTTATCCCCCCGTAGCTTTGCCTTTGACCCCCTCCCTTTGACCTTTCACCTCGCTCCCCATTGGCCCGAGAAAAAGTGGGCGTGAAGGCTTTTTGATCCACAAATTTGCATATATCGATCATTCTGGAGGCGGGGCCAAATCGCCCCTCGCTCACCGATTGGACGGCAAAAAGTGGGCGTGTGTCGTTTTTGATCCGTTTTTGAAGCACAAAATCCGTGATTTTGTACACGCTGTTCAACGTGCGCCCTGCACGAGTCCAACACCGGTACCCACAGCGGGGCAAGAACGGTGGCGATGCTACGGTTGCGAGGTGTGACGTGAAGGTCGTGGCGGTTGTGGTGAAGCGGCGTTGTGGTTGGTGGTTGATGTTGTGGTTGTGGTGGTAATCATGGCGGTTGGTCCAAAATAAAGATAGTGAAAGAAAAACGGCTATCCTGAAGAGTCGCAGCTCGCATAAATGACATGTATTCCCACTAGACAACGGGTTTGGGCCTAACTACACATGCACTTACCGAGATACCTCACCTAAGGGACCTGAATGGTGGTTTGCGAATTTGGTAACCACAACAATATATATATATATATATATATATATATATATATATATATATATATATATATATATATATATATATATATATATATATATGTATAGACTCCTCCCATGCTCTTCTTGCCGAAGAAGCTACATAAAGCAACCATGAAAGGCTGCCCACGGTAAGCCCTTTGCTGCTTCAAACCTTTCCCAGAGTTCCTCCACAGCTGTAAAGACATTCACAAATAGTACACACATGAGAATCCCAATGCTACACACACCCTCAGCTGCCGGACCGGCTTCATCACTTGTTAGCGAATCATCTGCGACAGCGCAGACAGAAACATGCACAAATGAGGCGCCCAGGCATGTACCATGTGTAAACATCAAAAGCGGTCCGCATATGCGATAAGCTCTAGAATCTCTTCACCTGAGCCAAATTTCTAAATTTATAATGTGAAATTGACATTAGCAGTAGTTCTGACTGCTAAAAAAAAGTGTTCATTTGACCATTTCGCACATTTTTGACGCTCCGGATGTCTCTGGTCATCTCTGGACGGTGTTTGACATCACCGCGCTGACTTGTCAGTGTCAAACGATCTGGAGTGTCAAATAATGTGTGAATTGGACAAATTAACACTTTTTTAGCAGTCGGACAAATGCACAAGTGAACAGTGTTGCTAAGGTTTATTCTGAAGTTTAAATTTAGAAGTTCAGCTCAGGTGAAGAGATTCTAGAGGTTATCATATGTGTGGAAACTAAATAAAGCCACAAGCACTCGGAGATGCCCAGAATGTCAAACTATGTCCGAATTTGACAAATTAACTTTTTTTTAGAATTCCGAACTGATACCGAGGTCAATTAAGAATTTTAAATTTTTAAATTTGACTCAGGTTAAGGGATTCTTGAGGTTATCACATTTGCAGAAATTAAATAAAGCCATGAACACTGGCGTCTCCGGGTGTTTATGAGCATTGCAATGTAACCAGCTATTTGTAGCAATGATATGAGTGAGAAAAGTGGAAAAAAAAATTTGAGCACTTTATTGTTAAGAAACCATTGCTGTCTGTTCCAACTCAAGGCATTGTTGAGCAAGCTGAAAAAAAAAATGGTGACATCAGACCCCAGCAAGCTGACAGAGGGCTGACTCAGGGGCTGACCAAGGATGACACATTACTAAAGCATAATTTAATAAGACCATTAATTATCTTCAAAAGGAGTTTTTAAATTAACCCAAACACTGAATTTTCATTGATGCTCTATCTTGGAGTTCCCTTAGTATGCATGCAAAATTTGGGGCCACTAGGTTTCTTGGTTTTGGAGTTATGGAGGACACGGACTGACGTTACTTATTGTAGCGAGATATATAATATATACACCCCAAAGGCCAAACCACAATTCTTACCTTTAATTGGAGGGAACAACCAATCAACTCTCCCATAATCAATTATCCCCAGCAGCAGCTGTCACTTTCTAATCAATTGCCACTCATGCCTTCTATACATATAAAGCAAACAAGAAAGGCTGCACAAGGTAAGCTCGGTTTACTATTTCAAACCCGCCTGGGTTCCTTTCTCTACAGTTGCAGATATTTACAAGTCGTACATGCATGAGAATCCCAATCGTACACACCCCCATCATCTGCCGTACTGGTTTCGTAACTTATCATGGTGAGTCGTCAGTGACAGCATCGACAGAAGCGCACACCACCAAGGCTGCCAAGCATGTAAAGCTCAGTGTACATCCTGAGCCATATTACGGCCTTTCGACTGATTGCTCTAAAATGCCCGTAAAACTCGTACATTGCAATCGCGCCCTGGTGTCCCCTCACTAATGACTTGCTTCGGCAAGCAGGTAAAATGGGCTATGACCACGGGAGCTCTTCCTTGTTGATTTGAAACAGGTCAGTGTTGCTCGGCTTCCAAGTTTCATCAGAACCTTCTGACAGCTTGGTGATCCATAGGATTGTGCCTTTTTGAGGGTTCTTGTGATGCCGCGAAATTTGTACATCGACCTCTTTTCCGAAATCCTTTATGTTCTGGAATCTATAGCAGCAGGTGGTTTATGAGATGTTGTATCACTGCTGGAGTTAATAGAGTGTGAGATCTAATGGAGCCTTTCTTGTATTTATGGTTGCCTGCCACTTCTATTTCCTTAAGAGTTGGTATTCCTTCAATTAAAACAGTGAGCAGTGTCATCCATGCATTTTTACATATGTGGTGGAATGCGGTGGATGAGGAGGAAACTATCCACCTGTTATTTCCTGAGTTTTCCTTTACTCCTCAAAAACATTGTCTGTTCTCTTTAGATAGTGATGGTTCCTGCACATTCCACCTTATGGGGAAAAGGGCAATTTGCAAGATTTTTTATTTTTTTTAGAACTGTGTCTACCTGGCTGCATGGAACCCTAAAGGAATCTATATAAGGAGTTATTTATCTGCAGGAATGTTTGTTGCACCGTTATTGGAACGTAACGGTATAAGCTTCTGACTGTTGGTCAAATGGGAGATCTCTGGTGAATGGCCCGCAGAGCCCTGGCCACACAGTCATTGATTCATGAATTTATCTCTTTCTCATTGGTTGAATGTACTTTTTGTAATGAAAGGGAAAACCCAAATCATGCTTATATTGGTTGTTCGAGACTCATATTTTTTTTGTAAATTTGTTTTCATTTTCTTTTTTCTGTGTTCATTTGGGGTTTCCATGCCTCACTGAGAAAAAACAAAACATGTTCGCTTTTGAATTCTTTATTAGCATTGCCGAGCTGGCAAATATAAAACCACGAAAGCCAGATTCGTTCGTGGTAGAAATGGAAGTGCACTTTTTTCGCTCGGAATGATACTTGAATCGAATTTCTGCGCATTGAATTAGGGCATGCTTATCATTGATATGGGTCCCTTCATGTGTTTCAAGAGTTATGGGGGAACTTATGGTATTCTGTGTAAATATTACACATTCACACGTGACACCTCTTTTCATGGCTCCAGTGAGGAAGACGCCGGTGGCGTTTTGTTTTTGTGTTGTCCGGATGTACGTACGTACATCCATACGTACGTACATCCATGCAAATTTTCTGTTTTCTCTGCAACCGCTTATCTAATCGACACAAAATTTTCACCACAGATGCGACGACTCTTGCAGAATTATTTTTTTATAATGATAATTATGACGTCATAGTCCATGTGGAGTGGCACCCATGTTGGAAAAAACGGGAAAACTTTGGACCTCAGTATCGCCTAAACCATACCATGGAAAAAATTGAAACTTGGAATTTGGAAACCACTCTGCATGGGGAATAAGATTGATTTGACCACGACGTCATCGGTGAAGTGGTATCCCCGTGAAAATTCAACTCGGTGAGGTGAAGCAGTGAAACTGCACTCAAATGATCGATTCGCCATCTTGAATAAAGATTGATAACTATGACATCATAGGTCAAATGGTCTTGCACCCATGTTGGACAAAAACCTTATCCGATCAACGCGAAACTCCAAAGACGTGATCGGCCACCCTTTCTGAATTTGATGTGATAAAGAGGACATCGTGGGTCAGGTATCCGATCGAAGCGGGGACGCATGGTTTTGTTTTTCACCATAGAAATTTCACGAAATTTTCACCACAGATGTGTCGACTCATGTAGAATATTTTTGTGGTAACTATGACATCATGGGTCACACGGTGTGGCAGCCATGTCAGAAAAACAGGAAAAACTTTGGACCTTTATCTCCAAAACCGTTCCATGGAAAAGATTGAAACTTGCCACATGTGAAGTACTCCCCATGGGAAACAAGAGTGATTTTTTTGGTGATGTAATATGTGGCTTCATTGTGACATCATAATTGCATATTTCATTATGACATGGCAAACGCTTTATCCAATCGGTATGAAATTTTTGAGTGTCATCTCAGGCTAAATTGTAATTGACAAAAAAATTGATGACGTCGTCGGTCGCGTGGTTTGGCAGGCATATTGCTTTAACATGAAACCTTCAAAAATCTTCTCTGTAACGGCTGAACAGATCAGGGCGAAACATTAAAGGTATGATCGCCTATCCATGAGGAACAAAAGGTTCTCCACCTATGACATCATAGGTCACATGGTTTGGCAGTGATGATTTTTTGAAGAATAACCATTCTAAAATGTTCTTCTCCAGATCGGCTTGACAGATCGAGGGGAAGCTTCACTTACATGTTCCCCAAGCATTGGTGATACCAGGGTGTTCATGGATAATGAATAGGTCACATTGTCTGGTAGCAATATGGGTTTTAACGAAATTCTTTAAAAAAAAATCTTTCTCTTGAACCGCTTTATCAATCAATGTGAAACGTCAAAGTTATGACGTAGTACACATGTAGAATATATGAATTTCAACCTGATCCGATACATGGTCTGAAAGACAGAATGATTTAAAATTTTAAACTGGGTTCAGTGATTTAAATGAAACTTGGTGAAAGTATGTGTAATGATGTAATAATGTGGGTCGAGGCATACTGGCGATGTCATGACATTGAAGGTTGTCGTTCTTGTTTGATGTACTGATGTGGGGATAGATGTATATGGAGTGAATTGTAGTGTTTATATGTATACAGGTTTTTGCCACTAAAAATGTGCAGGTACTTTTGGTTTTTCAAAAAAATCTCTCTCTCTCTCTCTCTCTCTCTCTCTCTCTCTCTCTCTCTCTCTCTCTCTCTCTCTCTCTCTCTCTCTCTCTCTCTCTCTCTCTCTCTCTCTCTCTCTCTCTCTCTCTGTCTCTGTCTCTGTCTCTGTCTCTGTCTCTGTCTCTGTCTCTGTCTCTGTCTCTGTCTCTGTCTCTGTCTGTCTCTCTCTCTCTCTCTCTCTCTCTCTCTCTCTCTCTCTCTCTCTCTCTCTCTCTCTCTCTCTCTCTCTCTCTCTCTCTCTTTCTTTCTCTCTCTTTCTTTCTCTTTCTCTCTGTTTCTCTCTCTGTTTCTCTTTCTCTTTTTCTTTCTCTTTTTCTCTCTCTTTTTCTCTCTCTTTTTCTCTCTCTTTTTCTCTCTCTTTTTCTCTCTTTTTCTCTCTCTTTTCTCTCTCTTTTTCTCTCTCTTTTTCTCTCTCTTTTCTCTCTCTCTCTCTCTCTCTCTCTCTCTCTCTCTCTCTCTCTCTCTCTCTCTCTCTCTCTCTCTCTCTCTCTCTCTCTCTCTCTCTCTCTCTCTCTCTCTCTCTCTCTCTCTCTCTCTCTCTCTCTCTCTCTCTCTCTCTCTCTCTCTCTCTCTCTCTCTCTCTCTCTCTCTCTCTCTCTCTCTCTCTCTCTCTCTCTCTCTCTCTCTCTCCTTTTTCCCCTTCTTCGTCTTTCTCCTCCTTTCTCTCTCTTTCTTCTCTCTTTCTACTTCTTTCTCCCTCTCTCCCTCTTTCTTTCTCTCTCTCTGCTTCATTGTATGATTTTCTGACAGAACTAATGTTGCGGACTAGCTATTTGGAGAGGTTCTTGAATATCAGTGTTGAAACCTCAATGATAGTTACGAGCTGATGATCCAGATAGTCATTGAGTCAGGCAGTCATTACGTTCAAGGAATTCTACAAATTCCTCTCTTTTGAATTTGTATTTATCCTTTGAATGTCTTTCTCACTGCATCTCCCTCTGCCCCCAATCCTTCCCCCACCACCTCTACAATTCTTATTTCTGCAGAGTCAAGCTGAGGCTCACTATAAAGGAAACAAGCATGCACGCCGTCGCAAGGCCTCTGAGTCAGGAAAAAAGCAGGCATCCACAGAAGAGTCCTCAAATGGCTCAAAGACATCCAAGCAACTCGTAAAGATGGACTCTGCCAGTAAATCACCTGCAGGTTCGCCTCTAATCTTTACCATACTTTTTTGGTGTGTATCGACTCGGAGCCTGGTTGCCCAGGTTGATGTGCAAGCATATCCTGCAGACGGATGGTTGGGATAAGTTGCTTAGAGTTTTCTGATCGACTATCTATGGATAGAATCAACAAGCACACTCCTCAAGCTTGATTGCACAGGAGCTTTGATTTATTAACTAAAAGAAGGACACTTCCTGTTCACTGAAATAAGTGGAAAGATTTGGCAGCAATAATTGCTGCTACATTGCTTGTGATTATTTCAATGACCACCTGATCTGTTTAATATTATCTACTTCTGGCAATGGTTCTAATTTTCAGAATGGACGTGGTAACCCATTCATGAAAATCCTGAATTGCATAACTAAGGTGAGATGCTTCACAATCATAACATGATGTGTGAATGCCAAATTGGCCAGACCCACTAAATGGCCATGCCGAGCAAGACCCGCTTACAAGACAAGCCTCATTCATTGGCTGATTCAACACAATTAGCTTCTGCTTAAAAATACGTTACCATAGCTTACAGACAACACAGTGTACCTTGTCGTATTCTTTCAGAAATTTATCGTCAGTGCAGCATTATAATGCATGTTATTCTCCACGTGTAGTGATACATATTCATATATATATATATATATATATATATATATATATATATATATATATATATATATATATATATTCTTCTTCTTTCGGCTGCTCCCGATAGGGGTCCCCACAGCGGATCATCCGTATGATCCGCATAGTGATTTAGCACATGTTTTACTCCGGATGCCCTTCCTGACGCAACCCTGGTCACCTCTTACGACACAGGGATATAGTACACCGATTTTAACTGGGGTATACACCGACCCAGTATACTGGTCCTCATTTTGCCGACCTCGGAAGGATGACAGGCTGAGTCAACCCCCTGGTGTATTAATTCAGTGGCGCAACGGGGCTTGAACTCAGGCCCTTTTGGATCCCAAGCCGCTGCCCCAACCACTGCGCCAACACCAGGCTTGCATATATATATATATATATATATATATATATATATATATATATATATATATATATATATATATATATATATATATATATATATATATATATATATATATATATACACACATATATATATACATATACACATATATACATACATACATACATACATACATATATATATATATATATATATATATATATATATATATATATATATACATGTATACCCCGGTTAAAATAGGTGTACCATATCCCTGTGTCTTAAGAGGCGACCAGGGTTGCGTCAGGAAGGGCATCCGGCGTAAAACATGTGCCAAATCATGATGCGGATCATACGGATGATCCGCTGTGGCGACCCCCTAACGGGAGCAGCCGAAAGAAGAAGAAGAAGAAGATATATATATATACATATATATATATATATATATATATATATATATATATATATATATATATATATATATATATATATATATATATATATACATATACACACATACACCACAAGGGGAAAACCGGTGATGTCACTTTTTGGAAATTTCATGGTTATTGCACCTGCCAATAGTTGGCAACATAACGTTTCCTCTCACAATATTACTTTAACAAATAACCACGGGTGTCACATAATTTATATGGTATAAAGTTTAGCCGTGCAATGAAAAAACAAGTGTTGTCAAAGCTGAACAAGTAGAAACCCAGAGTTGTCAGTACTTTACTCCTG
>NC_140973.1:3813087-3863087 GCF_056783735.1 Eptatretus burgeri | reverse complement strand
GAGTGAATGGTTCGTGCTATGTCACCCTGAGCGAGTGGTTATGTCACCCTGAGCGAGTGGTTCGTGCTATTTCACCCTGAGTGAGTGGTTTGTGCTATGTCACCCTGAGTGAATGGTTCATGCTATGTCACCATGAGCGAGTGGTTCATGCTATGTCACTATGAGCGAGTGGTTATGTCACCCTGAGCGAGTTGTTCATGCTATGTCACCATGAGCGAGTGGTTCGTGTGCCATCACACTGAGTGAGTGTTTCGTGCTCCGTCACCCTAATCAAATTGTTGTGAAATAACATCCGATTTCCAAGCCGTTTGCTGTATTAACGTGTTTTCTAAATTACCAGGCCAATTTTTTTTCCACCCGTCACACACAGCTGTTTATATAGATTCGTGTTTGTGAACATATTCCTGAAACGTCTATATAGATGCATCATTGTTTTTCGGTGAAACACATATATATATATATATATATATATATATATATATATATATATATATATATATATATATATATATATATATATATATATGTATATATATATATATATATGTATATATATATATGTATATATATATGTATATATATATATATATATATATATATGTATATATATATATATATATATATATATATATATATATATATAATTATATATATATAAATTTATCTATATATGTATATATATATATATATATATATATATATATATATATATATATATATATATATATATATATATATATATATATATACATATACCGGGCGTAGTGGCGTGTGCCTGTAATCCGACTACTCGGAGGCTTGGGTTGGAGGATCGCTTGAGGATGGGAGCTCTGCACTGGGCCACACTATGAGAGGGTGTAGGGCAGCCCAGAGTCATGGCAAAACCCAATCCTTATCCCTGTGTCGTAAGAGGTGACCAGGGTTGCGTCAGGAAGGGCATCCGGCGTAAAACCTGTGCCAAATCAGTATGCGGATTATAACGGATTATCCGCTGTGGCGACCCCTAACGGGAGCAGCCAAAAGAAGAAGATATGTATACATATATATATATATATATATATATATATATATATATATATATATATATATATATATATATATATATATATATATACACACACACACACACACACACACACACACACACACACACACACACACACACACACACACACACACACACACACACACACACACACACACACACACACGAGGTCCGTCTAAAAAGTAACGGGACTGACCACATAAATTTTATTCCAAAAAATATATTGAAATCACAGCTTGTCCCCTTCAAAATAGTTTCCCTCCAGTCTCCCACACTTGTCCATACTCCTCTTCCACGCTTCGATGCACCCCCGAAAGGCTTCTTCTGGAATCCTCCGGAGCTCCGTCGTCACAACCCTTTTGATGGCCTCCACATCAGGAAATCGGGTCCCCTTGATCCTCTTGAGCTTGGGGAATAGGAAAAAAATCACAAGGGGCCAAGTCTGGCCAATAGGGGGGTTGCTCCAGAGTTAGCATGTTCCTCTCCGCCAGAAACTGTCGGATGATCAGGGCACTGTGAGCAGGGGCATTGTCACGGTAGAGCACCCAGGCGTTGTTCTCCTACATATCCCTCCTCTTGTCCCGGGCTGATCTCATGAGGTGCTGGAGGATCTCCTTGGACACGTATTGATTCACTGTTTGACCCTGTGGTAGAAACTCGAAGTGGACGATGCCCTTGATGTCAAAAAACGCGATGAGCATCACCTTGACCTTCCACTTCGACATCCTTGCTTTCTTTGGTCTTGGTGATGCCGGACTTTTCCACTGACGACTCTGCCGTTTGGTCTCGAGATCGTATTAGAATATTCACGATTCATCGCCATTTATGACTCTACTGAGCAGGTCTGGATCGTCCTCAAGGCGCTTGATGATGTCTTTACAGACAGTGACTATTTGCTGTTTCTGGTCCTCGGCCAACAGCTTGGGGACCATCTTTGTGCACACCTTGCGCAAAAATTTATGCCCAATGCTCCAGGCAGTGTTCTTGTTGATGGAAAGTTCGGCAGCAATCATCTGCACCGCGAGTCGACGATCTGCACGCATCATCTGCTTCACACGCTCGATGTTGTCTGCCGTTATGCTCGTTGAAGGTCTTCCAGACCATGGATCGTCCTCAACCTCCTCCCGTCCCTCTTTGAACCTCTTGTGCCATTCAAGTGCACATGTACGTGACATCGTTTCTTCCCCGTAGACTTGCTGCAGCATTGCGAAGGATTCGGAAGGTGTTTTGCCAAGCTTGGCAAGAAACTTCAGATTGGCTCTCCACTCACGACTCATAGCGCGACGACTCAGACTAGACAACGTGTAAAGCACGATCTGTAAAAAAAAATCACACAATGAGCGCAGTCAACAATCACCAATCATATATATTGCTGGAATGTTGTGAAAGACTGTGACGCAACCCGTTCATTCAAGTTTTGTAAGTGGAGCACACAGCAGGCTCAGTCCCGTTACTTTTTAGACGGACCTCGTATATATATATACGCACGCACACACGCACGCACGCACGCACACACACATTATATATATATATATATATATATATATATATATATATATATATATATATATATATATATATATATATATATATATATATATATATATATACATATATGAAATTGCATAATCCTTAAAGAACAAACATCTGTGTACCACCCAGATGATTGTTCCCACTAATGGTAACCATTGATCCAGAAGGCACTTGATGTGATTGGCGGGTAAATCCAAACATGTGAAGTTTGACGAGCACTCCCCTGATTTTCATTGGACATAGTCCAACACCAAAGCATCACCGACAACCCAGAGGCCTCGGCCTGGCGACTCAGTCAAACAGACAAAGATTACATGTAGACGAGTGTTCATATAGCTCTTGGGCCTAGGCCATCCTGTCAGTCCCAGTCTTAAATAAATCCTCCATCAGCAATCAGGCCGAATAGTCTAAATTGTCTAAATTAATATGTCCTCGCATCTCCAGTGGCACTGAGATACTAATAAGGCCCCAAGGCATGATCCTTCAATACCACATTTTCCTTCTAACTTTTGAGCCACACTCCCAGCCCACAAATGATATGGTTTCACCCGATCATGATTCTGTGCTTCCAATGTCCATGCCCAACATCAGTCATGCAGTTTCCATTTTCAAATCTTCTGACTCCAAACTTAGAGTGGTGCCCTACAGTAATGTTGGAGGCAATACTTTTTCACCACACTTTCCTCACACCATCCACTCCTTCAATTTTTCCACACATTCCACATTTTTCACACACGCATGCGTGCACACACACACACACACACACATATACATTGACACATACACACAAACACTCACACACACACACGCACACACACACACACACACACACACACACACACACACACACACCAGCAGATTGTCCCAATCATTCTGTATTCTTCCCAAGTTCCACTGGAGCAAGAAAATGGAGAAGGAGAAAGGCACACACTATTACGATAAATCACTACATTCAATTCAAATTTACCTTGTACAATTTCCCTTTCCACTTTTCGAAAAATTTACACCATTTACTGAAATTGTATAAACTATTTTAAAATTCCAATCCATCACTGTCACGAAGCTATGTCACCTATTACATCCCTGTTGCTGCCCTTGGCTCCCCTGTGGGACCTTGGCCATATACCACCACCCATACTGGCCCGCACATTTCCTCCTGGGCTCTAGGGTCTGGCATAGCTGCTTGCACCGGCCCCCACCTTTCCTCCTTCATCTTCGCTGAGCCCAAGGCCACCACAGGCACCGGCATCAGCCCTCACATTTCCTCTTCATCCTCTGCTAAGCCTGGGTCAGCAGTTTCCGTTGCTGTGGGGTCATACCTCGCTGAGTACATAATACGTCTGTGCTTACCCTTCTGGCTGGCACCATTTCTCCATCCATCTTCTGCTCAGCCCGACCCACAATGTCCACACTGCATACACTCTCTGGCCACTTGCACCACTCACACATCGTCACATATGCATACACCCCATTGGGAGTAGCCTTAACCCATGAATTCCCGACCTGGAGACCATTATCCTCCTCCGCACCATGTATGTGTGCCTCTGCGTACTTGGTGAACACCACCTACTCCTTCAGATGATTGCACCCCCTCTTCCAGGTCACCGCACCTGGTATTTACCACCATCTGCTCCTCCTGGGCTTGTAAACATTCCACCACATCAACCCTCACCACTCCCAGATGCACACTCATGCCTCACTTTTCAAGCTATGGGGTAAGGGTGATACATTCTATCCCCCCCCCCTCACGGCCCCACTTTTCTCCATGCTTTTTTACTATCACATTTCCTGTGTCTTCTCTGCTATCAACTTCTTGGTCTCCATCACACTACACCCAATGGTCTCCTCAACTATCACCTCCGTGGACTCCAACTCACACCTCGTGGACACCATCTCTCAATCTGTAAGCTCTATACTGCCCTCCGTGGGCTTTATTACACCCTCTTTGTGCTCCATTATGTCCTTTTGGGGTCCTACACTACCTTCTGTGGCCCTACTATGCCCCCTTGGGACTCTGCGCTATCACTCACAGGCGTCTCTTCTGGTCACCACAGGGTCAGTCTTTCCTTCCACGGGATTTACCTTATCACTCTCAATGGGGATCATGCTATCCTTCCTCTCCAAAGGATATCCTCTCCAAAGGGCATCTCAAAGCTCCCAACACATTCTACAGATAAATAACTCATGATGGTTCTCTATTATCAGGGAATTTTCAACACACATTCTCAAAGAAGTCATCTCCTAAGATCTCAAAATGCTGTACATTCCTCTAATCCTGAACTTATTGTTCGATTGCAGATTGATAAATTTCATCCACATTTTACACCGTTACTATGAAGTCCTGTTATTGATGACGTACATATCTTTGTCACATTTCAGGCTAATCTCGACTCCAAAATTTGACAGTTGTCGTGTTCATCGACACGACATTTGCGAGCATTTCGTCGGGAAATTCCAAGCAGAGTGGTCTCACTAATTGCTGTACGTAGGATGCCCCTTCACTCAAATGTGTGGAGATATGAACTCTTGTCGTTTTGAGCAACGATTTAAAGATGAAGCATTAGAGTGGAAATGGTGTTTCTGAAAGCAATCTTGTCGTTGTAGCGTCGATGTTTATTTTGGGGAGCAGGACTTGATCAGATTTGAGTGAAAATAAGGTCACTTGTGACAACGGTCAGTCGCAACGTTGGTTATCCGTACATTTATACGAGGAATTGACGATTCATTACATTCTCAGCTAAAGGATGCTTGCACAGTAAAATCGCCCACACAAGTACATTAGTGATATGAACTGTGACACCTGTTGTTACACCTGAGCCTCATTACAATTCATCAACATTTATGAAATTAGTTTCAGAGCTAACAAATGGCACTTGCAAAGGTTTCTGTCAACTATCCATTATGCTGACGACCACAGGAATGCTAAGAGGGTCGTCTCCTTTTTCGCCGACCGAACAATAGTGCATTTTAAACCCCTCTTTCCCCCATGTATTTTCTGACTTCCTTCTTTCTTTCCCCTCTCTTTTTCTTCTTTTTTTTTGTCATTGTACTCCTCTTTTCCTTGTGCTTACAAGATAATGACATTGCAAGTAAAGGCAATCTAGAACATGGGACCTGCGCTTATACACCCCGTAGCGCTTCCACTAACTACACGTAGTCCTCATTGTTGAGATAACCCCCGAAGAGGGAATTTGCCCAGGGTACCGGCACACGATGGCAGAACTGGTAAGGTAACAACACATCAGACCGGACAGCCTGCTCAGCATCTCCATTTAAAGAATGGCAGGATCTGAGATACGTATCCAGTTGTCACATTACACCAGTAATGGAAGTGTTTTATTTAAGACTGGGACTGACAGGATGGCCTAGGCCCAAGAGCTATATGCACACTCGTCTACAAGCTATCTCGTCTGGGTTTGAATCCCATCACAGCTTTAAACTGTCATCCCATTGTTTCACAGGCAGGGTGATTCAACAATGTGTCTGCTGTCCCTCGAATGGATGTTAAACTGGTCATCCTGTCTGCCGGCGTTAGTTGGTTGACGTTAAAACCCCCACTGTATCTTTCTCGAAAAGTACGAAGGTATCACTGAACAAATTACAACTTCCTGCTCTGACCTACAGGGGGCACTGCATCAGAAGCACAGTCACGCTCCCAGCAATAATGCAATCAGCTGCCACAGGCTGCTTACGAAATTAAACACAAATTTAAGCGTTACCCTATCGAAGATCAAAGCTGGACTCTACAGCTCAATGATGCGGATGCAGCCACCTGAGCTCTCCTGCCGTCCTGATCATGAGTTTACATCATAACCTGCAGATAAAACATGTAAATGTAATTCTCTGTGTAAAATCAAACGGATGACCAAGAAGGAACCCAAGAAAGTAAAGAACAAAGATGGAGTCATCAGGAGGAACCTGGATAGGATTCGGGTTTCAGCCGCTACTCCTCTACCCTCAAACCCATCCAGGTGCAGCCAAAGTGAGCCTTACAGTAACATTTCTGCAATAATTCACTTCTCCTCAGAGAGACAGATAATGAAAGAGAGGAATAGAGAGTAAAATAGGTGAAAGAGAAGAAAAAGCAAGATTTAGAATCAAAAGAGAATTGTGAAAAGGAAAAAGAACAAAGATGTCAGGAATAACCTGGACAGATAAGCCAGCAGTTACTCCCCAGGCTCAAACATAGCAACATGTACAAGCTTCCAGAGGTCCGTAATCAGGGAATCACAGTGCACACAGCATCACAATATGGTACAGACATAAAGAAACAGAAGACCAAGAAGGAACCCGAGGAAGTAAAGAGCAAAGATCGAGTCATAAGGAGGAACGTGAAAGTGTATCATACTTGAAAGATCAAATCGGAAGCACAACTTGACTCATGAATAGAGTTATTGAACTAAAAGTACAACTCAGCATGTTAAACATGATCCTTTAAAAAAAAAATTCAATATATGACCCTCATATGTGATTCTTGGGTCCAAGATGTGTGTGACAGTAACCAACAATTTCACCATAACTGGCTTCTTCTAACCTTTCTCTGAGAAAATTGAGTATCGAGCATCTTTTTCTTTCCATCATTAGTAACAGCGCATGTCTGATGAACAAAACCACATGGAAACATTACAGGATATTGTGAGTTTCGTTCACAACACACTGCAGTGCTGTGACTCATGAAGACCACATATAAACGGAATCCAAAACCTCCACCCTTCACCAAAGGACATCGAAGCATTTTGCGTTTTACCAATGCGCACTGTTTCATCCTCGCTGGACACGCTTATGTGGCTAATTAAACATATTGAAAGAGCTTCTTCCATTACCTGCGGAATGAAAAAAATACCCAATGCATTCACCGGCTGATGTGCACGTGTCACAATAAACAATAGAACAAACACATTCCTCTTTCATTACATGCATGGTGGTGTTTTGCTCCGCTCGGGTGTGTGCAGTGCTTTATCATATATCCGGCTCGACCAAATTTCTCTTTTTCAGCAAATAATATACAACCTACTTTCAATTCAATGAGCTTGGAAAACTCGCAGTAAAATAGATCTAAATACACCGTGTGTGTCGATTGAAACTTTTGTGTTGCAGTGAGACATGTGGATAAAACAAATCAGCAAACTTGCCGTTATTATTGCTATTATTGCTTTGAGTTTTATTTTTCCTTTCTTGACAACAAGGTCAAGTTGGGTGAACAGCATGATTCAAACACTCATCAGAGTCTCGTCTTTGCCACCAGCTGTCTCTCCACTACCCCCAACCCTCCCCCCATCCTCCCTTCTCCCAACCATCAACCCCTACCCCGCCAACTCTTTGCCAGAGTCTTAATCGCCCGCCTTGCATACCAATGATTCAAGCCACAGGCGGATGCAGCAATTTTTAGACTTTTGCTCCACACTTTGGAGCCACAAGGTTACAATCTGGCAGCAAATGAAACGAGCCTATCACTCATGCTGTTTGTTTTCTCATTTAATTCACAATTGTTTTTCAATATTTATGCCTCTTCATGTGCTCATTTGAGCCTACTAAATTCTCTAATTGCTCATTTGCTTATCTATCTTTACAAAAATATGTACGATTCTTCAACTGGCAAAAATTGGGGTGAAGCAATTGCTTCCCTTTATCTTCTGTCTATCTGTCTTTCATCTGTCTGTTTACAAACGTCAGTCTATGATTGAGGAACGACTTAATGTTAATTGAATGTTATATTTTGAACATGAATCGGAACATGAATTGGAACACGAAACCTGCACTTTAGCAGTGCTTTTGCTCTGAATTTGGCAAGTTGTACTGAATGCCATCCAGATTGTGCATTCGCACAACGCTTTGTAAAGCAATTGTTTCAGTTTGCCTGTCTCGCAGTCAAAAAAAATGGAAAATCATTCCAAACAGGAAAGTTACTGTTTTTAAGGACGTCATACAGGACACAAACAACAATCAATGAAGAACTAATTTAACATGTTTGGTAGGGTGATTTAAAAGAGGGTGCATCAACGGTGGTAAATTTCTGTATTTTTTGTTCTCCAACCTTTAAAACCCTTATCATCCCCTGTTGGACTTAGTCCGAAACAGGGGCTTATCGATTTGGTCTCGATTTTCGTGTCCATGCATGCATGTGTGCGTCCACAACCATATCTCGGACATGTCTGGACTGATTTTATTCGTACTTGGTACAAAGACAACCCATGATGGTATACAAATGCATATCATATTTTTTTTCGACATCAGCTCCAAGATGGCCGACTGACAGGGATTTTAGTTGTAAAAAACCCGATGTCGAACATGTCCTCAGCCATTTCTCAGACATTCGTTGACCAATGTTGTTCAAACTTGGCAAACAGATAAGGAATGTCAGCTTACATTTGCACTTCATTTTGTTTTGAGATCAGATCCAAGATGGTCGACTGTCGGCCATTTTACTTTTTTTAAAACATGATGTTGAACACGTCCTCAACCGTTTCTCGGACATAGACATATATGTATCGATGTTGTTTAACTTAGCACACACATAATGAATCATGACTTACATGTGCACATCAAAAATTTTTTTCGACATGACGTGCAAGATGTCCGATTGTTGGCCATTTTGTTACTTAAATGTGTCCCCAAGCATTTCTCAGAGATGTATGGTCCAATTTTGTTCAAACTTGGCACAATAACAGTATATGATGGCGTACATGTTCACCTCACTTTATTTTGCAATCTGATCAAAGATTGCCAACTGGTAGACTGGCGGTCATTTTTGTTGTACATAAATATGGGATAGCCCTTTAACTCTGTGTTTATAAAATGAGACGGATATGACATTTTATGTCTATTTTAGTTGTTTCATTTCAATTGAATTATATACCTGAACACGATAGAATACTAATCACCTTTTTGTCACTTCCAAAAATCTCCAGTTAATCAGTACTTGGACAATATATTCCATGTTTTTGTGCTATCTCAACAAATCAATGTTGCGGCTAGCGCCCTGGTATACCGTTGGGGTATACCGAGATTGGGGTTGGGGTTTTTTTTTTGTTTTTTTTTGTAGACCTTGTCGAAGCTCGTATGAGAGCTAACACACAATGCACAGCAAGGGGGGCATGAGACAAGAGGGGTGAGAGTGGGAAGGACAAAACAGTGGAGGCACAGAGACATTAGGAGATCTGTGGAAGGGAGAGGGATGGGGTGGGGAACATGGGGAATACAAGATGGACATTACAGGGACTTTCAGGAAGGAAAGCAGGGAATTTGAAGGGGGTGGGCTTGGGTGGATTATCAGGGGTAGAAAAGATCGAGGATTTGGATGGGGGATGATAAGAGGTGGTGGTGAACAGCTGTTTTGAAGGCCTGGAGGGTAGAATGGGATTGAATAGAGTGAGGGAGTTTATTCAAAAGGCGGGGAAAAAGAGGAATGAAAGAGTGAAGGTGAGCAGTGATTCGTGATTTTGGTAATTTTACCAGAAGGGGGTTGTTGGCGGACCTTGAGCGCCCTGCGGAAATGTGGTGGGGACAAATCGCAGAGAGAGCGGGGGGGGGGGCGAGGATGGAGAGGAGACGGTAGAAGACAGAAAGACCACCAACCAGCCTGCGGTGAGAGAGTGAGAGGCCCAAAGACTCATCCTCATTGCGGGAGATGCCAATGAGATATACCGAGATTCAGACAAAATGGTGGCTCCTAGGAAATATTGATCATGTTGAAAAATGCAAAGCAAGAGTTGAAAAGACCCTTGCCATGTCCTTTTTCTCAAGACTGTGGGTGGGTAGGGGGGTGGGGTTGGGGAGGGTGGGGTGGGGGGAGGAAGCTGTTCTATGAATTCTCTAGTGATTATCAAGAGTTTGGTAGATCCTTCCCATGTCCTTTTTCTCAAGACTATGGGGGATCAGGTGTTCTATGAACTCTCTATGTGTCCTATGAAAATGGAGTGTGTGTGTGTGTGTGTGTGTGTGTGTGTGTGTGTGTGTGTGTGTGTGTGTGTGTGTGTGTGTGTGTGTGTGTGTGTGTGTGTGTGTGTGTGTCGTTGGCCGTTATCAGGGTTTCAGAAATCTCCATATTGGCTGTTATCTCCATGTGCGGGTTTCAGAAAGGTGGTGGCACAGAGTCCTCACAGGTGTCAAAGTATCCAACTCTGTTTTGTTTGAGGGATTGTGATTCAAGGGCCATGCTGTGAAGCTTTATTGTTCTCAAAGTTTTGTTCTGATGGTTATTTTCAGGATCGTCACCGAGCCCCGAAAAGTTTCAACCTGAAGTTTGTTTGTCGTAATATTCTGAGGGATGGTTTTTAAGATTTCTCTAAGGGTCTCCTTCATCATTCCCATTGCTCCAATTATCCGTGGGATAATATTGTCACTCTTCAGCTTCCAAGATCTTTTGCCTTCATGTTTAAGATCTTGATATTTGGTAATTTGCTTGATTTCTGGATTATTGAGACAAAAATCGCTCGGTACTGAAACTTCAATTAGGAATGCCATCTTTTTCTGTTTTTTTTGAATCTCAGCACCATATCTGGTCGCAATGCTTTGTTTTCTGTGTTCACGCTCAATGGGATCATCAGGTCGTATGTGAGTGTTCATATGTGAGATCGTCAGGTCATCAGGTCGTATGTGAGATAATTGTTTTCAATTATCGTTTTTGGTTCATGTTTCCATGATTTTTCTGAAACTGGTGCATCGATCCGGTGAATCTGTAGGTATTTTTTTCCATGTGCCAGTGGATTACTCTGCAAACCCTGTTGTGCCTTTGTGTTTATAGCTGTTCTAACATGAGTTTTTTTTTTCACAACCCGACAGAAGGTGAGTTGTGCTTTCTGTTTCTACCTTGCAGAACCTACACTTGTTCGATTGACTCAGCTCCACCATTTCATTAAACCCATTTGTTTTGTGTCACTGATTTTGAGCATTTACAATGATTTGTTCTCCATTGCAGTTGAGCTGATTTCTTCTTATCCACTCCAATGAGCCTTCTCTGTCTATGCCCGTTCTGTCCAGTTCTTTTTTCTTTAATATACATTCCTTCTCTTTTATCGTTTTCTCAGGTGTCGGTGTGTATATGTTGATGTTTCATTTTATTTTTTTATTTTGTCCTTTTTGCAATTGTTGGGGCTGTATTCATTGCTGTTTCTGTTTCATGTGTGACATCTTCTATTTGTATCTGTGTTTGGAAGTTTTTTGCTAGGTAGGTTAGGGATACCTTCTCTGCTTGCTGTCTTTTGTGTTTGTGTCCAAACTAGATTCGGTAGTCTGTTGAACTTTTCACATACTCAGCCAATTCTAAAGTTGTCATCCTGTGCACATGATTGAGCTCCATCAGGCCGCGGCCTCCTCCTCGTCTCGGCAGATACATTCTCAGGATGGATTGCTTTTTGTCAAATATTTTGTGGATAGTGAGTTTTCTTGTTTTGATATCTAGTTTGTTGATTTCTGATTTTGGCCAGTTTATTATTCTGCAGCTGTATTGGAATACTACTGCTGGTTGGTTAATGGCTTTGATTTTGTTTCTTGGGGAGAGGTACGTTTTTAGGATCGGCCTCATTCTACCCAGGTTTGCTTTGGTAATTGTTTTGCGGATTTGTTTGTGACATATTTGGTGGCCCTCTTCTACTCTGCGGTACTTGTATGATGCTTCATTCTCTCACTCCTGTATTTGTTGAATCTCGATCGATTTTTATTATGCTGACCATTTTTATTGGTTTACCTTGTACCCATGTACACTTGGCTAACTTATCAAGACTAAATTCCATCTGAATGTCATCAGAGTACCATTTCACTAATTTCAGTTAGTTGTTCTGACAATATTTCATCGTTTGATGCGATGAGTTTTAGATCATCCATTACAGTGGATGTCTTACCTTCCCTGTATGTTTGGACATTCTTTTATTGGATGTTAGGGTGTATCCGTGTCCTTGCTCATTGATGAGGTTGCTCAGTGGGTCCAGGGTCAGGCAAAACAGGAGGGGCAAAAGGTTGTCACCCTGGAGGATTCCACGATAGATCTTCACCCTTTACATTTTGATCTTTCCTTCTAAGTGCTGTAATATCAATGTGGTATTCAAAAGCTCCACTGCTTTCTCAATCAGTTTGATTACTTGTGGGTTGATCTTGTACAACTGCATTAATTTTATCATCCGTGAATGTGGGACACTTTCAAAAGCTTTTTGTAGTCTATCCATGTTGTGGACATTTTGGTTCTTCCAGTTTTACAGTTTTCGAGTATGGCTTTTTTGTAGTAGGTGGACTATTGTTCTGTAGCATTCTCCTTTATATCGTGTGTGTGTGTGTGTGTGTGTGTGTGTGTGTGTGTGTGTGTGTGTGTGTGTGTGTGTGTGTGTGTGTGCGTGTGTGTGTGTATGTGTGCGCTTACTCGATGTAACTTTAAGGTGTAAAGATAAATTAAGTTGATCAAGTTAATGAGCTTTATGTACGTGCAACACAAGGGTGTTGGAAGAAAGCCCTTTTCCTCAATCTGCATTTTCTTTCATATCCTTGAATTTTGTCTTTCATGCTACAAGTAATTCATCAGTCGTACGTCATGTACGCTAACGTGCAAATGAATCAAAACAAATGATTCAATCCAATACCACAATGATTGCAAGATCCAATGCAACTCTCAAGTTCAAATAGCACTGAACATCACACACAGGTTGTAAAACAAGCATTCAAAAGCATGATATCAATTCTGGAAATACTTTAACACAATTTACTGTATATTCCATCATTGCTTCCCTTTATGTACATGTGTTTTGTTCATTGCTACAACAATACCGCACTATCCTCCTTGGTCTTCATTCCCCATTTTCCACCTTATCCTGACTTCCTCACAGTTTCAATTGAGATTGTCATTCTTGTGGAAGATCTCTTTTAAAAACAGTCTACACTGTGAATTTACCTCGTACTCAAAAAAATCAACAATGTCTCACTAAAGTGAGCTTCTAAACGTCTCACAAGTAAGACCATGGGAATGACATGAATTATAATGGATTGGGAGACAATGAACAAACTAAAAACAACATTTGTGACATTTGAACAGAGGATTCCATTATCGTGAAATAAGTGCTCAGATGGAAATGCTAAATGGGCCAATCAGAAACCAATCATTTGCCAAAAAATGTTTTCAACAACATTAACAGTACATTATCCAAAAAGCAGCTTTAAGGTTTTATTTATGCCTCTGCAGCAGCTTGCAATTGGTTGCATCATCCTTGAGCATGCAGCTGTGCCATGGTGCAGTGTCCCCTTGTAGGTTATGGTAGAAATCCGTAATTTGTCCGGGGTGTCATCAACATTCGACGACTCCTTGCGAAAGAAACCGAGGGATCTTTAACTAATGCTGGCAAATGGATCCTCAGCATACTCAATGATGTCACGCCATGCCTGCAAAGTACCAGAGTAACAGTTTATAGTCAGATCAGGAATTGAACCCACATTAAACAGCTCAAAGGTGAGTGCACCACCTCTGAGATATCCTGCCAACCCAGCCGTTGGCCCGTAGGGCTAAAACCATACTTAAGAGCTTAGCGTAAGAAACAAGCAAGAGTGCCATATGGCCTGGGATTTTATCATGTAAGAGGGGAAATTCGCTGGAGAGCGGGTGGCAAATGTATCACGCAACCACACATGTCTCATAATAATAATACAGATGCACATGCATGCTCATTCACTAAATATTCTGCCTTCTTGTGCCATATATGGAATTGGTGCTGGTTTTTTGTTGGCTTGGTTATTCGTTTTGGTCACTGAACCTCCTGAAAATCTAAATGTTACAAAAATGCAAAAAACGTTTTTTTTTTCTTTCCTTGTATTGCTTTGCTTGAGCTTGTATCCAACTTGTTCACCTCCTGTGTCCAACCACTCACCCCACCCCACCCCTTCCCTTTGATTTCATTCTTTACCCTGCCCGTTACTGACCTATTCTTCATCTAAGTGTCGCTCTATTGTGTGCCTTTACCTTGCTGTTGCTGTGTTCCAACCACCACCCCCACCCTGCCCCCTTTCCATTGTGTTATTCTTCTTCTGTTATGTTCTGGTTCATTCTGTGTTCTTGCTCTTCCAAGAGCCTCGACTTTGTTTATAAAAATACGGTAGCATGCTTTTCACACTTGGCTATACAGAGTGTTTCAAAAGAAACAGTGCAGTGGAAACTTAACACCTCTTGGGCAAAAAGGCGAGTCTTTCAAAGAAAAGTATTTATTGTCAAATAATTTATTGTCGGCTGGTGAATATCTTACTTGAGTGAGTCAATAATACCTGTGGGTAAACAAGTATACATTTTAAATTTAAGATGAACAAATACATGGAACACAAGTATTTCATTCAGTGCACTGTTACTTTTAAAACTCCATGTAAATCTGTCCTGTTGATTTTCTTTTTCTACCTGATGCTACCTACCTCTGTCCACTGCGGCATCTGGTGGTAACGCATGAACAAGCCATCTGTAGATTCCCTGGAGACCATCCATTTGTCTTCTTTCAACTCAAAACCTTTTTAGTCGTTTTTCCACATAACCATTTTGTTCAAATGAACGTTAAACATTTGGAATGTTGTCAATCTCGCACAACACATATATCTACTCAATATCCTTTGAAAAAAAAAAATGGGAGCTCTGTGCATCAAAGAATCCATCTCTATCTATCTCTCTCTCTCTCTCTCTCTCTCTCTCTCTCTCTCTCTCTCTCTCTCTCTCTCTCTCTCTCTCTCTCTCTCTCTCTCTCTCTCTCTCTCTCTCTCTCTCTCTCTCTCTCTCTCTCTCTCTCTCTCTCTCTCTCTCTCTTTCACACACACACACACACACACACACACACACACACACACACACACACACACATGTGCCATATACTTTACAGAGTGTTGGTGCCACCAAAACAGCTTCCTCAGCAAGGGTCACACTGGGTGGTTTTCTCTTGCCTTCCCAGCAGTAGTTATGGCAGGAATTTGGAATTTGTTCAGGGTACTGGCGATAGTTCGCTGATTCTTGGAGAAAGACACTGTGGGGTCTTTAACATCCACCAACTAATGCCGGCAGATGGGATGCCCAGTTTAACGTCCCTGCCTTAACACATTGATGAATCACCCTGCCTGTGAAACACCAGGATAACATTTTATAGCTGGGTCAGGATTTGAACCCAGGCTAAGCAGCTTAGAGTTGAGTGTGTGTCCCTCTATCCCATCCTACCAGCCCTTCAGGTCTTTGATAATTTGCAAAAAAGGTCACAAAGAGTTTTGCATGACCTTGAGAATCTTAGGTGCTGATATTTTACTATATGGTGTTTTAATAGAAAATTAAGTCTCCAAAGTAAAACTCGGCTGGATTAAGAATATAATCAGAATCACAAAAAATGTAATTTTATCAACATGTGGTTCAAAAATAATGCCGCTTGGAAGGTAACTTCCTGACAGGATGCAACCACACCTGAACGGTTAGCACCAGGCTGAAGCCGTCGAGACTTCAAGAATAGTCCAACTATCGCTGTTTCTCACAAGCCTATGCTGAGTAGTTGTCACCTGCCTGTGATCCAGCAGAACCTATTTCTGCATCGGTTATAAAACAGGATTACAACAAATTTAACCCTCCAGAGATCACAAATAAACCCAATCATCTGTGCGACAAAATGGTGGCAACACGAGGCAAGCCGTTCCTCATGAGATAATAAAATAATTTATTACACGAGACACGGTTTGAATACCCCAAGAAATGCCCATCGCCTCATGAGCAACAATGATAGATTCTTTATTCTAACATACTCTAATAGAGGGAAGAAGTTTTCAAAATACGAATGTATGCCACGTCCAACCGATTGCCCCCTTCCCCATAAACGTAACAATATTGTTCCCTGGTCATTTGGAAATGTCTCACACAGCAGAAACTGGAAAAACTTTTCCTGTTTGCAGAGCAATATGATTGGGGGGAAGTCCTTGCCTGTTTTGTTTCCTGATGGTGTATACGACTGCATGTAATGTTTTGTAAGTATCATATTGTCAATTGTCCGCCAACTGAGCGGAGATTAGCAGACACGGGAGCCAACAGAATGGGCTAGGATAGCTGAATAATTTTTAATTTAAAGACCTCTGCACATGATCGCAGTCAGGAAGTGACAACAATGTTTATTAACAGACATTAAGAAATATCAGGTCATAAATGAAGAATAGTACAAAACAATGCACAATTAGGTTCACAATAAATAATAATCTCACACAGGAAAGAACATTCAATTAAACTCATCCCTTTATTATCGTCTTGCTTTTTGAAAAAAACACCAGGGTGGGGAGAGAAGGGGGTTTAAGTAATCGGCTCCATCTGTCTTTCCATCTGTCCATACGTCTGTCCGTCCGTCACGCTATCTCCTCCAAAATGGTTGTGCAGAAATTCGCCAAACTTGGTAGTTATGATCACAACAGGGTAAGAAGGTGCAAAAGCTTATCATTTTTGGCCCCACCCCTAGGGGCGGTGCCTGAAGATCAAATACCAAAAAATGGAATTATGGGAACACTTTTAAACATTTTTTGATGAAACTTTCTATGTGCAATCAACATTGGGAGTTGCGTGAAATTTGGAAATGATTTTGTGGATTTGATCCCCGGTTCATACTCCAGGAGGCGGGCACTTGGGGTCTAACAGCAGAAGATATTTTTAAACTCAAAATTTGATATTGGGTCATATCCGGTGGAACTGTTTGCAATCTTTCAACCTTCATTTTGGTGCGAAGTGTAGGGATGTGCGATGGCATGCCATTGACTTTGCTCGAGTGTGGATTACATACATGAAGGAAAACCTTTCTGTATTTTCTTCTGCCATCTCTTCCAACAACATGTTTGCCTTTATTCTTTTATTATTTGAATGTCTATCATTTTCTTCAACAGGTTCATCTCTTTCCATGGATCTCTTTCCTACTGATTGCCACTCAGACTCACCCATTAAAGCATTTCATATTGGAATGAGAGCACGGTAATGTCCCAAACCTGCAAGGATACCACTATATAGCACAGTCACCGTCCTTTCCTTGACTCCTGTTATGATGATAGCTTTTGCAGGTAAACATTGAGGATCAAATTGTACATCTTGCAAATGACCGTGATCTGCAAATATGTCGTCGTGCCATGTATGCCCAATATCTTGGAACCACACACTGTGGTATTCGATCTGGACCACATGGATCAGCCATTCCCGCAATGAACCCCGAGAACCGGTCCCATAATTTGCATCCATAATTAACAGTTTTTAATCTCAGTTTGACATGAGTATTCTCATCATCCTCCATCAGTAAAAACGAGACTTACAAATAAACAGTTACCGTCAGAAAATATCTTATTGCCTAAAAATCTCTGATTATTCACACCTGTAAATATTGCCATATATACACGCAGAATCTCGAGCACAAAATTCAACACACCACGGAGATGAGTTACGTTACACAAACATTGGTCATGTCATTTTGTCCTTGTCACATACCCAAGCTCTCCGCAAAATTTTGTCCGAATCGATCCACGACATTTTGAGATTTTTTTTCACAAACAAACAGACAAACAAACAAATAAACAAACTAAAAAAAGACGTCATACTGAGCACGATACTTTGCAAAATCCACTCCCCTCTCCAAAGGTTGTCATTGATATCATGGATGCCATCAAATTGTCCATTTCATTAAGATTAAAATTGACAATCATAATCAAAGCCTAGGTCAATCAGATGAAAATTGATTCTATTTCAGATTGAAATCGATGATTTTAGAAGTTTAAACTCGAGTTGAACTTTGACCTTTTGACCTCAAAAATACTTGGTTTCCAAATGCAGTGATGCACTATGCAATTGCTGCTTAATTTTCAGGGTTAATCAGATGAAAATTGATGATTTTTCAGATTAAAAATTGACGATTTTTAGAAGTTCGACCTTGAGTTGACCATTGACCTTTTGATCTCAAAAATAGTTGTTTTTCCCCAATTCAGTGACGCAATATGCAAACCTTGTTCAAATTTCAAGTCAATCGGATGAAAAATGACGATTTTAGAAATTTGACCTCATGATGACATTTGACCTCAAAATCAATAGGCCTCTCAGTTGATACAACCTCTGCAACTTGGTAAAGTTTCATGACGATCGGCTTAGAATTGTTATGTGTAAGCAAATTGACAAACAGACAGAATAACAAAATCGATCGACCGTTATACTTGAAAAATCTTCGATTTTGCAAGTAACAAACAAACAAACAGACAGACAGACAGGGGTGAAAACATAACCTCCTTCACCTTCGGTGGCAGAGGTAATAACCCGATGTAGAAGCAAAAAAACTCCCACACATATGGCTCGTTTTGCATGAAACATACATGAAGCAACAACATGCGTACTGCTTATGTGCATATACAGTGCATATAGAAAGTGTACACCCCCTTTCAAAATTTTCACCTTTTGTTTCCTTATAGCCTGGAATTAAATTACATTACATCAGACTTTTTCTGCCTTTATTTACACGTCGTAATCTACAACTTCCAAGTGAAAAACAAATTCTACAAATTTCAGAAAATTAATTAAAAATACAAAACTAGAATATATTGGTTGGATAAGTGTCGACCCCCCTTATAAAAGTATCGGTTGTATACGAACCTTGCGGTTTCCTTCCCTTTGATGTACGTATGTTGTTCGTGGTGCCAAACTCAACCCGTTCTCAAAAGACTGCAATCCATGGTTTGCACTTCACGTGTCTGAATGATCATACTGGTCGGCTGCCACTTGAATGGATCTTTGTCTGTTGGGTTCTGTGATTTCCGAGTGACGTTACTATGACCACATCCACTGTGTAACGTTTTTGAAACTTGTATTTCAAATAAACAGGTACAAAGTCAAATGAGGATGTTCACCATTACATGCAACATCCAACAACGATTCCCGCATTGAGTTATGTCTGCCCAGTGTCCCTGTTCTTCTGGCTCAACTCACACGTGTTCAGCTCATCCTCCGAGGCTGTCAAATGATCAAGTCTTGTCACGGTGTTCTCTCTCGCACTATGGGCCTGTCCAGGATGATTGAAGAGCTCAAAGGAATTCTTTCCCCAGACACAATCTTAATGATAATTATTAATCAACCTGATTATAATCGGCTCCACACGTTAACAACCGCTCTGGACATTAACACCTCGTTCACTCATCAGAGTTAAATCGAGCATGGGGATGATGGATACACACGTATTGTCAGTTGTTGTCGCATGTCACCCTTCTCTCTACACCTCCCTCTCGCAGGTTTATATAGTATCACAGAATAATATTGTGCCTTCCAGCAAATGCGATTCTCATCCACACTGGAAGTTTTGTCTGAGAACGTTCCAGCATCTTCACAAATCTCACCAGGCAGTTTACAGTACAATACTGCCATCTACAGGTCAAAATTAGTTCACTACATCAAGCAGTTTATATTACAATTTACCGATCTGTGCTAAACAAAACTTATAACATGAAACCGTACATTTTACTCGATCATGTATAGGCATTTACTAATGCTTATTCACAAATACCACAACATCTAGCTTTTAACTGACAAATAGCAATTGTAAATTATCTCAGGTGCAACCAATCACCTTCAAAATCACACACTAAGTTAATTGGCCTCCACCTGTGTTAAATTGCAGTAATTCTGATTAAATTATTTTAGAATAAAATCAACTCTTCCTGCAGGTTCCCTCTGCTGGGTCGTGTATTTCACAGCAAGGACTCAACCTTGAGAACCAAATGGCTTTCCAAAGACCTCCAGGATAAAGTTGTGGAAAGGCACAGATCAGGGGATGGGTATAAAAATATTTCAAAGGCCTTAAATATCCCTTGGACCACAGTCAAGAAATCATTAAGATGAATCTACCCCTGATATATAATCCATCCCAAACCGACCTCCTTCAAATTCCCTGCTTTCCTTCCTGAAAGTCCCTGTCGTGTCCATCTTGTTTACCCCTTGTACCACGCCCCATCCCTCTCCCTTCCACAGATATCCTAATGTCTCTGTTCCACACTGTTTTGTGCTTCCCTCTCCCGCCCCTCTTGTCTCTACTTGCTACCATGCTACTTCCAGTATGTCAAAAATTGCATATCTTTGGTTCTACATGTCCGATTTTTATGATTTTTGGGTCAAAATATATGTTTTGAAGGTCAAGGATGTCATATATTACCATTCCAGATTGTTATATTTAAGGGTTAAGTCACAAAATATGAAATATAACTTTTCAGGGGCCAAATCCAAGATTGTCGTCGAGTAACATCTGGAAAATAGTAAAAAATCAATTTTCTTCTCATAATATTATTGGCAGTGAATCTTTTCATGCAAGTAAATGTTTGTTTATATGTGGGGGTGCACAACAAATTGAGACAAGAAGAGAAGGACGCAATCATTGTCTTTATTTTCAGAACATGATGTGTATATAATATCAATTTCTCGACTTTTACACTGTTCAGGTCGGTTATACCATTCTTTTGTATGTCCCTCCTGTACTTTATCTAGAACAGTAATATGATGAAAGAATATCAACATTCCTTCATTTTGTCTGTAGAGCAACAGTGTTTCAATGGAAAAATGAAATAAAACATGAATTATCTGAATTCCCGGCAATTGACGCTTTCCCGGTAAATATTCTTGTAATTTGCATTGACCAAAGTTTGATGTACTGTCCAAACTGTCTTTCATCTAAGACAGTCATAATAAAATAATATTAACATCTCTTATATTTTGACTGTGGCAATGTTTTTACAGTTGTAAATTAAATGAAATCCCCATTGTAACACATACATGTAATCCTTCAGTCACTATCTGAGTCGCTGGCTCCAGAGTCACAAACTTCATCATTACTTTCAGCCTCATCATCGTGCAACAATGTCTGTTCTTGTTCAACCAAGTCATGTAAACTTCTTGGGAGTGCATCATGGATATACCTCACTGACACACATCTACCGTCTTTCATTGTCCATCCATGGTTGGTGGGATTTGGGGGTGCATCCGGCTTGTCATAGTTTAGTTGAATGTAAACTTGGTAGTTAACTCGCGTCACATGCAGATTGTGAGAATCTGGATCTGGTGGGATGCGGGACGTGGACTTGTTTTTCATCTGACCCCACTTCCGTGCTCTGGCTTCACCTAACGTTTTACTGATTGTGTCATTATAGATGTGTCTAATAGTGAATGTGGCCATTTGTTGAAGCACCTCTTGTGTCACTGGAAGTGTTTTGCCAACATCTTTCAAAAGATTGCGTGCCTCCTGAGTTCCTGTTCCTTTTTCATAAACTGTGTTTTTCCCATGTCCATAGAAGCCAGATGTTGTATCAGATCCACTATGGATGTGTAATTGGATTAATATTTCAGCTACATCATCAGAGCAAAGGTCACTGCAGCTGATGATTTTGTCTTTCCGTTTGATAGCAAGGGTGCCCTCCAGTTGATGTGCAACATATGCAGAAAGAATCACTACATCTGTGTCCTCGGCATCAATCACGACTGTCTCCATTTTTCCTGCTTTTCGGATTTGCGAATAGATGAAGAACAGCATTGTGTCCGCCTCAATGTGACTACATTCAAATTCCTCCATCCTTTCTCCAGAGGAGATGTTCCAACAATTTTGCCTGATGGAGTACACAAAGTCAATTTCTCTATGATTCTTTACAAGCTTGGTGAACTCATCCTTTAGAAACTTTTGCAGCCTTTGTTTGTTTCCCTGATTGCTGATCAGCACCTGGAAGTTCTTTGTGGCAAGAAACCTATCTGATGTTTTCATGTACACATTTCTGGACCCATCTCGTGGACTTACGACGCTCATGCTCACTGTTTTTGATGGAATTTTCTACACCATAGGCATCATTTACAAAAACAATCTGGCTTGCATTTGGATGCCTTCTGCGAATAACGGAAAAAGCTTTTCAGCATAATCTCCCCACGTGAGGGCAGACCTATCAGCTTTCTCACGATCTTCTGCAGTTGGGGTCGCTAATCTCCACAGGAAAACCCATATCGACTTGGGCAATGTACTGATCTGGAAAAGGTTCGACAGGCTGCATGTTTAATTTCTCAACAAACTTTGATTTTTGCACTTTCTTCATGGTACCGTTGATGTTAAATATGGGTAAACACTCATCTGTCACGTGAAATTCCATCACCTGTGCGAGAGTAAACTTCTCTTCACCAGATTCTGCCAGCCAAATTAACGATGCCATTGCTCTGTTTTCCATAGCATCTGTCTTTGTCACTTTGCCTGAGACTGAATCCCTAGTTACAGGAGGTTTGCTGAAAGTGTATCTTGAACATCTGTGTATCGTAGCATCAAATGGTGTGTTCTGTGAAAACATTCGTTCTCTGAAGAATTGAGTCACTCTTGTTTCACCATCTTTGTGAGCACTTTCAAAATCACGTACCAGGTCACCTGAGGCGACAACACCAGATACCAGAGCTCTCAGTTGTGGTTTATCCAAGTCAAATGGGTCACAGTCAAACTCAATGATGCAACTCTCTAGGTCTTGGACAACCTGTTCGTCAATCTTCAGACGACTGGGGGTATTCTCAATATGCTTCAGAGCAGAGGTCTTCATCTGTGCCAGTGTGTGAAGAGCTGCCCTTACTCTGTTGACTGAGTTCACGTTCCTCATAGTAGTTAACAGCATCTTCTCATTCCGCAGAATTTTCAGCCATCCAGCCTTCATCTTGGAACCTTTGTTCATTGTCATTTCAATCCAGAGGTCTAGAGGCAAACACGAATATGGCCTGCCAGTCATTGATTGTGCAAACAATCCATCTCGTAGGTATCTGGCCTTTTCCTTGGGAAGACTACTTACTTCAAGCCAGAATTACACAAGCCAGCGAGCATACCGGTCATTGTCGTAGACAGAGAGCCATGGCATCATCATTCGCAATGAAGCCTTGAATTCATCCCAGTTCCTTGTTTTCACTGCATGGCTATTCAGCATCAGAACTTCTACCATGGACATGAAACTCAACCAATACTTAACCATGGAACTGTTAAATGACTCGGCGCTCTGGAACACTTGTTCCACGAAGGACACAATATCTGGGTGAGATTCCAACTCTGAGTTGACTTCCTGCTTTTGCTCTGGAGTTGTGGAGGATTCCTGAAGTAGGCAATCTTCTCCTTTGTATTTTCAGACAGGGACACCCCATCCTGCATGCCTTCTTTGATCATCCGTCGACTCAAAGCTTCATACATTAACCGAAGACATCTGATGTTACGTTTGTAGTGTTTCCCACGTAGTGCCTTCTCTACTGAACCTTCAGCAATGGCCTGTGCAGCAACCAGTATGTCAGACAAGCCAGAACCATCAAACCGTTTATAAATGGCAGACATGAATGAGCACTGTGTGTAGAAAGGCCCAAGAAATGGCACAATGTCTTTGAAGGCTTCAGGATTTTCATTACTCAGTTGCACCATAAGTGCATAAACTGGTTGATCACCAACTAGCAAAAGAAAGGGCATTCTTTTTATCTCAGCTGCAGCAACCATCCTGCACATCACTTCGTGGAATACAGATTTTTGTGGAGACTTAGGAAATGTTAAGAAATAGTATGGTTTGCTCTTTTTCACATGTTGCTGCACAGTAACCTGAAACCCACCGAATGCACCAGTTATTTGTTCATCAGCAGGCATGTTTGCTTGGTCATCTGCACGACGCACCAAAGCTTGGATGACACCCCTCTGTCTCTGTACATCTGTGTTCTGACAACTAATATCAATCTCTGAACGAGTAGCTGGTTGTCCACGTTTCATTGTTTTATAGGGCTGAACAACATGTTGCTCCAGGCACAAATGTTTCAGGTCTTCTGAACTTGTGGGCAGTGGTCGCATGTCTCTTTCTGCATCTCGTAGAGTTACTTCCAGGTTCTGAGGTTGCACAAACATAACATTGGTGCGTTGTGACGTATCAGCGCCTGTCAGTGTGTCTTCACAGAAGTCGTCATTGTCAAGAATGCCAATTCCAGGAATATTCTCTGTAAGCTCTACTGGACATACATCATTTTTTTCAAGGTCATGCTTTGCCCATGAATCACAGAGTTGAAGAACAGATTTATAGCTGATTCCGAGGGAGAACTTTTTGAGGATGTCCAGGATCTCTCGACTCCGGGTCAGTCCATGCAGTGTCACTGACAGCTGTGTTTGAAATGCAGAGCTTTTTCCTGTGATGTATGACAAAAGCAGCGAGGCAAATGCATGAACCACAGGATCTCTGCTGCTTTCTTCAAAGTTCTGCTTCTGTGGGGTTTTCAACCATGTCAGAAACTTCAAAAGCATGTCATTTGGGGCCTGTGGTGTCTCCAATTCCTCGACACTTGGTGGCCATGCCATTTCAGGAATATTAGCAAGAGCATCTTTCATGCGTCGAGCAACATTGTTGAGCAGCTGATCATCACTGACACCCAATGAATAAATGGCTGCTTCAGTGTAGCTGCCACCAGCTGATGTATCATATACTAGTGTACTTTCATTTTTTCGATGGCGGTCATGAAAGCCAATGTTTTCACCAAATTCTTTCTGAACCATTTCCTTGATGTTGCTTGACTTCTTGCCACTGGGGTCAAAACCAAAGTTTCTCAGTAAGGCCTTATAATCAGACAGCAGGCTCTGTAGAGTTCGCAACTCATGGTCTTCGAACACAACCAAGCGTACATGTTTGAAGAACATCTCTCGTACTTCAGAAAGACGGATATCTTGTACATGGAGCTGACCATCTTCACTGCTTTTTGATGGCGACACATACTTCTTCCAGCAGGACCGGTGATAGCGGATTTCTGCTGCAAAGGGATCTGGTATTGCATCTATAATCGTTAAGATGCGATCACGCATCCTGATGTCTTGGAGGTACACTGTGTGTGCCTTGAATGCGTACCAGGCATCCATCGTTTGCATAATATGCCATCTGTCCCTGGTGGGGTGTTTTTCATCTTCCGGTTTCATGCACCATACGCAACAGTTTTTGTCATGTATCACCCCACTTGCTGCTCGAGATAGTCTCTGGGGTCGTTCCACAGAACAGCGAGCAGAACAGCTACTTTCTTCTTGGAGTATCTCCTCAGCTGCCAAACTTTTGTCTCGTCTCTTTATTGCCAGCTGTATATGACGTTTATTAGAAAATGTAATCTTGCAAATTTTATGAAAGAACATGTTTTGTGGTCCAGCATCCCAATTCACGGTGTCGTATACTGTTCCAAACCTATCCAGATGATGCCATTGCTGTGATAAAGTCTTCAGATTGTCCCATGATTCAGGCGTAGTATTGGATTTGTTTTCATCGCAATGCTCACCACAGAGGATGCACTTGTGGCTTTCTTCATTCTCCTCACGTCTCCTTTTTTACCTTTTCCCTTTGACGACATGGCTACGACTCATTCAAGGATCTCTGTAATAAATGAAAAGTGTGTTAAAACATAGTAACATTTCAGTTTACTTAAAACCTATGCATCTTAACTATTCAGGGTGTCTTCCTGGTCTTCTTCGTTGCAGTCAGATTGCGGCCGTCTAGGATTTTTCTGCAAAAATGATTAAAAAAGCATTTTTTAAATTCTAATTCTTACACTTAACAAGATATTATGCTGATAAATGAAATGTTTGACCTTAAAACATATGTTTAGACCCAAAAATCATAAAAATCGGACATGTAGAGCCAAAGATATGCAATTTTTTAATATACTGGAAGCCGTGTGGCGGCCATTTTGAATTTTGGCGTCTGGACAAGTTAGCCCACATTTTCACGAGGTTCACCCCAGCTCATTTTAATCGGCACCTTCAAATTGACTTAAATCAACCTTCAAACCTTGGTCTCGGAAAACAGTCACGGGACCCTATTGTGGGAACACTACTAGTATCTCTTCGCACACCTTGACAATTCAGCCACAGATCATCGGAAGGTCGACCATTCTCATCCTCCCACTCTTGGTGTAGGTCTTCTCCACACTCATTATCCAGTCGGACCAGCAGCGACGTAGCTCTTCCTTGAACCCTTTGTTTATGGACACATCATGGGGCTGCAGGAGCGATGTCATTCCACCGGGGATGATGACGAGATCAGTGTTGGTCCAACAGAGCAGCACTTTGGTGTCGTCGGTCTTGTGACAGCTGAACGCATTCAGGACGAGCATGATCCGTCGTTGGGAGAGACTGCCATCTGGCCTACTACTCCAGACTGTGCGCACCCAGTCTTGGACCAGTCCCTCATCCATCCACCCCTTCTGCTGCGCACGAACAATGATGTTAGCTGGAATCTTGTCTTTGGGCATTGTCTTCCTCTTCAACACGACATACGTGGAAAGCTTGCCACCGTCTGCGGTGCAGGTGAGCATGACGGTGAATCGGTCTATCTCTAAACCAGGAGTGTTGATTGTTATATTGCGTGCAAGCTTATCTGAGATGGTTGCTCCGTTATTAGACTCGAGCTATTGTAAATAATTCTTCTTTTGATGTGAGACCAGGTTTTCTTCTTCTTCTTTTTATATATTTTTGGTATACATAGTCGAGGCTCATATGAGAGCGAACACACAATGCACAACCAGGGGGACAGGAGACAAGATGGGTGGCAGAGGGAAGGACAAAATAGTGGGGAATAGAGACATTAGGAGATCTGTGGAAGGGAGAGGGATGGGGCGGAGAACACAGGGGATACAAGATGGACATTACAGCTACTTTCAGGAAGGAAAGCAGGGAATTTGAAGGAGGTGGGTTTGGGGCGGATTAACGGGGGAAGAAAAGATTGTGGGTTTTGGATGGGGGATGATAAGAGGTGGTGGTGAACAGCTGTTTTGAAGGCCTGGATGGAAGAGTGGGATTGAACAGAGTGAGGGAGTTTATTCCAAAGGCGGGAAAAAAGAGGAATGAAAGAGTGAAGGTGAGCAGTGATTCGTGATTTTGGTAGTTTTATCAGAAGGGGGTTGTTGGTTGACCTTGCACGCCCTGCAGAAATATGGTGGGGACAAATCGCAGATAGAGCCGGGGTGGGGGGGTGGAGGGCGAGACCAGAGAGGAGAGGGTAGAAGACAGAAAGACCACCGACTAGCCTGCGGTCAGAGAGTGAGAGGCCCAAAGACTCAGCCTCATCGCAGGAGATACCAATGATCCTAAATGGCTTGGTTTCCACAGCGTGAAGCCGAGAAAGATGAGAGGCAGGAGCACCAGCCCAGAGGGGAGAGCAGTACTCCATTCAGGCTGCGGATGAAAGCTTTGTATGTGGTCAGGAGGTCAGGTGGGCCGAGGAAGGACTTAGCACGATGGAGGATTCCCAGTCGACGACTGGCTTTGAAGGCCAGCTTGGAAATGTGTCTTTCCCAGGAAAGATCATGGCAGATAGTGAAACCCAGAAGCTTGAATGAAAGGACTTCTTCCAGAGGATTGTTGAGAATGTAGATGGGGTGGGGGGGGGGGGTTCCAAACGGTCCTTTCGGAGAGACATAGTGAGAGTATGAGATTTGTCCGGATTGAAAGACATGTTCCACGTGTTGGACCAGTTTGTGATTTTATCCATATCTGCAGAGAGTGAAGGAGCTGGTGCTTGCTGGTCTGAGGGATGACAGATGGTACGACAGAGGATAGAGTCATCAGCAAAGGGTGTTTGATGTGTTCATCAGCAAAGAGTGTTTAAAGAGTGTTCTTTTGTGTTTATTGGTGTTTTCAGAGCCGTGAGGCTCTATATACGCCGTGCACCTAGACTCTGGGTGTCTCCTGGTATTTCTGGATGTTTCCGAGTGTGACTATTTAATTCCTGCACACGGTTAATAAAACGTTCTACAAACTGTTAACCTGAACCAATTTCCAAAATTGAAATGGCGGAATTGAGCTTAACAGCAGTTCTAACAGCTAAAAAAAGTGTTCAGTTGGAATATAATTGAAATGCAGTTGTTTTTTTTAAGTCCTTTAGACATTTTTTCTATCCCCTTGTATGAACTGCACCCCCAACTTTTACCTTTTTTGCCGATAAAACAGTGCAGTTTATACACCGGAAATACGGGATTCAAAGAAACCCACCTTGAGTCCCATTTGAGATATACAAAGAATCATTGGGAAGCGAAGACCTCTCAGGCTTGAAGCATCTTGTACAAACCTGAAACAGAGGCCATATATACTCCTGGGAGATTGATTTCCTTGCAACAGAAAGTCTGGCCAGTCTCAGTCGGGAAATGTCATCTCACACGTCTTTTGGAACCAAATAGACCAGAATCAGGCTCAACATTCTCTTCAATGATAATCTCGATGCCCACCACCTCCAATGATGACCACAACTCCCTCGACAACCATGACAATGAACTTGACCACTCTAACGACATGATCGCCTCAGTGAGCAGGACATCCTCAGGCTTCGTACTCTGCTTTTTATCTCCAAATTTGCAGAGATATCTTTGTCAGTTTAACCAGTGAGAAGTTGACAAGATCCCATCAGGGTGGCTTTGAGGCTGCATGGTGCCATCCTCAGGAGGTTCTTGAAAGCTCCCGAGACATCGTGATAATTCCAGACGGTTCTACGGAGTTGCAGGGTGGGGGAAGAAGTTCAAAAGTACATGGATCCAGGGGTAAATGGAAGCAAAACATGCCCCATTAGCCCATTGGATGTCATTGGTGAGTCGGGGGCACGTCCTGCCTTCTCGCAACTTTCCTCTTTTATACTCTTTATAACACAGCCACTAATTACACAATAAAACTTTAATGGATTATGCATTCTGCAATGCGTAAAACATACATGTTAGTCAGTGCTGTATAAGTACAAGTCTCACAGATCCTATCCCCCACGCAGAACAATATTCATAATGCATCTACCATGTAGCTAAATGAGGTGGTGTTCTGTACCGCGGTAGGCTTACTCATTGCAAGCAATAACGAACCGTGCTTCCCCATTGTCTCGGCTCGCTCACCTGCATTTGATTTTTCATTTATTTATTTTCATTTTTTTTCCTCATTCATTTATATTTTCATTTGTGGACGCTTTCTGACAGTTCTGTGATTTTTCACGGTGTATCGACTTCGATGTCCGTCGGCACACAAAATTACTGTGCTTCCCCATTGTCTCGGGTCGCTCACCTGCATTTTTTTTTTCATTTTTTTTTCTATTTATTTATATTTTCATTTGGGGATGTTGTACGACGATTCTGTGATTTATTTTTCTTTCCGGTGTACTGGCTTCGATGTCCATCGGCCCGCAAAATTTCAGCTTTCAACATCACCCGGAAGGTACAGTACCGATCTTTAATATCAGTCAGTGAGTCAGTGAGTGAGTGAGTGAGTCAGTGGTTATTAAGAGCTTTATATATTAGATATATTGTTTCCACCGTATATACATCAGGTTTTGTATTTCCTCTTTGATGAGGCTTGTTCGTTGTGAAATTAAATTTGCATGGCCAGATGTTCAATGTCTCACTTGCAATCCGGTTAAAATATAATAATAATAATAATAATAATAATAATAATAACAACAATATGCAAATGAAAACATATTGCATCAAAAATTTCATGCAGAAGACGATGAAAAACAAGCCATGTGTGTGGTGTGAGTGAGGCGGAAGGATAAATTGAGGAAATGAAGAGTTAGAGGATAAGAAGGGAGGAGGATTAGGAAATTGAAGGTAGATGAGGCAAAGGTTTGCAGGTAAAAAGTAAGAACAAAAGAGGTCTTGGCAAGTTTGTATTAAACGCATAGAGGAAGGGTGGGATGTCCAAAATTCCAGCATTTTTTTTGAAAGAAATGGCCTCAGATTGGGTTCCTTTTATTTCATTTCATAAGATGAAACATAATGCACGTTTATAAAAATGACGACGACCAGATCATTCTCAATTGTGTCCCTTCTCGCTCTTAATTCAGAAAGTGTGACATGTCGATCCTTTGTGTTTATGCGTCTACGATTGGATGTAAAAGTGACGTCATGCACGTTTCGGCCATTTGCAGACAGGGAGCCTCATTGCTGTGTGGCAGCTGCTGTTGCAATGCTGATGGAAGACTCTTGCCGTGTCGGTGTTCGGACAGATTTGATGTAATGAATGAGTGGAAGTCTGTCCCTCCGATTCCAAGACCATGAGACGTACGACGTCTAGTAAGACAGTCAGCATGACGTCACCTGTCAAAGCTTGTGTCTTGAGTTTCTTACTGACCGGAAGTTGATCTTGATGAAGTCATTTCATCGATTTGGCACTTCGTTTCAGGTTCAAGGCGGTGAACCCAAGATCCGTGCATCACCCACGACATTGTAAGAAACAGACGGTCCGTTTTCAGGCACGTTGATCAGCGCAGATTTATTTATGCGATTTATCATAGTTTAGCAAACCCAACAGGGAGATGCATGGTGAAACTTTCTGTTTTCAGAAGCATTTTTAGTTTTTTTTTTTTTTTTAATAAGAGGCAGTGCTTATGGAGTTACCTCCGTAGAATGCGGCGAAAGCACATGAATCCACTCGTTTATAAAATATAATCAGAAACACTACAAGGAGTAAAGGAAGAGAAGAGGCAGCAAGAGTAAAATGGCTCGACCATCCCTTTTGTGTCATCAGAGAGTCATCATGGATTAGATTGAGCATGGGGATAAAACATGAGTCTGGTGATGGGCTCAGAAGGCGAGAGAGGAAATTCGTGTTTGAAGGGAGGAATACCAGTGGTGAAGGCACGCGTACAGTGCTCAGGGTATAATTGATTCCGTGACAAAGAAAATTCAGCTTTTCCGTTGGAGAGAAGCAACACGTTAATGCAAAGCTGATGTCCAGGAATTACAACGGCGTGGTGGTTTGGTTGTTGGCTTGAAAACCTAAGGTCTGAGGTTTAAGTTCAACAGGATATGAGAAAGCTTGTATATTTTAAAGAAACCACATGTTATTTATGAAAGTGTGTGTGTGTGTGTGTGTGTGTGTGTGTGTGTGTGTGTGTGTGTGTGTGTGTGTGTGTGTGTGTGTGTGTGTGTGTGTGTGTGTGTGTGTGTATGTGTGTGTTTGTAAGTGTGTGTGTGTGTGTGTGTGTGTGTGTGTGTGTGTGTGTGTAACTTGGAAAATGAAATTGCATCATTTAGCAAATATTAAGTGTGAAGTTAAATGTTTTTGTCATTGATGGTGAGACATGCCAAAATCATCAAGGTAATCCACCTGTAGTTTTCTTGTTGGAAATTTTTTGCCGGGCTAAAGGAAAGCTCAACCTGAATTGTGTGATGAAGGAAGTGTTTGTCTACACTGTGCACAAGCACAACTATACATTGATTGTTCCTAACAAACTGGACCAAACGTAATGAAAAGTTTTTGGACTCAGCAAGCAATTTGTTGTTGCTTTTTTGGAAAAAAATATCCCAGTGAAACTTTGACCAGTGATGTGTGGTTCCTGCACTGCAATCACAGTGGCCACTGCACCTTCTGTGACCTCCACGTTGATGCAATCACACTTGGAGAATCTACAATCAATCTCTCTCTCTCTCTGTCTCTCTCTCTCTCTCTGTCTCTCTGTCTCTCTCTCTGTCTATGTCTGTCTCTGTCTCTGTCTCTGTCTCTGTCTCTGTCTGTCTCTGTCTCTGTCTCTGTCTCTGTCTCTGTCTCTGTCTCTCTCTCTCTCTCTCTCTCTCTCTCTCTCTCTCTCTCTCTCTCTCTCTCTCTCTCTCTCTCTCTCTCTCTCTCTCTCTCTCTCTCTCTCTCTCTCTGTCTCTCACTCCATATATATATATATATATATATATATATATATATATATATATATATATATATATATATATATATACAGTATATGTATATATACATATATATATATATACATATATATATACATATATATTTCTTCTCTCGGCTGCCCCCGTTGGGGGTCGCCACAGCAGATCATCCATATGATCCGCATAGTGATTTGGCACATGTTTTACACCGGATGCCCTTCCTGACGCAACCCTGGTCGCCTCTTACGACACAGGGATATGGTACACCTATTTTAACCGGGGTATACACCGGCCCAGTAGTTGTTTGAATATGTATATATATATATATATATATATATATATATATATATATATATATATATATATATATATATATATATATATATATATATATATATATATATATATATACTGAAACGCAAAAGAAACTTACCACTTGTTTGAAATGTAATAAAATTGTAACAGTTCAAAATAAAACAAACCAACAATTGCGAGTTGAAACATTGGCATTTTATTGATGACATGTCAAGTTTTTGACCAAGATACACCATCTCATAAGTTTGTTTCACAGTAGAGAACAGCACAGGGTGCAATGTCAGTTCCCTTTCAATAGCGTATGTGGCCACCATTGTTTTGGATACAGGTAGTGCATCGTCGGCGCATACTGCCTACCAGTCTTTGGATGGATTCCTGCAGGATTCTGTCCCACTCAGTCCTCAATGTCTGAAGCCATCTGACTTCGGACCATCTGCCTGTCCTGCCTTGCAGTGGTGACTCTTGGCCTCCCTGATCGAGGTCTGTGATCTGCAGAGTTGTGGAGGGTGTCTCTATCTACCAGGGCTGATATCGTCTGGTGTGAAGAGCCAAGGCGACGTGCCACCTCACGGTAGCTCAATCCACCTTGCAGTATGCCCAAGGCACACTGCCGTTGATCCCTTGACAATCGTGGCATGTTGATTGAAATGCCCATTTTGCACTGGCCTTTTTAAAGCCAATATCAAGACATCACATGTAGCTCATTAAAATCATCCCGTACCCCTTGGCTAATCACTGACAGTCAAAACGGCTGTTCAACAGCTGTGCTATGAAGTGACCATTGAAGGTTCAAGTGACCATCCGTGACCATTTTGTCTGACAGTGAGGACACTATTGTCCACAAATAAGTTCACACATTTACTACACGCAGTGTTATTGTTGATATTTGAAGGTTTAAAAGGTGGTAAGTTTCTTTTGCGTTTCAGTATATATATATATATATATATATATATATATATATATATATATATATATATATATATATATATATATATGTATGTATAATTTTTTCTTTTTTTTGGAGGCAAAAACATGTATTGAAGATGAGCTTTAAATAGAGGCTTGTATGCTCCTCTCTATGGGTTACTGTTGTTAATTACTTGAACAAACCTCCCTGTTTATCTTTCCTTCTCTTTCCCCATAGATTCCAATAATAAGTCTGCTGTTCAAGTACAGTTGGCATTGCCAGCTCCGAAACCTCAATCAAATGGCCAGCGGGCAGACACCCCTCCAACTCCACAAACCTCTACCATTGGTGGCATTACAACAGCTAAAGTCACAACTCAGGGAGTGACGAGCATCACCAAACGGCCTGGTGAAACTGAAGAAGAAAAGGCCAAGCGACTGCTCTACTGCTCCTTGTGCAAAGTGGCTGTGAACTCTGCGTCGCAGCTGGAAGCACATTACAGCGGTATCTATTTGTGTTGTAACAATTTTTAACACGTCCAATGAGTGGGTTTTCAAATGCTCGTCCTTTTGAGAGACTGTGTATAAAATGAAATATTTATTGTTGAAACACGTGTAATATTTAATTGCAATTGTCAATTCAAGGTCCGACGGGATGGTGCACAACTTGTGCACTTGCATTTGAGCTGTCAAATCTGTGTTTGGTTCTCAATCCGTCTATAAACTGTCAGATCGGTGAATCCCAAGTACAGCATTGTATCACGTGTGCCATCCCTTGGATGAACGTCAACCGAAGGATCCGTCTGCTGGAATTGATTGCTGGTGGACATTAACGATCCCTGTATCCTTCAACAAAGTGAGCTAGTTCGCTAGTTCCTCCCATCCCACTTTGGTCATTGAGCAGCCTTCAACAAAGAGTACTTGTTTTTTTTTCCTCAATAACATCCCCATCCTCTCCCCCCAAAACAAAATGTTGCCTCAGACTGAGCTTTTAAAACATAAAAAGAGAGTCAAGGCTGATATGTTTTTTGCAGACGATTGCGACAATGATGTATTGAACCGTACATTTAAAGTGTTCTTAACGGAGCTTCACAAAAAAATAGCACATGAGATAACATGGCATTCTGTGCCAAGTGAAGTCCTTGTTACCCCATGCACATGAATCGAAAAGTGGGTTGAAGCAATCAGTTTATTTCCGTCCTTCCGTCCATCCGTCTGTCTGTCTTACATGAATTGGAAGATAAGTTTGTCATTTAAACATACAGCTCCTTGGCTCAGAATTCTTCCTGGCCTCACATGTGCAGAGTGGAGTGAGATGGGGTTTTTTTTTTTAAACGATGTATGCCTGTCTGGCACAGTGTGACCACTCCTCATTTTCAGAAATGCCAAGGTGAGCCAATGGAAAAAGCCAAGAATTCACAAGGTTTCGGAAAAGCGATGATAATAGAAAACCTATACGCCAAGAAAACCTATAGAAAACCAAGACGCCAAGGTGAACAACGAATAGCCAAGATCTTGTGAAAAAAGCCAAGGAGTGGTCACACTGGTCTGGCAGTAAGCTGAATTAAAAATCATTCCAAACAGAAACCGAGCTGTTTTAAAGGACATTATAAATCACACAAACGACAGATTAGATATGAAGAACTAATGTAACGTGTTAGATAGGGTGATGTAATAGACACTGGGGAAAACAGCGGTAAAACTCAGAATTAGTTTACTTGTATGCCTTTAAACCTTTATTTACTTGAATTATAGACTTGAACACTGTAGAACACAAATCACCTCTGTAATACTTCCCAAAACAATGCTATCTATTAGTATATGGCATTAGAGGGTGTGACGTGTGAGAGGGTCGGGATGAAGAAGACGACGATTGGCGATGCATTTGGTGATCAATAAAGCCTCCATCTCCTAAACTGTGACTCATCATCGTGTTATTAAGTGTGTAAGGGTGATGTGTCGAAGAGGCATCTTCAATCGTGCTAAATTTCCATATATTTTTAAAACAATCCTTAAAATCATTATTTTATTCGAATTGAAATGGAAACTTCAACACTGCATGGGGTATCGTGTTCTATGAACCCTCTAGTTTGGTTCTGCAGAACAATGAGGAATCTAAACTACTATTCGGACTCGATGCTACTTCGGTGAGGAGTCCAGGTGGCATCATTGTACATTCTCAAATCCTCCTCTGCTGCTCTTACTTCTCGTCTCTCTGTACTCTTCAGCACATCCTTTGCCTTTGTTTGTCTTCCTTCTTCCTGTACAAGGTGGCCTGAAAGTCACTTTACCCTTCCCCAATAAAGCATTCGTTCTTAAGCTAATTTAATATACTGGTTTTATTGTGCGGTAAATCCAATAATTAATCAAATCATTGTATCTGAATGCATGCCATCATTCTTCTTGCACCACTGAATTTGTCACCAAGTCCTCTTAGACATGTTGTGCAGCATTTGTGGAGTCACCTGTGCGAAAGAGGCGACGACTGCAGCTCACAATGCTTCAATCGTCCTCTACCGGTCTGTCGACACTTTCTCCTTGATGAAGCCCCACAAAGAGTTGCCTGGAGCCCAAAAACGTTGTCTGAACTTGAGCAATTATTTAGCCTGTGTTTGCCCTTTCATACACCCAAACACAAGCAACCAACTGCTCTTTAATACTATTATAAATTTGGATCCAACATGCCGTCTAACTTCCTACTGATTCCCACGTCAGTGAGTTAATGTTGCTGTATACCACGGCGGGGAGGTCGGAGGGGGTTGAGAAATTCAGCAGGGTAAAGCGACTTTCAGGCCACCCTGTAGATCAGCAAACATTACTCATGTTCATTAAAAGTTTGCAGAGTCAGAACCTATCAACTACAAACTGGAAAGCTTGCTTACAATTACAAGCAGAGTCATGGAATCCACCATTGTTGCTGATATCAAGTTGTTACTCTTTTCAAACAGCCTTACTTTTTGACGATCAATTTGGATTCTGTTCCAGTCACTCAACTCTGGACATGCTGCTCTTCTTCTCTCAGTAATGGTTGTTCGTCCTATATCTCAAACAGAAGGTCTTCCTGGACATATCTCAGCCATTCAACACAATCTCGCACCCTCTTCCGCTTACAAAGCTCACTGCCTGTGGCATACAAGGCTGCCTTCATAGCTGGCTTTCCTACTTCCTCCACTGGTGCAGTTAACCACCGTTCTCAATGGAATCCTTCCTTCTCCTATACGTATGGAGCATAGAGTGTCCCAAGGTCGTGTCTTGGCCCAGTCTTGTTCTTAATCTACATAAATGACCCCTCCAATGTTGTGGTACACCTGTTCCTTTTTGCAGATGACTCCACATTGTCTTACAATCCATCCCACTGACAGGCAGACAGCAACTGCGGCACTCTCTGATGATCTGAAATTTATTTGGCACTGGTCTCTTAAATAGAACATGTCTGTCAATCTTGAAAAAAATTCACAGTCCCACCCAGAATGATAATAAAATGAACCTACCTATCCATTTTCATGGTCAGACACTGGAAGAGGTTAAACTGGAGTCTGGACAATGGAAGACACTGGGAGTAGCTTGAACCTGTAGATATCACTAAACAGCCATGACTCTTCTTGGACTGACCATATTACAAATCTGGCCTCCAAACCCAATTACAGGCTTGAACATCCTCCATTTTTCCATGTCATTCCTTGAAAAATCATAAACTCTCACACCCTACAAGGCTTATACCCATAACCCAATGGAATTGTGCTCTACCTTATGGGCTAGTGCTCCAATATCAAACATATCTCTCCTAGAATCTATAGCATCTAAATTTCTCAACATTATTTTCATCTCCCGCAATGGGGTCAAAGCATAAAGTCTGTTGTTCTTGCATTACAAACAGGTCAGTGGCCTCTGGTTTTTTACCGCCTATCCTTCAGTTTGACTCCCTCTGTTCTGTTGGCCCTTCAACCACCCCCAGCTTCTCAAGAATGTGCAAGTTCTTCCAGTATCCCCTCCTGGTTAAACTCCAAAAATAAGGCTTACCACCCACATCCACTGTTCTGTTCCTCTTTTCTCCCAATTGTGGAACCACCTGGCTGAGATTGTTCAATCCTCTCTTCCCTCCAGGGCTTCAAGCAAGTTGTGCACCACCATCTCATAATATCCACCATCAATATACCCACAATCCCCCCCTTCCCCCATTAACCTTACCTAACCCAAACCAACCTTCTTAGTTGCAGATTACTGTGCTTCCTCTCCTCCTCTCTCTCCTCTTTTCCTGTTTGTTCATCCCCTTGCATGTTTTGTCCATCTGTAGTTACATGGCTCCACTGTCAGTCCACTGCCTTTTGAACCTCTATCACCTTGCCCTTCCATTAGTCCCGGCAATGTATTTAAAACAGGACTCATCATGGCCTTTAAATCATTTTGTTCAAATCACAATGGGATATTGTTCTTTCTCACATCACACGTAAAGTGTCTGCCACACAAAGCCTGCTGCATCCTTACTGAAGACTGATTTGTGGTCTTAAAATATTTGACCATCTCTCTTCTATCTTGCACCTTTCTCCTTTCAGCCATTAATTCCTCTCCAGCTCAACCAAGTTAGTGCAGGAATTTATCGAACAACCCTCTCCTTGTAAACCTTTAAAGTCCAGGTTGTTGATCCCCTTCATTCTTCCGTTACTCATGCTATCCTGTGGTCTTAAGTCGGGGATTTTTATCAAAAGTTTGATATGATCCCTTTTGGCCTGCTTTTAAAGTCAGAAGCAGTGCTGTCCCAGACTAATGTTGATATAAACTCAGTGTTGATGACACGTCGATTGAATCTGTGTGATCCATTGTCCCTTTTGGAAGGTCATCCACGACAATGTTCTGTGGAAATCCATTTCTTTCCTTCCTGTGAAATCACTTACCTATTGCCTTCTTTCCAGACACCACTCAACTTGGTTTGGAAATAATTCCACCTTTAACCAGTTTTCACAGCCCACAGATTATTATCATCTATCCAAGTGAAGTGAAAAACTTGATGCTCCAATCGGGGCACGTTCTTGGTGGCTATAAGAGATTCTTTCTCAACAACCCTTGAGGGTTCAACTTGGCCTCCTAGGGTCATTAGCTCAGCCCGTTATCTGAGATCTGCTGCTAGGCCCGAGATTAATGCTGTGTCTTTTAAGGGACTTCATATTCCTGAATGTGTATTCCATCCATTCATTGGGACCATACTCTGTGCAGAGCGTTGGTGCTGCCTAAGCAGTCTCCTGGGCTATTGGACACAATCCTGGACAGGTCGCCACTCCGACACAGGATACTCATTTTGCCAACCTCAGAAGGATGACAGGCAGAGTCAACCCCACCTGGTAGTAATTCAACAGCTGAATGGGATTTCAACTCAGGATCCTCGGATCCCAAGCCCACCACCCTCACCATTAAGCCAACACCAGGCTACACAATGTGTATTGTCACCTGTCAATAAGCTCACATCTTACCCCCTTAATGTTGCAACCTCTACCATCTCGTCTGCCTACTCAGTGCTTCTCTCGGTGCCAAAGAGTAATTGAAACTCCTGTGGACTAAACATTTGCATCATTCCTTTCAGTTGTAACTCAAAACAAATCACCTGATTGGCTGACCCACATCCCATCGCACATCTGCACACTCTGACATTGGATAGGGGTAAAATGTGGGGCAAGCTCGCCTTGACGGTACAAATCAGGATGGCTTAATTACATGGAAATGCAGTATCAGGGGGCCGCCTGGTTTTCAAACAAGGTTGCGTGATGCATGAAAAAAAAGATACATGTTTGCCCAATCATGTTCATTCCTCCACTGCTTTCAGGTGCAGCTCAATGTTATCTCATGTCATCTCCCATTTCAATTCAAGATTTTTTTTTTAGTTTTTTTTACTTCCCAAATAGCTTCCAACATTTCCTACCTTTTTTACAGGTCATTTTGTATTCCATTTAAATGTCTGCTATGCTCGCCTTTCTGACATTTTGTGTCCTTCGAAACCCTCTGTCGTTTCATTTCTCCGGAGTCTTGACTTTGTATATTTAAAATAAAATGAAACGTACAAAGGAAGTCCTATATTTAACTTTGCCCTGTTATATATATATATATTTTTTCATTCTTTGTAATGTAAAACAGCTCTACCTGAATCCCATACCACTTTGTAAAATGGCTTGGTGTAAGAAAAAGTGCAGATATGTAAATTTTGAGGTTATGACCAGCGAATTAAGTATAAGAGAGGAAGACGTATAATTTTAGTAATAGGCAAAAATGATGCCTTTATTAATCGTGTATAAGCTGCTTAAACAATCAGCATTGTGCCAGGCACCAATTAAAATGCAAGCAGGATTACAGGGTGTGCATTGACAGATGAAAAATGTACTCCTCAGGAAGTTGTGTTCACTTGTTAAAAATATATGTACAAATCTGCTTGGTCCTGATTGTGTGCGGTTGTGTGGTTAACATGTTTGTTTGTGTTAATAACATGTTTGTTTGTTTGTTTGTGTTAACATGTTTGTTTGTTTGTGTTAACATGTTTGTTTGTTTGTTTGTTTGTTTGTGTTAACATGTTTGTTTGTTTGTTTTGACATTGATTTAAGGCTCGTGCAGGAGCTTTATTTTTTACTCACTCGCAATGAACTCATATGATGTCTTTGCTGTGAAACAGACACAGATGTTTAAAAAAAATTTTACGAGCAAATACAACCCGTTGTTTCACTGCCGAGAATATTAAGTGTGGGGGAGGGGAGGAAGAAGGAGGGGAGGGAGAGACGAGGGAAGGCAGCATGAGGGGAGGGCAAGATAAAGCAGTGTGAGTGGAGCGTCCTTCCGAACATAGCCACCATCCAGATATGTCAAGGGAAGGTGGTGTGAGGGGAGGGCAAGGTGAGACAGTGTGAGGGGAGGGTCTGTCCGGACAAAACCACCATCCAGAGATAACCACCGTCCAGACAACATGTATACGAAGAGGGGGGGGGGAGAGAGAGGGGTGGTGAGTGAGGAGGGGTGGGGAAGTAAGGAGGGTGGGGGAAGCAAAGGAAGCATGAAGGTAGGGGAAAGAGGTGTGGGGGGAGGGAAAGGGAAGGCAGCGTGATGGGAGGGCAAGGTAAGGTCGTGTGAGGGGCAGGTCCGTCCAGAAATAACCACCGTCCAAACACGTATGGAGATAACCACCATCTGGACACGTGCAGAGATAACCACCATCCAGATATCTGCGGAGATAACCACCATCTGGGCATAACCACCATCCAGATACGTTTGTAGACAGAAAGAGAAAGAGAGGTGTGGGAAGATGCTGCACTGTATTAGGAGGGGATGGAGAAAGGATGGGACAAAGAGAGCGAGGGTTGGGGGGTAGTGAGGGTTGGGGAGTGAGCAGAGAATATGTTATACTTCATGAGCAACACACACACACACACACACACACACACACACACACACACACACACACACACACACACACACACACACACACACACACACACACACACACACACAATTGTCATGTGACAGGTGGAAAAAAATTGGCTCTAATTAAAAAAAAACTATGTAATATGGTGAACGGCTCAGAAATCAGGTGTTATCAAATGTATTTTGCCTTGAAACTGACAAACAGATAGCATACCGAGTCATATAAAACAACCAATAGCTTTTAAAACAGTCATGAGGACAAATGGAAATATGATCGCTCGTACAGTGCTGAGGTTAAAAATTAAAACCTCCAAGATACAGAATAAAACTTTTATTTGCCACCATGGTGCCCGCATAATCAAGCATGCAAGCATACACCCACACCCGCACAGAGTTCCTAAATTACAGATCCAAATATACCCATACATGTACCTCTACCTTGTTAAAAATGCCGAATGTACATCCCAATTGGGACAAGAACTGCACTGCCATCCACTGTAGGGTGCTCGGCAAGCACCTTAAGCACTCAAGCAAGCACTCCATTTAAATAGTTGGAAAGCGAGAGGTATATCCGAATGTCCAAACTATGTCTGAATTCGACAAATGAACACTTTTTAGTCGTCAGAACTGCTGTTATGTTCAATTCTGGAGTTTAAATTTTGCAATTCGGCTTAGTTTAAGAGATTCTCGAGGTTATGGCATGTGTGGAAATGAAATAATGCCACGAATGCTCACGTCTCCAGGTGTTTATATGCATTGTAATGTACCCAACGATTCGTCGCGATTATGAGCAGGCATTCGATGATATGAGTGAGGAAAGTGAAAAAAAAAACTTTATCTTTAAGAAATTGTTGCGGCCTGCTCCAAGTTTAGGCGTGGTTGAGCAGGCTAAAAAACATGGCAGCTTCAGACCTCAGCGAGGTCACTCAGGATACATCTTAGGACCCCAGAGAGCAAGGTGTTCGAGGATGTGCCTGAAAAAGATATAATTAAATAAGGCCATTAATTATCTTCAAAAGGGGTGTTTTAATTAACCAAAGCACCCAATTTCCACTCATGCACTTCCTTGTTGTTCAGTTAGTTTGCATGCAAAGTTTTAGGCTGCTACTTTTCATGGTTTTGGAGTTATGGAGGAAACACACAGAATCATACACACATCAACATTTATTCATAAAAGATACGGTATGCCATCCTGATGAGGGTTAATAAGCGCGAAATCTGGATCGGCAGCTATGTTTGATGTTTAACTAATGGTGACCATAAAATCTGTCTGTTTGAAGCTGAAGCTGCCGGTTCAAAATTGACGCTTTGGTGTGCACTTGCATAGGACTTTACATCCATTAGAGATCACGGGAGCACTCGTCATGCTCCACACATTTTGATTTATCCACCCCATCATACTACATGCCTTCTGTTTGATTATCTTGCATTAGCGAGAACAATTGTTTTGGTGGCAGACAGACTGTTGTTCTTTGCAGATTATGTGGTGTTACTGTGAGACATCCGTGGCTGATGCTCACCATTACAGCTAGGAGCTACAACTGAAATATATACTCTCTTGTGGGCAGGCCCTTGCTGCTCCTATGGTTGGCAGCGAGTGCCCTGGAAGCAACAGGGGAAGGAGAGTGGCATCTATATGTGGAAGAATTGCATATACAGCTTGTAGGTTGCCCAGACAGCTCAGATGGCAGAGCACTCGTACAGTTTTTCAGAGAACCTGAGATTCATTCTTTGTCTCAGCATGTATATATATATATATATATATATATATATATATATATATATATATATATATATATATATATATATATATATATATATTATATATGTGTGTGTGTTTAGGAAGAATTTTTAGGCCCTGTTAGACAGTCCAAAACGGGGACTTATGGAGATTTTCGTGTCTGTGCTTGCGTGTGTGTGTGCATCTGGAACCATATCTCGGACATCTATTGACCCATTTTATTCGTACTTGGCACAAAGACAACAAATGATGGTATAAATATGCACATCATGTTTTTTTGACATCACATCCAAGATGGCCAACTGGCAGTCATTTGAGTTGTAAAAAAAGAAAAAAACCCGGTGTCAAATACGTCCTCAACCATTTCTCAGACATGCATTTACACCGATGTTGTTCCAACTTGGCAAAGAGATAATGAATGATGGCTTACATAGGCATATCCTTTTTTTTCCAAGATCAGGTCCAAGATGGCCGACTGGTGGCCATTTTAGTTGTAAAAAACAACCCCGATGTTGAACACGTCCTCAACCATTCCTTTGACATGCATTTACCGATGTTGTTCAAATTTGGCACCCGGATAATAAAGGATGGCGTGTTTTTGATGTTGGTGATCCAAGATGGCCGACTGGTGGCCATTTTGTTACTGAAAGGTGTCCCCAAGCATTTCTCAAACATGCATGGTCCAATTTTGTTCAAACGTAGTGCAAGCACAGTACATGATGGTATCGCATGCCCCTCACTTTATTTTGTGATCTGATCAAAGATGGCTGACTGTTAGATTGGTGGCCATTTTAGTTGTACATAAATATGGGCTTTCCTTTTAACTCTGTACAGCAAAATTATTAAAACAACGTACAGCATGTGAAGTATGTATACAAATATTTATGTGTGTCTATGTATGATATGTCATGTAGCCTACATACAAGCTCTCAAAGGCAGCAGACAAAGGACAGACAGAAATAAAACATTTCTTTTCTCTCCCTTTTTAAATGAAATATTTTTCACTGGATGATCTGAAGTGGAGCCATATATGGAGAGTCATATATTTTCAAACCAACAGCCTTCTGTTAGCCAGAAACACGTTTCACATTCCCATCAGACTGGAGGCTGTGAGATGGCTTGTGACACCCTCATATCTGAGGCCTAGACTTGCTACTCCAGTGTTCCCATTTTCTTCCCATGGCTGGAAACGCCCCGGACATTTGGCATCTAATGAGGCATTTCTATCTATGCACTGTCCCTCTGCCACGATTCAAGTCTCTCACTTTATGTTAGTGGAGGAAATTTGCATTGGGAACTGCCTTTTTACATTTAGATGAGCCTTCACCTTCATGTTTGCTTATTTATTCTTTCGTTTGAGCGTACTTCCTCAGAATATTAATGTAATCATTTTAACTTTAACAATCAATGTGAAAATGCTGATCAATAACATTACAGCCAAACACACAAGAGTCCCTCATTTTCTCTTTAATAGCTAAAAATATAATTAATTTTCTGTATAATCTATTTAATTCCTTATGTTCTTCGCCCATTTTGAATCGGACTGTAGATGCCAGTAATGAAATTTTTCACTGGCTCTTTGGGATCACAGGATTGCTTTGAGGTAGTCTGGATGCTTCTGTATCTGTTTAGTGTAAGTGTGTAATCTGCTTCGACTACAAACTGTCTTCCTCCTGCTCCAAGCAAGGTGTAGAATCATGGTGTTTCATCCTTTGGATGGGACATAAAGCTTTTTGTCTTGTCTGTTAGCACTCACTTGAGGATGTTAATGACCGTCCAGTACCATTTGAGATAGTGTGTGCCAGTAACCTACACACATTCAAAATTGCTGCCCTAATCCACGCAATCCTCCATATCAGTGGCACGGCCACGACTGACTCGTCAATGATACAACCAGCAGATCAAATTCATCATCCAATCCCGGCCTGATGCACATCTACGTAATATATTGGTTGTTGTAAAATGAATCCTGACATCTAATTATGTGGATCATCTCGGCTCACTTATTTTTCATAGCATCCTCAATTTTATCTGGAAAAGAAGTTAGTTACCAATTCTGATCGAAATCGTATGCTTTGAATTGATTGCAATATTGGACAAAATGGCTGTTTCTGACATTTTGACAATTATGAGTTACATACGTCCTGAGAAAACTTGACGAGCATATGGAAGGCTTCTTCCAAATTTCATGCTAATGCCACCAATGGTTCTAAAGTACTTTATAATTATGTAACTAAACCGATGGACAGAGAACATCACTGACAAGTTTTCTGAAAGATTATCTCTATTCCTCAAGCACTCAAGGCAATATTAACTCCATCTCTTGCTTACGATGTCACAATCGAAACCATACAGGAACTGTTTCTCGTCACACAATAGCCGTGGTGTCATCCACAATGCTGAAGCTCAGCATAATCACGATATGAGATTTATACCCTCGGAACTCTCTTCTCGAAGCAACTGCAACACTGGCACCGCACGATCATTCAATTTTCCTTTCTTTGGGAATTACATTGTGTTGAGTGTTTGTACGCAGGTCTCAGCTCCCTGCTTAGCCAAAGGCAGTGAGCTAAAATGACAAATTGGTGGGGGATGGAAGTGAAAGAGGACAAAAAAGGCTTGACTCAATTCATCACACTGTATATAACACGAGAAGTGTCTGTTTGTGTGTTTGTTTGACTTCTATGCACTCGTGAACCGCTGGATGGAATGAGTTGAAAAATCAATCTTTGGTTGTACTTCAGGTATGCCCAGAAATGTTTTTGAAGTTAAAAAAAAATGAGTACTCCCAAAAGTTGGAAATGTCACGCAAAACTTATGTTTTAACATTAACACGAGTAATAGGCATCGGAGCGACGTGCTGCTCTGGCGCATGCTCCCATACCTGACCTGAATAGGCATCCACAACCATCCTTGACCATGTTGGGGATCGTCTGAAGCCCTCACCCCCCTCCCCCGGTATACTTTCCATCTTTATTCACTTTTAAATTTGTTTTTCTCCATAACTGTTTGAGTGATCGACACCAAACTTTCATCACAGGAGCGCCTACCCGTGGAATGTTTCAACAATGTCATATGATGATTGCATGGCAAATGCGGGCCGAGTTCCAAAAAGTCTGTTTTCTATAGGCGAGGGTTGCAGGGTGTTTCACGCATTAAAATGACCTTGACCTCGCTTCACTCATCCTCCATCACATTATAAGAGGACACAACAAAGTAGAGGTACTGAACGTGATGAACATTGTGAAGATATACTTCCCAAATAAATACATATTCCCAGAATTAGTGGGAGCCATAATGAACAAGTCATCATAAAATGAACATTCCAGAAGTGGGGAATTCAGCAGTCCGTGAGGATGGCTTCTTTGCTAGTAGTTTATATTTGAAGAAAAGCAAAAGATTGTTATTTGTGGAAATTAAAATATGTTTATTCTTTTTTTGCAATTTTTTTTTTTGATGTGAAGGAGTCGATAAGTCGTTGAAATGCTGAATGGAAGAAGAAGAATTGATATTCGTTATTTTCAAGATAGGAGATAAAAGGGCAACGGACAAGGCTGATCGACTGTAACAAAGAAAGATATAACTATTTCTGGTATGGAGATCAAAGGAGCGTTGATGCTCTCATCACAGAAAGATAAATACAAAAAGTGATTGAAGTGAAGTTATTCAGTCGTAGAATAATGACGCTAAAAATTATTTTGGGAGAAGAAATCTTAAATATTGTAATTGTGTACGTGCCCCAAGCATGTTGAGACAAAGAGGAATGAAGATCATTTTGGGATGAACTCCAACATTTAGCTCAAGTAATGAGCATTTTTTTATTCATAGTCGAAGCTCATGGAAAAGCGAATACACTGAACGGATAAGGACGCAGCAGGACAAAAGGAACAATAGAGAGGGGGGGATGCCAACAGTGGATTTGAAGGATAAGGTAGAGGGGGACTTGGACAAACAATGGGCGTGGGGAGGAATGGAAGCAGGAAAGGGTGTATGGGGTGGACAAAATGGATACAGAAGGAAATGCTCAGGAGGGAAAACTGGAAATTTGGAAGGAGGAGGGATTGGGGTGTGGGTGTTAATGGGAGTACAAAGGATCATGGCGTTGGAACTGGGGACGATGTGAGATGGTGGTGAACAGCTGTCTTGAAGACCTGGAGGGAAGAATGTGATTGAAGAGGATGTGGAAGTTCGTTCCAAAGGTGTGAAAAAAGATAAAGGAATGAGGAGGTGAGCAGCGATCCTGATTTAGGTAGTGTCACCTGAAGGGGGTTGATGGTGGACTGTGAGCACAGAGAGAGCAGAGGGTGCAAGACCAGAAAGGAGGCAGTAGAAGACAGAGAAATCACCCACCTGTCTACGATGGCAAAGTGGTCGCCCCATCGACTCAGCTTCATTGCAGGACATTCCATTGATCTTGAAGACCATGATTTCCATGGTGTCAAGCTGAGCAAGATGAGGCAGGGGAGCCAGCCCAGAGGGGAGAACAATGCTCCATCAAGCTGCGGATGAAGACTTTGCAGGTGGATAGGAGTTCTTTCAGTCAGAGAGTATGTAGTTGATGCAATGGTCTCCCTAGAAAGTTTGTGGTGGCAGAAAGGGTAGATAGATTAAAATTGGAATTAGATAGGTACTGAGAAGCATGAGCAATATCGGGGTAGAGGGATATTGACAGGACTTTGAGGTATCTTGTGTGTGGACATTGATGATGGTATTGGGTATTGGTGTCGCATAGGCAGGATGGGTCGAATATCATCCTTGTGCATGAAAGTTCCATATATATATATATATATATATATATATATATATATATATATATATATATATATATATATATATATATATATATATATATATATATTGTTCTATTAGATGTTAATAGCACACTGTGAAACTGAAATGATTGATTACTGATCGATGATTTGTTGGTTCTCCAAACTGATCAGCCATCATGATTTTGACTTCCAATACTCAGCAGTCAGTTTAACCCTCATTCATATCCGAACAGGTTCAAAGCACAAGGCGATGGTTGAGGTAAAGAACGGTGGTGGCGCAATCCGCATACTGCCCCAAGCTCCTGGAACAACGGAACGGCCTGGTGTATTGCAAGGCCGGACATTCCGCTGCGACATCTGCGAGGTTCTTGTCAACTCAGAAGGTCAATTAAAACAAGTAAGAACTATGATGTTATCAATATAAACTGATCAATAAATACGTCGTTTATTTCATTCAACATTTCATTTTTACAACATGTGCATCAGGATGACAAAGATAAGATTTGTCTGATTTTTCTGACTGTTCACTTCTTGTAAATTATTTTAGGGCAACGGCTCAGCAAGTTTTGTTGTACAAACACATGAAGGATAATATTCAGCTGTCTTCTAGAATGTCGAACGAGTGCAGAATCGGAGTAAGTCGTGAATCCAGATACATGTCTGTTTCACTAGAACCACAGGACCAAGCCACCAACTGATTATTATTAACATGTATATGGAATAAATAATGGTGAGTGGCAACTTAACTGTGGACATTATTGCACGGAAAAAAAGCAAGGCTCTTTTGGAAGAAAAACTAAAACCTCCATCATTTATATTTTACATTGTTAATGTACTGCAGTATTAATAAATTTACGTGGAACAGGCACGAGACGTATGGATAGGCGTGACCGGTGAGGGTAGAGAGGATCGTGAGTACCGGCTGTTGTGATGAGATTGACTCGAAACACGAACAGCAGGAGCGGGATGGAATGGATGCTGAGGCAGTTGAATCGCGAGTGGGAAATTGTGCACACAACAGCCAACTCGTCTTACTAAGAATAAACTGCAGGATCTTTAATGTCTCAAAACTAAATGCAGGTGGCAGAGCAAGGTTTACACCCTCGTCTGATGGATGACTCACTCCAAGATGCAATGCTTTATTTTGGCACGGCACCAGAACAGTAGTTTATAGATGAATCTGACTTCAGTGGGAATCAAATGCAACAAGGCAGCTCGATGGATAGAATGCTTCCAGGTAGTATGTGGTCGAACAAATAATCAAAGATTGGAACAGGAAAGGTTTTGGATTTTGGACCTGCACTCGAGTGCTTCTGCCACCCTATTGTCTGCGTCGCCACTCTGACTTCCAATTCACATGATCAACAAACATTAGTTTGAAGACCTCTGGGGAATCGAAGCATCACAGCCAATGCCATTCCATTACATGGAGAGAAAAGGCCGTGCAAAGCAAAGCACGGGGATGGCTTTCAAGCCTAGAGCGCTCCCATTTGGATGTATCAGCTCAGGAGGCAGCCAAGCCATCTGCCTTCTTTTCATTCACACGTTTACGCTTGCTCCCAAGGCCATTGGAATGTTTGCATTAATTCCAAGATAGCTGTGTTGAAACAGGCTTTTGGAACTTCAACACGGACACAAGCCTTTGGAAATAAAAGCTTTGAGGTAAGTCATGGCCCAGTGGCACAAAGAGACAAAAGCTTCAATTGATAGCAGGCAACACTGGAACCGTTAAGTGTCCATTTGAGGCAGGAGATGGCACGGCCCACTGAGACATTGCTTCAGGGTTCAGCCGCCAAACATGGACACTGGATCGAGTGATAAGCTTGTGTAAGTGACGAGTGTGGCACATTAAAAGGCATTCTTTCTGATGCTGAATGGAAGCAAGAGCCGAGGCCTTGAGCAGTGACGTTCCAAACTTGTAGTGTGGCAGACTGCCAATCTGTCACCCTCAGTGACCTGCCAATCATATATTTCCCACCCCTTTTGGATGAATCCTGACACAGCTTTATCCAGATCAAAAAATTGGAAATCCACAATCCATGCAGTTTTCAGTCTCCTTCAGGAGGCTCGTTATTCTTTACAGTAACTTGGCAGCGTTTGGAGAGCAGCAGAAAGCATGGCAATCCGAAGAGCCATTGCATCGCCGGTCCATTTTGACGCTGCGATGCTCTTTCGGTGTTGAAGTCCGATCAGTCCCAACCGGAAAAAAATTGTTTTCTTTTTACACTGAAACCTATTTTGATCATTTTATGATCTGATGACATCCCCAAAGTTATGATCCTGAGTTAATCCTCGACTGACTGTCTGACCATCCTAACAAAGTTGCTTTGTGTTCATTTTATGTTTTTATTTTGTTGGGTCCAAGTGTTTTCCAATCTTACAAAAAAAAAAAAACTCAGAACTATTGACAAGTAAGAGTTTACCACTTGCAGCTGTCAAATGCAATGATTGCGCATCATTATTTAACTAATTTACACAGTAAAGGCTTAAAAGATGTGAAAACTACAGTTATTCTTGACTTGATGACAAAAATTGTTTGTTTATTGTTCAGAAAGCTCCCTGAACAACAGCTGGTCCATAATGTGCTCTGCTAAGCCCTGATTGTGGCTTCCTTGTTTCCCACAGCATGTCACCAGTCGGAGGCATAAAGACAAGATGGCCGGCAAACCTGCGAAGCCGAAGTTTGCTCCT